>NW_024037052.1:8929752-9037575 GCF_015706575.1 Patiria miniata | reverse complement strand
GCAGGTCCAATGAGGAAGAAGATGAGGGTCGCTGGTGAAGAAGATGACGGGGCAGGATTTCGTCGATTTAAAAGTTAAGTAGTTGTAAATTTTACCCCCTCTTGAAACTCTCGGGTCTGAAAAGTTGGATCACTGTCCTCTTTTCAGATCTGGGGGGCAGGACAAACCGTGTTGTTTTTATGGTTTGATGTAGTGTGGGCCCTTGTTCTCTGGTGTTGAAGTCTAAGAGTTTATTTCCGAACCCGCGATCTTGCCATTTGAACACTTGCGCAAAAATGTCTGAAATTGTGCGACTGAAAATTCTTATATTTTGGGAGCTTCATTTCCTCCAACAAGTCGAAATTGAGTGGGCGCAGCATGAAAAGCATAACGAAATAGCATCGCGTCTGGCTGGAAGTGAACTCTTTCTTTGCATGTGTATGTGTTATTTATGTATGTGTTGAATTTTGAAAGATGTACATTTGTGACTGGTATTAACATAGTCCTGCCTATATTTGGCAGTCTTTTTTTTCTGTCTTTTGTCCGTGTGTCCTGTGCAGGTCCATGAGGAAGAAGATGAGGGTCGCTGGTGAAGAAGATGACGGGCAGATTTCGTCGATTTAAAAGTTAAGTAGTTGTAAATTTTAACCCCCTCTTGAACTCGGGTCTGAAAAGTTGGATCACTGTCCTCTTTTCAGATCTGGGGGCAGGACAACCGTGTTGTTTTGTTTGATGTAGTGTGGGCCCTTGTCTCTGTGTTGAAGTCTAAGAGTTTATTTCCGAAACCCGCGATCTTGCCATTTGGAACACTTGCGCAAAATGTCTGAAATTGTGCGACTGAAAATTCTTATATTTTGGGAGCTTTATTGTCTCCAACAAGTCGAAATTGAGTGGGCGCAGCATGAAAAGCATAACGAAATCATAGCATCGCGTCTGGCTGGAAGTGAACTCTTTCTTTGCATGTGTATGTGTTATTTATGTATGTGTTGAATTTTGAAAGATGTACATTTGTGACTGGTATTAACATAGTCCTGCCTATATTTGGCAGTCTTTTTTTTCTGTCTTTTTGTCCGTGTGTCCTGTGCAGGTCCATGATGAAGAAGATGAGGGTCGCTGGTGAAGAAGATGACGGGCAGATTTCGTCGATTTAAAAGTTAAGTAGTTGTAAATTTTACCCCCTCTTGAACTCGGGTCTGAAAAGTTGGATCACTGTCCTCTTTTCAGATCTGGGGGCAGGACAACCGTGTTGTTTTGTTTGATGTAGTGTGGGCCCTTGTCTCTGTGTTGGAGTCTAAGAGTTTATTTCCGAAACCCGCGATCTTGCCATTTGGAACACTTGCGCAAAATGTCTGAAATTGTGCGACTGAAAATTCTTATATTTTGGGAGCTTTATTGTCTCCAACAAGTCGAAATTGAGTGGGCGCAGCATGAAAAGCATAACGAATCATAGCATCGCGTCTGGCTGGAAGTGAACTCTTTCTTTGCATGTGTATGTGTTATTTATGTATGTGTTGAATTTTGAAAGATGTACATTTGTGACTGGTATTAACATAGTCCTGCCTATATTTGGCAGTCTTTTTTTTCTGTCTTTTTGTCCGTGTGTCCTGTGCAGGTCCATGAGGAAGAAGATGAGGGTCGCTGGTGAAGAAGATGACGGGCAGATTTCGTCGATTTAAAAGTTAAGTAGTTGTAAATTTTACCCCCTCTTGAACTCGGGTCTGAAAAGTTGGATCACTGTCCTCTTTTCAGATCTGGGGGCAGGACAACCGTGTTGTTTTGTTTGATGTAGTGTGGGCCCTTGTCTCTGTGTTGAAGTCTAAGAGTTTATTTCCGAAACCCGCGATCTTGCCATTTGGAACACTTGCGCAAAATGTCTGAAATTGTGCGACTGAAAATTCTTATATTTTGGGAGCTTATTGTCTCCAACAAGTCGAAATTGAGTGGGCGCAGCATGAAAAGCATAACGAAATCATAGCATCGCGTCTGGCTGGAAGTGAACTCTTTCTTTGCATGTGTATGTGTTATTTATGTATGTGTTGAATTTTGAAAGATGTACATTTGTGACTGGTATTAACATAGTCCTGCCTATATTTGGCAGTCTTTTTTTTCTGTCTTTTTGTCCGTGTGTCCTGTGCAGGTCCATGATGAAGAAGATGAGGGTCGCTGGTGAAGAAGATGACGGGCAGATTTCGTCGATTTAAAAGTTAAGTAGTTGTAAATTTTACCCCCTCTTGAACTCGGGTCTGAAAAGTTGGATCACTGTCCTCTTTTCAGATCTGGGGGCAGGACAACCGTGTTGTTTTGTTTGATGTAGTGTGGGCCCTTGTCTCTGTGTTGAAGTCTAAGAGTTTATTTCCGAAACCCGCGATCTTGCCATTTGGAACACTTGCGCAAAATGTCTGAAATTGTGCGACTGAAAATTCTTATATTTTGGGAGCTTATTGTCTCCAACAAGTCGAAATTGAGTGGGCGCAGCATGAAAAGCATAACGAAATCATAGCATCGCGTCTGGCTGGAAGTGAACTCTTTCTTTGCATGTGTATGTGTTATTTATGTATGTGTTGAATTTTGAAAGATGTACATTTGTGACTGGTATTAACATAGTCCTGCCTATATTTGGCAGTCTTTTTTTCTGTCTTTTTGTCCGTGTGTCCTGTGCAGGTCCATGAGGAAGAAGATGAGGGTCGCTGGTGAAGAAGATGACGGGCAGATTTCGTCGATTTAAAGTTAAGTAGTTGTAAATTTTACCCCCTCTTGAACTCGGGTCTGAAAAGTTGGATCACTGTCCTCTTTTCAGATCTGGGGGCAGGACAACCGTGTTGTTTTGTTTGATGTAGTGTGGGCCCTTGTCTCTGTGTTGAAGTCTAAGAGTTTATTTCCGAAACCCGCGATCTTGCCATTTGGAACACTTGCGCAAAATGTCTGAAATTGTGCGACTGAAAATTCTTATATTTGGGAGCTTTATTGTCTCCAACAAGTCGAAATTGAGTGGGCGCAGCATGAAAAGCATAACGAAATCATAGCATCGCGTCTGGCTGGAAGTGAACTCTTTCTTTGCATGTGTATGTGTTATTTATGTATGTGTTGAATTTTGAAAGATGTACATTTGTGACTGGTATTAACATAGTCCTGCCTATATTTGGCAGTCTTTTTTTTCTGTCTTTTTGTCCGTGTGTCCTGTGCAGGTCCATGATGAAGAAGATGAGGGTCGCTGGTGAAGAAGATGACGGGCAGATTTCGTCGATTTAAAAGTTAAGTAGTTGTAAATTTTACCCCCTCTTGAACTCGGGTCTGAAAAGTTGGATCACTGTCCTCTTTTCAGATCTGGGGGCAGGACAACCGTGTTGTTTTGTTTGATGTAGTGTGGGCCCTTGTCTCTGTGTTGAAGTCTAAGAGTTTATTTCCGAAACCCGCGATCTTGCCATTTGGAACACTTGCGCAAATGTCTGAAATTGTGCGACTGAAAATTCTTATATTTTGGGAGCTTTATTGTCTCCAACAAGTCGAAATTGAGTGGGCGCAGCATGAAAAGCATAACGAAATCATAGCATCGCGTCTGGCTGGAAGTGAACTCTTTCTTTGCATGTGTATGTGTTATTTATGTATGTGTTGAATTTTGAAAGATGTACATTTGTGACTGGTATTAACATAGTCCTGCCTATATTTGGCAGTCTTTTTTTTCTGTCTTTTTGTCCGTGTGTCCTGTGCAGGTCCATGATGAAGAAGATGAGGGTCGCTGGTGAAGAAGATGACGGGCAGATTTCGTCGATTTAAAAGTTAAGTAGTTGTAAATTTTACCCCCTCTTGAACTCGGGTCTGAAAAGTTGGATCACTGTCCTCTTTTCAGATCTGGGGGCAGGACAACCGTGTTGTTTTGTTTGATGTAGTGTGGGCCCTTGTCTCTGTGTTGAAGTCTAAGAGTTTATTTCCGAAACCCGCGATCTTGCCATTTGGAACACTTGCGCAAAATGTCTGAAATTGTGCGACTGAAAATTCTTATATTTTGGGAGCTTTATTGTCTCCAACAAGTCGAAATTGAGTGGGCGCAGCATGAAAAGCATAACGAAATCATAGCATCGCGTCTGGCTGGAAGTGAACTCTTTCTTTGCATGTGTATGTGTTATTTATGTATGTGTTGAATTTTGAAAGATGTACATTTGTGACTGGTATTAACATAGTCCTGCCTATATTTGGCAGTCTTTTTTTTTCTGTCTTTTTGTCCGTGTGTCCTGTGCAGGTCCATGATGAAGAAGATGAGGGTCGCTGGTGAAGAAGATGACGGGCAGATTTCGTCGATTTAAAAGTTAAGTAGTTGTAAATTTACCCCCTCTTGAACTCGGGTCTGAAAAGTTGGATCACTGTCCTCTTTTCAGATCTGGGGGCAGGACAACCGTGTTGTTTTGTTTGATGTAGTGTGGGCCCTTGTCTCTGTGTTGAAGTCTAAGAGTTTATTTCCGAAACCCGCGATCTTGCCATTTGGAACACTTGCGCAAAATGTCTGAAATTGTGCGACTGAAAATTCTTATATTTTGGGAGCTTTATTGTCTCCAACAAGTCGAAATTGAGTGGGCGCAGCATGAAAAGCATAACGAAATCATAGCATCGCGTCTGGCTGGAAGTGAACTCTTTCTTTGCATGTGTATGTGTTATTTATGTATGTGTTGAATTTTGAAAGATGTACATTTGTGACTGGTATTAACATAGTCCTGCCTATATTTGGCAGTCTTTTTTTTCTGTCTTTTTGTCCGTGTGTCCTGTGCAGGTCCATGATGAAGAAGATGAGGGTCGCTGGTGAAGAAGATGACGGGCAGATTTCGTCGATTTAAAAGTTAAGTAGTTGTAAATTTTACCCCCTCTTGAACTCGGGTCTGAAAAGTTGGATCACTGTCCTCTTTTCAGATCTGGGGGCAGGACAACCGTGTTGTTTTGTTTGATGTAGTGTGGGCCCTTGTCTCTGTGTTGAAGTCTAAGAGTTTATTTCCGAAACCCGCGATCTTGCCATTTGGAACACTTGCGCAAAATGTCTGAAATTGTGCGACTGAAAATTCTTATATTTTGGGAGCTTTATTGTCTCCAACAAGTCGAAATTGAGTGGGCGCAGCATGAAAAGCATAACGAAATCATAGCATCGCGTCTGGCTGGAAGTGAACTCTTTCTTTGCATGTGTATGTGTTATTTATGTATGTGTTGAATTTTGAAAGATGTACATTTGTGACTGGTATTAACATAGTCCTGCCTATATTTGGCAGTCTTTTTTTTCTGTCTTTTTGTCCGTGTGTCCTGTGCAGGTCCATGATGAAGAAGATGAGGGTCGCTGGTGAAGAAGATGACGGGCAGATTTCGTCGATTTAAAAGTTAAGTAGTTGTAAATTTTACCCCCTCTTGAACTCGGGTCTGAAAAGTTGGATCACTGTCCTCTTTTCAGATCTGGGGGCAGGACAACCGTGTGTTTTGTTTGATGTAGTGTGGGCCCTTGTCTCTGTGTTGAAGTCTAAGAGTTTATTTCCGAAACCCGCGATCTTGCCATTTGGAACACTTGCGCAAAATGTCTGAAATTGTGCGACTGAAAATTCTTATATTTTGGGAGCTTTATTGTCTCCAACAAGTCGAAATTGAGTGGGCGCAGCATGAAAAGCATAACGAAATCATAGCATCGCGTCTGGCTGGAAGTGAACTCTTTCTTTGCATGTGTATGTGTTATTTATGTATGTGTTGAATTTTGAAAGATGTACATTTGTGACTGGTATTAACATAGTCCTGCCTATATTTGGCAGTCTTTTTTTTCTGTCTTTTTGTCCGTGTGTCCTGTGCAGGTCCATGATGAAGAAGATGAGGGTCGCTGGTGAAGAAGATGACGGGCAGATTTCGTCGATTTAAAAGTTAAGTAGTTGTAAATTTTACCCCCTCTTGAACTCGGGTCTGAAAAGTTGGATCACTGTCCTCTTTTCAGATCTGGGGGCAGGACAACCGTGTTGTTTTGTTTGATGTAGTGTGGGCCCTTGTCTCTGTGTTGAAGTCTAAGAGTTTATTTCCGAAACCCGCGATCTTGCCATTTGGAACACTTGCGCAAAATGTCTGAAATTGTGCGACTGAAAATTCTTATATTTTGGGAGCTTTATTGTCTCCAACAAGTCGAAATTGAGTGGGCGCAGCATGAAAAGCATAACGAAATCATAGCATCGCGTCTGGCTGGAAGTGAACTCTTTCTTTGCATGTGTATGTGTTATTTATGTATGTGTTGAATTTTGAAAGATGTACATTTGTGACTGGTATTAACATAGTCCTGCCTATATTTGGCAGTCTTTTTTTTCTGTCTTTTTGTCCGTGTGTCCTGTGCAGGTCCATGATGAAGAAGATGAGGGTCGCTGGTGAAGAAGATGACGGGCAGATTTCGTCGATTTAAAAGTTAAGTAGTTGTAAATTTTACCCCCTCTTGAACTCGGGTCTGAAAAGTTGGATCACTGTCCTCTTTTCAGATCTGGGGGCAGGACAACCGTGTTGTTTTGTTTGATGTAGTGTGGGCCCTTGTCTCTGTGTTGAAGTCTAAGAGTTTATTTCCGAAACCCGCGATCTTGCCATTTGGAACACTTGCGCAAAATGTCTGAAATTGTGCGACTGAAAATTCTTATATTTTGGGAGCTTTATTGTCTCCAACAAGTCGAAATTGAGTGGGCGCAGCATGAAAAGCATAACGAAATCATAGCATCGCGTCTGGCTGGAAGTGAACTCTTTCTTTGCATGTGTATGTGTTATTTATGTATGTGTTGAATTTTGAAAGATGTACATTTGTGACTGGTATTAACATAGTCCTGCCTATATTTGGCAGTCTTTTTTTTCTGTCTTTTTGTCCGTGTGTCCTGTGCAGGTCCATGATGAAGAAGATGAGGGTCGCTGGTGAAGAAGATGACGGGCAGATTTCGTCGATTTAAAAGTTAAGTAGTTGTAAATTTTACCCCCTCTTGAACTCGGGTCTGAAAAGTTGGATCACTGTCCTCTTTTCAGATCTGGGGGCAGGACAACCGTGTTGTTTTTGTTTGATGTGTTGTTGTGTGTGCCCTTGTCTCTGTGTTGAAGTCTAAGAGTTTATTTCCGAAACCCGCGATCTTGCCATTTGGAACACTTGCGCAAAATGTCTGAAATTGTGCGACTGAAAATTCTTATATTTTGGGAGCTTTATTGTCTCCAACAAGTCGAAATTGAGTGGGCGCAGCATGAAAAGCATAACGAAATCATAGCATCGCGTCTGGCTGGAAGTGAACTCTTTCTTTGCATGTGTATGTGTTATTTATGTATGTGTTGAATTTTGAAAGATGTACATTTGTGACTGGTATTAACATAGTCCTGCCTATATTTGGCAGTCTTTTTTTTCTGTCTTTTTGTCCGTGTGTCCTGTGCAGGTCCATGATGAAGAAGATGAGGGTCGCTGGTGAAGAAGATGACGGGCAGATTTCGTCGATTTAAAAGTTAAGTAGTTGTAAATTTACCCCCTCTTGAACTCGGGTCTGAAAAGTTGGATCACTGTCCTCTTTTCAGATCTGGGGGCAGGACAACCGTGTTGTTTTGTTTGATGTAGTGTGGGCCCTTGTCTCTGTGTTGAAGTCTAAGAGTTTATTTCCGAAACCCGCGATCTTGCCATTTGGAACACTTGCGCAAAATGTCTGAAATTGTGCGACTGAAAATTCTTATATTTTGGGAGCTTTATTGTCTCCAACAAGTCGAAATTGAGTGGGCGCAGCATGAAAAGCATAACGAAATCATAGCATCGCGTCTGGCTGGAAGTGAACTCTTTCTTTGCATGTGTATGTGTTATTTATGTATGTGTTGAATTTTGAAAGATGTACATTTGTGACTGGTATTAACATAGTCCTGCCTATATTTGGCAGTCTTTTTTTTCTGTCTTTTTGTCCGTGTGTCCTGTGCAGGTCCATGAGAAGAAGATGAGGGTCGCTGGTGAAGAAGATGACGGGCAGATTTCGTCGATTTAAAAGTTAAGTAGTTGTAAATTTTACCCCCTCTTGAACTCGGGTCTGAAAAGTTGGATCACTGTCCTCTTTTCAGATCTGGGGGCAGGACAACCGTGTTGTTTTGTTTGATGTAGTGTGGGCCCTTGTCTCTGTGTTGAAGTCTAAGAGTTTATTTCCGAAACCCGCGATCTTGCCATTTGGAACACTTGCGCAAAATGTCTGAAATTGTGCGACTGAAAATTCTTATATTTTGGGAGCTTTATTGTCTCCAACAAGTCGAAATTGAGTGGGCGCAGCATGAAAAGCATAACGAAATCATAGCATCGCGTCTGGCTGGAAGTGAACTCTTTCTTTGCATGTGTATGTGTTATTTATGTATGTGTTGAATTTTGAAAGATGTACATTTGTGACTGGTATTAACATAGTCCTGCCTATATTTGGCAGTCTTTTTTTTCTGTCTTTTTGTCCGTGTGTCCTGTGCAGGTCCATGAGGAAGAAGATGAGGGTCGCTGGTGAAGAAGATGACGGGCAGCTTTCGTCGATTTAAAAGTTAAGTAGTTGTAAATTTTACCCCCTCTTGAACTCGGGTCTGAAAAGTTGGATCACTGTCCTCTTTTCAGATCTGGGGGCAGGACAACCGTGTTGTTTTGTTTGATGTAGTGTGGGCCCTTGTCTCTGTGTTGAAGTCTAAGAGTTTATTTCCGAAACCCGCGATCTTGCCATTTGGAACACTTGCGCAAAATGTCTGAAATTGTGCGACTGAAAATTCTTATATTTTGGGAGCTTTATTGTCTCCAACAAGTCGAAATTGAGTGGGCGCAGCATGAAAAGCATAACGAAATCATAGCATCGCGTCTGGCTGGAAGTGAACTCTTTCTTTGCATGTGTATGTGTTATTTATGTATGTGTTGAATTTTGAAAGATGTACATTTGTGACTGGTATTAACATAGTCCTGCCTATATTTGGCAGTCTTTTTTTTCTGTCTTTTTGTCCGTGTGTCCTGTGCAGGTCCATGATGAAGAAGATGAGGGTCGCTGGTGAAGAAGATGACGGGCAGATTTCGTCGATTTAAAAGTTAAGTAGTTGTAAATTTTACCCCCTCTTGAACTCGGGTCTGAAAAGTTGGATCACTGTCCTCTTTTCAGATCTGGGGGCAGGACAACCGTGTTGTTTTGTTTGATGTAGTGTGGGCCCTTGTCTCTGTGTTGAAGTCTAAGAGTTTATTTCCGAAACCCGCGATCTTGCCATTTGGAACACTTGCGCAAAATGTCTGAAATTGTGCGACTGAAAATTCTTATATTTTGGGAGCTTTATTGTCTCCAACAAGTCGAAATTGAGTGGGCGCAGCATGAAAAGCATAACGAAATCATAGCATCGCGTCTGGCTGGAAGTGAACTCTTTCTTTGCATGTGTATGTGTTATTTATGTATGTGTTGAATTTTGAAAGATGTACATTTGTGACTGGTATTAACATAGTCCTGCCTATATTTGGCAGTCTTTTTTTTCTGTCTTTTTGTCCGTGTGTCCTGTGCAGGTCCATGATGAAGAAGATGAGGGTCGCTGGTGAAGAAGATGACGGGCAGATTTCGTCGATTTAAAAGTTAAGTAGTTGTAAATTTTACCCCCTCTTGAACTCGGGTCTGAAAAGTTGGATCACTGTCCTCTTTTCAGATCTGGGGGCAGGACAACCGTGTTGTTTTGTTTGATGTAGTGTGGGCCCTTGTCTCTGTGTTGAAGTCTAAGAGTTTATTTCCGAAACCCGCGATCTTGCCATTTGGAACACTTGCGCAAAATGTCTGAAATTGTGCGACTGAAAATTCTTATATTTTGGGAGCTTTATTGTCTCCAACAAGTCGAAATTGAGTGGGCGCAGCATGAAAAGCATAACGAAATCATAGCATCGCGTCTGGCTGGAAGTGAACTCTTTCTTTGCATGTGTATGTGTTATTTATGTATGTGTTGAATTTTGAAAGATGTACATTTGTGACTGGTATTAACATAGTCCTGCCTATATTTGGCAGTCTTTTTTTTCTGTCTTTTTGTCCGTGTGTCCTGTGCAGGTCCATGATGAAGAAGATGAGGGTCGCTGGTGAAGAAGATGACGGGCAGATTTCGTCGATTTAAAAGTTAAGTAGTTGTAAATTTTACCCCCTCTTGAACTCGGGTCTGAAAAGTTGGATCACTGTCCTCTTTTCAGATCTGGGGGCAGGACAACCGTGTTGTTTTGTTTGATGTAGTGTGGGCCCTTGTCTCTGTGTTGAAGTCTAAGAGTTTATTTCCGAAACCCGCGATCTTGCCATTTGGAACACTTGCGCAAAATGTCTGAAATTGTGCGACTGAAAATTCTTATATTTTGGGAGCTTTATTGTCTCCAACAAGTCGAAATTGAGTGGGCGCAGCATGAAAAGCATAACGAAATCATAGCATCGCGTCTGGCTGGAAGTGAACTCTTTCTTTGCATGTGTATGTGTTATTTATGTATGTGTTGAATTTTGAAAGATGTACATTTGTGACTGGTATTAACATAGTCCTGCCTATATTTGGCAGTCTTTTTTTTCTGTCTTTTTGTCCGTGTGTCCTGTGCAGGTCCATGATGAAGAAGATGAGGGTCGCTGGTGAAGAAGATGACGGGCAGATTTCGTCGATTTAAAAGTTAAGTAGTTGTAAATTTTACCCCCTCTTGAACTCGGGTCTGAAAAGTTGGATCACTGTCCTCTTTTCAGATCTGGGGGCAGGACAACCGTGTTGTTTTGTTTGATGTAGTGTGGGCCCTTGTCTCTGTGTTGAAGTCTAAGAGTTTATTTCCGAAACCCGCGATCTTGCCATTTGGAACACTTGCGCAAAATGTCTGAAATTGTGCGACTGAAAATTCTTATATTTTGGGAGCTTTATTGTCTCCAACAAGTCGAAATTGAGTGGGCGCAGCATGAAAAGCATAACGAAATCATAGCATCGCGTCTGGCTGGAAGTGAACTCTTTCTTTGCATGTGTATGTGTTATTTATGTATGTGTTGAATTTTGAAAGATGTACATTTGTGACTGGTATTAACATAGTCCTGCCTATATTTGGCAGTCTTTTTTTTCTGTCTTTTTGTCCGTGTGTCCTGTGCAGGTCCATGATGAAGAAGATGAGGGTCGCTGGTGAAGAAGATGACGGGCAGATTTCGTCGATTTAAAAGTTAAGTAGTTGTAAATTTTACCCCCTCTTGAACTCGGGTCTGAAAAGTTGGATCACTGTCCTCTTTTCAGATCTGGGGGCAGGACAACCGTGTTGTTTTGTTTGATGTAGTGTGGGCCCTTGTCTCTGTGTTGAAGTCTAAGAGTTTATTTCCGAAACCCGCGATCTTGCCATTTGGAACACTTGCGCAAAATGTCTGAAATTGTGCGACTGAAAATTCTTATATTTTGGGAGCTTTATTGTCTCCAACAAGTCGAAATTGAGTGGGCGCAGCATGAAAAGCATAACGAAATCATAGCATCGCGTCTGGCTGGAAGTGAACTCTTTCTTTGCATGTGTATGTGTTATTTATGTATGTGTTGAATTTTGAAAGATGTACATTTGTGACTGGTATTAACATAGTCCTGCCTATATTTGGCAGTCTTTTTTTTCTGTCTTTTTGTCCGTGTGTCCTGTGCAGGTCCATGATGAAGAAGATGAGGGTCGCTGGTGAAGAAGATGACGGGCAGATTTCGTCGATTTAAAAGTTAAGTAGTTGTAAATTTTACCCCCTCTTGAACTCGGGTCTGAAAAGTTGGATCACTGTCCTCTTTTCAGATCTGGGGGCAGGACAACCGTGTTGTTTTGTTTGATGTAGTGTGGGCCCTTGTCTCTGTGTTGAAGTCTAAGAGTTTATTTCCGAAACCCGCGATCTTGCCATTTGGAACACTTGCGCAAAATGTCTGAAATTGTGCGACTGAAAATTCTTATATTTTGGGAGCTTTATTGTCTCCAACAAGTCGAAATTGAGTGGGCGCAGCATGAAAAGCATAACGAAATCATAGCATCGCGTCTGGCTGGAAGTGAACTCTTTCTTTGCATGTGTATGTGTTATTTATGTATGTGTTGAATTTTGAAAGATGTACATTTGTGACTGGTATTAACATAGTCCTGCCTATATTTGGCAGTCTTTTTTTTCTGTCTTTTTGTCCGTGTGTCCTGTGCAGGTCCATGATGAAGAAGATGAGGGTCGCTGGTGAAGAAGATGACGGGCAGATTTCGTCGATTTAAAAGTTAAGTAGTTGTAAATTTTACCCCCTCTTGAACTCGGGTCTGAAAAGTTGGATCACTGTCCTCTTTTCAGATCTGGGGGCAGGACAACCGTGTTGTTTTGTTTGATGTAGTGTGGGCCCTTGTCTCTGTGTTGAAGTCTAAGAGTTTATTTCCGAAACCCGCGATCTTGCCATTTGGAACACTTGCGCAAAATGTCTGAAATTGTGCGACTGAAAATTCTTATATTTTGGGAGCTTTATTGTCTCCAACAAGTCGAAATTGAGTGGGCGCAGCATGAAAAGCATAACGAAATCATAGCATCGCGTCTGGCTGGAAGTGAACTCTTTCTTTGCATGTGTATGTGTTATTTATGTATGTGTTGAATTTTGAAAGATGTACATTTGTGACTGGTATTAACATAGTCCTGCCTATATTTGGCAGTCTTTTTTTTCTGTCTTTTTGTCCGTGTGTCCTGTGCAGGTCCATGATGAAGAAGATGAGGGTCGCTGGTGAAGAAGATGACGGGCAGATTTCGTCGATTTAAAAGTTAAGTAGTTGTAAATTTTACCCCCTCTTGAACTCGGGTCTGAAAAGTTGGATCACTGTCCTCTTTTCAGATCTGGGGGCAGGACAACCGTGTTGTTTTGTTTGATGTAGTGTGGGCCCTTGTCTCTGTGTTGAAGTCTAAGAGTTTATTTCCGAAACCCGCGATCTTGCCATTTGGAACACTTGCGCAAAATGTCTGAAATTGTGCGACTGAAAATTCTTATATTTTGGGAGCTTTATTGTCTCCAACAAGTCGAAATTGAGTGGGCGCAGCATGAAAAGCATAACGAAATCATAGCATCGCGTCTGGCTGGAAGTGAACTCTTTCTTTGCATGTGTATGTGTTATTTATGTATGTGTTGAATTTTGAAAGATGTACATTTGTGACTGGTATTAACATAGTCCTGCCTATATTTGGCAGTCTTTTTTTTCTGTCTTTTTGTCCGTGTGTCCTGTGCAGGTCCATGATGAAGAAGATGAGGGTCGCTGGTGAAGAAGATGACGGGCAGATTTCGTCGATTTAAAAGTTAAGTAGTTGTAAATTTTACCCCCTCTTGAACTCGGGTCTGAAAAGTTGGATCACTGTCCTCTTTTCAGATCTGGGGGCAGGACAACCGTGTTGTTTTGTTTGATGTAGTGTGGGCCCTTGTCTCTGTGTTGAAGTCTAAGAGTTTATTTCCGAAACCCGCGATCTTGCCATTTGGAACACTTGCGCAAAATGTCTGAAATTGTGCGACTGAAAATTCTTATATTTTGGGAGCTTTATTGTCTCCAACAAGTCGAAATTGAGTGGGCGCAGCATGAAAAGCATAACGAAATCATAGCATCGCGTCTGGCTGGAAGTGAACTCTTTCTTTGCATGTGTATGTGTTATTTATGTATGTGTTGAATTTTGAAAGATGTACATTTGTGACTGGTATTAACATAGTCCTGCCTATATTTGGCAGTCTTTTTTTTCTGTCTTTTTGTCCGTGTGTCCTGTGCAGGTCCATGATGAAGAAGATGAGGGTCGCTGGTGAAGAAGATGACGGGCAGATTTCGTCGATTTAAAAGTTAAGTAGTTGTAAATTTTACCCCCTCTTGAACTCGGGTCTGAAAAGTTGGATCACTGTCCTCTTTTCAGATCTGGGGGCAGGACAACCGTGTTGTTTTGTTTGATGTAGTGTGGGCCCTTGTCTCTGTGTTGAAGTCTAAGAGTTTATTTCCGAAACCCGCGATCTTGCCATTTGGAACACTTGCGCAAAATGTCTGAAATTGTGCGACTGAAAATTCTTATATTTTGGGAGCTTTATTGTCTCCAACAAGTCGAAATTGAGTGGGCGCAGCATGAAAAGCATAACGAAATCATAGCATCGCGTCTGGCTGGAAGTGAACTCTTTCTTTGCATGTGTATGTGTTATTTATGTATGTGTTGAATTTTGAAAGATGTACATTTGTGACTGGTATTAACATAGTCCTGCCTATATTTGGCAGTCTTTTTTTTCTGTCTTTTTGTCCGTGTGTCCTGTGCAGGTCCATGATGAAGAAGATGAGGGTCGCTGGTGAAGAAGATGACGGGCAGATTTCGTCGATTTAAAAGTTAAGTAGTTGTAAATTTTACCCCCTCTTGAACTCGGGTCTGAAAAGTTGGATCACTGTCCTCTTTTCAGATCTGGGGGCAGGACAACCGTGTTGTTTTGTTTGATGTAGTGTGGGCCCTTGTCTCTGTGTTGAAGTCTAAGAGTTTATTTCCGAAACCCGCGATCTTGCCATTTGGAACACTTGCGCAAAATGTCTGAAATTGTGCGACTGAAAATTCTTATATTTTGGGAGCTTTATTGTCTCCAACAAGTCGAAATTGAGTGGGCGCAGCATGAAAAGCATAACGAAATCATAGCATCGCGTCTGGCTGGAAGTGAACTCTTTCTTTGCATGTGTATGTGTTATTTATGTATGTGTTGAATTTTGAAAGATGTACATTTGTGACTGGTATTAACATAGTCCTGCCTATATTTGGCAGTCTTTTTTTTCTGTCTTTTTGTCCGTGTGTCCTGTGCAGGTCCATGATGAAGAAGATGAGGGTCGCTGGTGAAGAAGATGACGGGCAGATTTCGTCGATTTAAAAGTTAAGTAGTTGTAAATTTTACCCCCTCTTGAACTCGGGTCTGAAAAGTTGGATCACTGTCCTCTTTTCAGATCTGGGGGCAGGACAACCGTGTTGTTTTGTTTGATGTAGTGTGGGCCCTTGTCTCTGTGTTGAAGTCTAAGAGTTTATTTCCGAAACCCGCGATCTTGCCATTTGGAACACTTGCGCAAAATGTCTGAAATTGTGCGACTGAAAATTCTTATATTTTGGGAGCTTTATTGTCTCCAACAAGTCGAAATTGAGTGGGCGCAGCATGAAAAGCATAACGAAATCATAGCATCGCGTCTGGCTGGAAGTGAACTCTTTCTTTGCATGTGTATGTGTTATTTATGTATGTGTTGAATTTTGAAAGATGTACATTTGTGACTGGTATTAACATAGTCCTGCCTATATTTGGCAGTCTTTTTTTTCTGTCTTTTTGTCCGTGTGTCCTGTGCAGGTCCATGATGAAGAAGATGAGGGTCGCTGGTGAAGAAGATGACGGGCAGATTTCGTCGATTTAAAAGTTAAGTAGTTGTAAATTTTACCCCCTCTTGAACTCGGGTCTGAAAAGTTGGATCACTGTCCTCTTTTCAGATCTGGGGGCAGGACAACCGTGTTGTTTTGTTTGATGTAGTGTGGGCCCTTGTCTCTGTGTTGAAGTCTAAGAGTTTATTTCCGAAACCCGCGATCTTGCCATTTGGAACACTTGCGCAAAATGTCTGAAATTGTGCGACTGAAAATTCTTATATTTTGGGAGCTTTATTGTCTCCAACAAGTCGAAATTGAGTGGGCGCAGCATGAAAAGCATAACGAAATCATAGCATCGCGTCTGGCTGGAAGTGAACTCTTTCTTTGCATGTGTATGTGTTATTTATGTATGTGTTGAATTTTGAAAGATGTACATTTGTGACTGGTATTAACATAGTCCTGCCTATATTTGGCAGTCTTTTTTTTCTGTCTTTTTGTCCGTGTGTCCTGTGCAGGTCCATGATGAAGAAGATGAGGGTCGCTGGTGAAGAAGATGACGGGCAGATTTCGTCGATTTAAAAGTTAAGTAGTTGTAAATTTTACCCCCTCTTGAACTCGGGTCTGAAAAGTTGGATCACTGTCCTCTTTTCAGATCTGGGGGCAGGACAACCGTGTTGTTTTGTTTGATGTAGTGTGGGCCCTTGTCTCTGTGTTGAAGTCTAAGAGTTTATTTCCGAAACCCGCGATCTTGCCATTTGGAACACTTGCGCAAAATGTCTGAAATTGTGCGACTGAAAATTCTTATATTTTGGGAGCTTTATTGTCTCCAACAAGTCGAAATTGAGTGGGCGCAGCATGAAAAGCATAACGAAATCATAGCATCGCGTCTGGCTGGAAGTGAACTCTTTCTTTGCATGTGTATGTGTTATTTATGTATGTGTTGAATTTTGAAAGATGTACATTTGTGACTGGTATTAACATAGTCCTGCCTATATTTGGCAGTCTTTTTTTTCTGTCTTTTTGTCCGTGTGTCCTGTGCAGGTCCATGATGAAGAAGATGAGGGTCGCTGGTGAAGAAGATGACGGGCAGATTTCGTCGATTTAAAAGTTAAGTAGTTGTAAATTTTACCCCCTCTTGAACTCGGGTCTGAAAAGTTGGATCACTGTCCTCTTTTCAGATCTGGGGGCAGGACAACCGTGTTGTTTTGTTTGATGTAGTGTGGGCCCTTGTCTCTGTGTTGAAGTCTAAGAGTTTATTTCCGAAACCCGCGATCTTGCCATTTGGAACACTTGCGCAAAATGTCTGAAATTGTGCGACTGAAAATTCTTATATTTTGGGAGCTTTATTGTCTCCAACAAGTCGAAATTGAGTGGGCGCAGCATGAAAAGCATAACGAAATCATAGCATCGCGTCTGGCTGGAAGTGAACTCTTTCTTTGCATGTGTATGTGTTATTTATGTATGTGTTGAATTTTGAAAGATGTACATTTGTGACTGGTATTAACATAGTCCTGCCTATATTTGGCAGTCTTTTTTTTCTGTCTTTTTGTCCGTGTGTCCTGTGCAGGTCCATGATGAAGAAGATGAGGGTCGCTGGTGAAGAAGATGACGGGCAGATTTCGTCGATTTAAAAGTTAAGTAGTTGTAAATTTTACCCCCTCTTGAACTCGGGTCTGAAAAGTTGGATCACTGTCCTCTTTTCAGATCTGGGGGCAGGACAACCGTGTTGTTTTGTTTGATGTAGTGTGGGCCCTTGTCTCTGTGTTGAAGTCTAAGAGTTTATTTCCGAAACCCGCGATCTTGCCATTTGGAACACTTGCGCAAAATGTCTGAAATTGTGCGACTGAAAATTCTTATATTTTGGGAGCTTTATTGTCTCCAACAAGTCGAAATTGAGTGGGCGCAGCATGAAAAGCATAACGAAATCATAGCATCGCGTCTGGCTGGAAGTGAACTCTTTCTTTGCATGTGTATGTGTTATTTATGTATGTGTTGAATTTTGAAAGATGTACATTTGTGACTGGTATTAACATAGTCCTGCCTATATTTGGCAGTCTTTTTTTTCTGTCTTTTTGTCCGTGTGTCCTGTGCAGGTCCATGATGAAGAAGATGAGGGTCGCTGGTGAAGAAGATGACGGGCAGATTTCGTCGATTTAAAAGTTAAGTAGTTGTAAATTTTACCCCCTCTTGAACTCGGGTCTGAAAAGTTGGATCACTGTCCTCTTTTCAGATCTGGGGGCAGGACAACCGTGTTGTTTTGTTTGATGTAGTGTGGGCCCTTGTCTCTGTGTTGAAGTCTAAGAGTTTATTTCCGAAACCCGCGATCTTGCCATTTGGAACACTTGCGCAAAATGTCTGAAATTGTGCGACTGAAAATTCTTATATTTTGGGAGCTTTATTGTCTCCAACAAGTCGAAATTGAGTGGGCGCAGCATGAAAAGCATAACGAAATCATAGCATCGCGTCTGGCTGGAAGTGAACTCTTTCTTTGCATGTGTATGTGTTATTTATGTATGTGTTGAATTTTGAAAGATGTACATTTGTGACTGGTATTAACATAGTCCTGCCTATATTTGGCAGTCTTTTTTTTCTGTCTTTTTGTCCGTGTGTCCTGTGCAGGTCCATGATGAAGAAGATGAGGGTCGCTGGTGAAGAAGATGACGGGCAGATTTCGTCGATTTAAAAGTTAAGTAGTTGTAAATTTTACCCCCTCTTGAACTCGGGTCTGAAAAGTTGGATCACTGTCCTCTTTTCAGATCTGGGGGCAGGACAACCGTGTTGTTTTGTTTGATGTAGTGTGGGCCCTTGTCTCTGTGTTGAAGTCTAAGAGTTTATTTCCGAAACCCGCGATCTTGCCATTTGGAACACTTGCGCAAAATGTCTGAAATTGTGCGACTGAAAATTCTTATATTTTGGGAGCTTTATTGTCTCCAACAAGTCGAAATTGAGTGGGCGCAGCATGAAAAGCATAACGAAATCATAGCATCGCGTCTGGCTGGAAGTGAACTCTTTCTTTGCATGTGTATGTGTTATTTATGTATGTGTTGAATTTTGAAAGATGTACATTTGTGACTGGTATTAACATAGTCCTGCCTATATTTGGCAGTCTTTTTTTTCTGTCTTTTTGTCCGTGTGTCCTGTGCAGGTCCATGATGAAGAAGATGAGGGTCGCTGGTGAAGAAGATGACGGGCAGATTTCGTCGATTTAAAAGTTAAGTAGTTGTAAATTTTACCCCCTCTTGAACTCGGGTCTGAAAAGTTGGATCACTGTCCTCTTTTCAGATCTGGGGGCAGGACAACCGTGTTGTTTTGTTTGATGTAGTGTGGGCCCTTGTCTCTGTGTTGAAGTCTAAGAGTTTATTTCCGAAACCCGCGATCTTGCCATTTGGAACACTTGCGCAAAATGTCTGAAATTGTGCGACTGAAAATTCTTATATTTTGGGAGCTTTATTGTCTCCAACAAGTCGAAATTGAGTGGGCGCAGCATGAAAAGCATAACGAAATCATAGCATCGCGTCTGGCTGGAAGTGAACTCTTTCTTTGCATGTGTATGTGTTATTTATGTATGTGTTGAATTTTGAAAGATGTACATTTGTGACTGGTATTAACATAGTCCTGCCTATATTTGGCAGTCTTTTTTTTCTGTCTTTTTGTCCGTGTGTCCTGTGCAGGTCCATGATGAAGAAGATGAGGGTCGCTGGTGAAGAAGATGACGGGCAGATTTCGTCGATTTAAAAGTTAAGTAGTTGTAAATTTTACCCCCTCTTGAACTCGGGTCTGAAAAGTTGGATCACTGTCCTCTTTTCAGATCTGGGGGCAGGACAACCGTGTTGTTTTGTTTGATGTAGTGTGGGCCCTTGTCTCTGTGTTGAAGTCTAAGAGTTTATTTCCGAAACCCGCGATCTTGCCATTTGGAACACTTGCGCAAAATGTCTGAAATTGTGCGACTGAAAATTCTTATATTTTGGGAGCTTTATTGTCTCCAACAAGTCGAAATTGAGTGGGCGCAGCATGAAAAGCATAACGAAATCATAGCATCGCGTCTGGCTGGAAGTGAACTCTTTCTTTGCATGTGTATGTGTTATTTATGTATGTGTTGAATTTTGAAAGATGTACATTTGTGACTGGTATTAACATAGTCCTGCCTATATTTGGCAGTCTTTTTTTTCTGTCTTTTTGTCCGTGTGTCCTGTGCAGGTCCATGATGAAGAAGATGAGGGTCGCTGGTGAAGAAGATGACGGGCAGATTTCGTCGATTTAAAAGTTAAGTAGTTGTAAATTTTACCCCCTCTTGAACTCGGGTCTGAAAAGTTGGATCACTGTCCTCTTTTCAGATCTGGGGGCAGGACAACCGTGTTGTTTTGTTTGATGTAGTGTGGGCCCTTGTCTCTGTGTTGAAGTCTAAGAGTTTATTTCCGAAACCCGCGATCTTGCCATTTGGAACACTTGCGCAAAATGTCTGAAATTGTGCGACTGAAAATTCTTATATTTTGGGAGCTTTATTGTCTCCAACAAGTCGAAATTGAGTGGGCGCAGCATGAAAAGCATAACGAAATCATAGCATCGCGTCTGGCTGGAAGTGAACTCTTTCTTTGCATGTGTATGTGTTATTTATGTATGTGTTGAATTTTGAAAGATGTACATTTGTGACTGGTATTAACATAGTCCTGCCTATATTTGGCAGTCTTTTTTTTCTGTCTTTTTGTCCGTGTGTCCTGTGCAGGTCCATGATGAAGAAGATGAGGGTCGCTGGTGAAGAAGATGACGGGCAGATTTCGTCGATTTAAAAGTTAAGTAGTTGTAAATTTTACCCCCTCTTGAACTCGGGTCTGAAAAGTTGGATCACTGTCCTCTTTTCAGATCTGGGGGCAGGACAACCGTGTTGTTTTGTTTGATGTAGTGTGGGCCCTTGTCTCTGTGTTGAAGTCTAAGAGTTTATTTCCGAAACCCGCGATCTTGCCATTTGGAACACTTGCGCAAAATGTCTGAAATTGTGCGACTGAAAATTCTTATATTTTGGGAGCTTTATTGTCTCCAACAAGTCGAAATTGAGTGGGCGCAGCATGAAAAGCATAACGAAATCATAGCATCGCGTCTGGCTGGAAGTGAACTCTTTCTTTGCATGTGTATGTGTTATTTATGTATGTGTTGAATTTTGAAAGATGTACATTTGTGACTGGTATTAACATAGTCCTGCCTATATTTGGCAGTCTTTTTTTTCTGTCTTTTTGTCCGTGTGTCCTGTGCAGGTCCATGATGAAGAAGATGAGGGTCGCTGGTGAAGAAGATGACGGGCAGATTTCGTCGATTTAAAAGTTAAGTAGTTGTAAATTTTACCCCCTCTTGAACTCGGGTCTGAAAAGTTGGATCACTGTCCTCTTTTCAGATCTGGGGGCAGGACAACCGTGTTGTTTTGTTTGATGTAGTGTGGGCCCTTGTCTCTGTGTTGAAGTCTAAGAGTTTATTTCCGAAACCCGCGATCTTGCCATTTGGAACACTTGCGCAAAATGTCTGAAATTGTGCGACTGAAAATTCTTATATTTTGGGAGCTTTATTGTCTCCAACAAGTCGAAATTGAGTGGGCGCAGCATGAAAAGCATAACGAAATCATAGCATCGCGTCTGGCTGGAAGTGAACTCTTTCTTTGCATGTGTATGTGTTATTTATGTATGTGTTGAATTTTGAAAGATGTACATTTGTGACTGGTATTAACATAGTCCTGCCTATATTTGGCAGTCTTTTTTTTCTGTCTTTTTGTCCGTGTGTCCTGTGCAGGTCCATGATGAAGAAGATGAGGGTCGCTGGTGAAGAAGATGACGGGCAGATTTCGTCGATTTAAAAGTTAAGTAGTTGTAAATTTTACCCCCTCTTGAACTCGGGTCTGAAAAGTTGGATCACTGTCCTCTTTTCAGATCTGGGGGCAGGACAACCGTGTTGTTTTGTTTGATGTAGTGTGGGCCCTTGTCTCTGTGTTGAAGTCTAAGAGTTTATTTCCGAAACCCGCGATCTTGCCATTTGGAACACTTGCGCAAAATGTCTGAAATTGTGCGACTGAAAATTCTTATATTTTGGGAGCTTTATTGTCTCCAACAAGTCGAAATTGAGTGGGCGCAGCATGAAAAGCATAACGAAATCATAGCATCGCGTCTGGCTGGAAGTGAACTCTTTCTTTGCATGTGTATGTGTTATTTATGTATGTGTTGAATTTTGAAAGATGTACATTTGTGACTGGTATTAACATAGTCCTGCCTATATTTGGCAGTCTTTTTTTTCTGTCTTTTTGTCCGTGTGTCCTGTGCAGGTCCATGATGAAGAAGATGAGGGTCGCTGGTGAAGAAGATGACGGGCAGATTTCGTCGATTTAAAAGTTAAGTAGTTGTAAATTTTACCCCCTCTTGAACTCGGGTCTGAAAAGTTGGATCACTGTCCTCTTTTCAGATCTGGGGGCAGGACAACCGTGTTGTTTTGTTTGATGTAGTGTGGGCCCTTGTCTCTGTGTTGAAGTCTAAGAGTTTATTTCCGAAACCCGCGATCTTGCCATTTGGAACACTTGCGCAAAATGTCTGAAATTGTGCGACTGAAAATTCTTATATTTTGGGAGCTTTATTGTCTCCAACAAGTCGAAATTGAGTGGGCGCAGCATGAAAAGCATAACGAAATCATAGCATCGCGTCTGGCTGGAAGTGAACTCTTTCTTTGCATGTGTATGTGTTATTTATGTATGTGTTGAATTTTGAAAGATGTACATTTGTGACTGGTATTAACATAGTCCTGCCTATATTTGGCAGTCTTTTTTTTCTGTCTTTTTGTCCGTGTGTCCTGTGCAGGTCCATGATGAAGAAGATGAGGGTCGCTGGTGAAGAAGATGACGGGCAGATTTCGTCGATTTAAAAGTTAAGTAGTTGTAAATTTTACCCCCTCTTGAACTCGGGTCTGAAAAGTTGGATCACTGTCCTCTTTTCAGATCTGGGGGCAGGACAACCGTGTTGTTTTGTTTGATGTAGTGTGGGCCCTTGTCTCTGTGTTGAAGTCTAAGAGTTTATTTCCGAAACCCGCGATCTTGCCATTTGGAACACTTGCGCAAAATGTCTGAAATTGTGCGACTGAAAATTCTTATATTTTGGGAGCTTTATTGTCTCCAACAAGTCGAAATTGAGTGGGCGCAGCATGAAAAGCATAACGAAATCATAGCATCGCGTCTGGCTGGAAGTGAACTCTTTCTTTGCATGTGTATGTGTTATTTATGTATGTGTTGAATTTTGAAAGATGTACATTTGTGACTGGTATTAACATAGTCCTGCCTATATTTGGCAGTCTTTTTTTTCTGTCTTTTTGTCCGTGTGTCCTGTGCAGGTCCATGATGAAGAAGATGAGGGTCGCTGGTGAAGAAGATGACGGGCAGATTTCGTCGATTTAAAAGTTAAGTAGTTGTAAATTTTACCCCCTCTTGAACTCGGGTCTGAAAAGTTGGATCACTGTCCTCTTTTCAGATCTGGGGGCAGGACAACCGTGTTGTTTTGTTTGATGTAGTGTGGGCCCTTGTCTCTGTGTTGAAGTCTAAGAGTTTATTTCCGAAACCCGCGATCTTGCCATTTGGAACACTTGCGCAAAATGTCTGAAATTGTGCGACTGAAAATTCTTATATTTTGGGAGCTTTATTGTCTCCAACAAGTCGAAATTGAGTGGGCGCAGCATGAAAAGCATAACGAAATCATAGCATCGCGTCTGGCTGGAAGTGAACTCTTTCTTTGCATGTGTATGTGTTATTTATGTATGTGTTGAATTTTGAAAGATGTACATTTGTGACTGGTATTAACATAGTCCTGCCTATATTTGGCAGTCTTTTTTTTCTGTCTTTTTGTCCGTGTGTCCTGTGCAGGTCCATGATGAAGAAGATGAGGGTCGCTGGTGAAGAAGATGACGGGCAGATTTCGTCGATTTAAAAGTTAAGTAGTTGTAAATTTTACCCCCTCTTGAACTCGGGTCTGAAAAGTTGGATCACTGTCCTCTTTTCAGATCTGGGGGCAGGACAACCGTGTTGTTTTGTTTGATGTAGTGTGGGCCCTTGTCTCTGTGTTGAAGTCTAAGAGTTTATTTCCGAAACCCGCGATCTTGCCATTTGGAACACTTGCGCAAAATGTCTGAAATTGTGCGACTGAAAATTCTTATATTTTGGGAGCTTTATTGTCTCCAACAAGTCGAAATTGAGTGGGCGCAGCATGAAAAGCATAACGAAATCATAGCATCGCGTCTGGCTGGAAGTGAACTCTTTCTTTGCATGTGTATGTGTTATTTATGTATGTGTTGAATTTTGAAAGATGTACATTTGTGACTGGTATTAACATAGTCCTGCCTATATTTGGCAGTCTTTTTTTTCTGTCTTTTTGTCCGTGTGTCCTGTGCAGGTCCATGATGAAGAAGATGAGGGTCGCTGGTGAAGAAGATGACGGGCAGATTTCGTCGATTTAAAAGTTAAGTAGTTGTAAATTTTACCCCCTCTTGAACTCGGGTCTGAAAAGTTGGATCACTGTCCTCTTTTCAGATCTGGGGGCAGGACAACCGTGTTGTTTTGTTTGATGTAGTGTGGGCCCTTGTCTCTGTGTTGAAGTCTAAGAGTTTATTTCCGAAACCCGCGATCTTGCCATTTGGAACACTTGCGCAAAATGTCTGAAATTGTGCGACTGAAAATTCTTATATTTTGGGAGCTTTATTGTCTCCAACAAGTCGAAATTGAGTGGGCGCAGCATGAAAAGCATAACGAAATCATAGCATCGCGTCTGGCTGGAAGTGAACTCTTTCTTTGCATGTGTATGTGTTATTTATGTATGTGTTGAATTTTGAAAGATGTACATTTGTGACTGGTATTAACATAGTCCTGCCTATATTTGGCAGTCTTTTTTTTCTGTCTTTTTGTCCGTGTGTCCTGTGCAGGTCCATGATGAAGAAGATGAGGGTCGCTGGTGAAGAAGATGACGGGCAGATTTCGTCGATTTAAAAGTTAAGTAGTTGTAAATTTTACCCCCTCTTGAACTCGGGTCTGAAAAGTTGGATCACTGTCCTCTTTTCAGATCTGGGGGCAGGACAACCGTGTTGTTTTGTTTGATGTAGTGTGGGCCCTTGTCTCTGTGTTGAAGTCTAAGAGTTTATTTCCGAAACCCGCGATCTTGCCATTTGGAACACTTGCGCAAAATGTCTGAAATTGTGCGACTGAAAATTCTTATATTTTGGGAGCTTTATTGTCTCCAACAAGTCGAAATTGAGTGGGCGCAGCATGAAAAGCATAACGAAATCATAGCATCGCGTCTGGCTGGAAGTGAACTCTTTCTTTGCATGTGTATGTGTTATTTATGTATGTGTTGAATTTTGAAAGATGTACATTTGTGACTGGTATTAACATAGTCCTGCCTATATTTGGCAGTCTTTTTTTTCTGTCTTTTTGTCCGTGTGTCCTGTGCAGGTCCATGATGAAGAAGATGAGGGTCGCTGGTGAAGAAGATGACGGGCAGATTTCGTCGATTTAAAAGTTAAGTAGTTGTAAATTTTACCCCCTCTTGAACTCGGGTCTGAAAAGTTGGATCACTGTCCTCTTTTCAGATCTGGGGGCAGGACAACCGTGTTGTTTTGTTTGATGTAGTGTGGGCCCTTGTCTCTGTGTTGAAGTCTAAGAGTTTATTTCCGAAACCCGCGATCTTGCCATTTGGAACACTTGCGCAAAATGTCTGAAATTGTGCGACTGAAAATTCTTATATTTTGGGAGCTTTATTGTCTCCAACAAGTCGAAATTGAGTGGGCGCAGCATGAAAAGCATAACGAAATCATAGCATCGCGTCTGGCTGGAAGTGAACTCTTTCTTTGCATGTGTATGTGTTATTTATGTATGTGTTGAATTTTGAAAGATGTACATTTGTGACTGGTATTAACATAGTCCTGCCTATATTTGGCAGTCTTTTTTTTCTGTCTTTTTGTCCGTGTGTCCTGTGCAGGTCCATGATGAAGAAGATGAGGGTCGCTGGTGAAGAAGATGACGGGCAGATTTCGTCGATTTAAAAGTTAAGTAGTTGTAAATTTTACCCCCTCTTGAACTCGGGTCTGAAAAGTTGGATCACTGTCCTCTTTTCAGATCTGGGGGCAGGACAACCGTGTTGTTTTGTTTGATGTAGTGTGGGCCCTTGTCTCTGTGTTGAAGTCTAAGAGTTTATTTCCGAAACCCGCGATCTTGCCATTTGGAACACTTGCGCAAAATGTCTGAAATTGTGCGACTGAAAATTCTTATATTTTGGGAGCTTTATTGTCTCCAACAAGTCGAAATTGAGTGGGCGCAGCATGAAAAGCATAACGAAATCATAGCATCGCGTCTGGCTGGAAGTGAACTCTTTCTTTGCATGTGTATGTGTTATTTATGTATGTGTTGAATTTTGAAAGATGTACATTTGTGACTGGTATTAACATAGTCCTGCCTATATTTGGCAGTCTTTTTTTTCTGTCTTTTTGTCCGTGTGTCCTGTGCAGGTCCATGATGAAGAAGATGAGGGTCGCTGGTGAAGAAGATGACGGGCAGATTTCGTCGATTTAAAAGTTAAGTAGTTGTAAATTTTACCCCCTCTTGAACTCGGGTCTGAAAAGTTGGATCACTGTCCTCTTTTCAGATCTGGGGGCAGGACAACCGTGTTGTTTTGTTTGATGTAGTGTGGGCCCTTGTCTCTGTGTTGAAGTCTAAGAGTTTATTTCCGAAACCCGCGATCTTGCCATTTGGAACACTTGCGCAAAATGTCTGAAATTGTGCGACTGAAAATTCTTATATTTTGGGAGCTTTATTGTCTCCAACAAGTCGAAATTGAGTGGGCGCAGCATGAAAAGCATAACGAAATCATAGCATCGCGTCTGGCTGGAAGTGAACTCTTTCTTTGCATGTGTATGTGTTATTTATGTATGTGTTGAATTTTGAAAGATGTACATTTGTGACTGGTATTAACATAGTCCTGCCTATATTTGGCAGTCTTTTTTTTCTGTCTTTTTGTCCGTGTGTCCTGTGCAGGTCCATGATGAAGAAGATGAGGGTCGCTGGTGAAGAAGATGACGGGCAGATTTCGTCGATTTAAAAGTTAAGTAGTTGTAAATTTTACCCCCTCTTGAACTCGGGTCTGAAAAGTTGGATCACTGTCCTCTTTTCAGATCTGGGGGCAGGACAACCGTGTTGTTTTGTTTGATGTAGTGTGGGCCCTTGTCTCTGTGTTGAAGTCTAAGAGTTTATTTCCGAAACCCGCGATCTTGCCATTTGGAACACTTGCGCAAAATGTCTGAAATTGTGCGACTGAAAATTCTTATATTTTGGGAGCTTTATTGTCTCCAACAAGTCGAAATTGAGTGGGCGCAGCATGAAAAGCATAACGAAATCATAGCATCGCGTCTGGCTGGAAGTGAACTCTTTCTTTGCATGTGTATGTGTTATTTATGTATGTGTTGAATTTTGAAAGATGTACATTTGTGACTGGTATTAACATAGTCCTGCCTATATTTGGCAGTCTTTTTTTTCTGTCTTTTTGTCCGTGTGTCCTGTGCAGGTCCATGATGAAGAAGATGAGGGTCGCTGGTGAAGAAGATGACGGGCAGATTTCGTCGATTTAAAAGTTAAGTAGTTGTAAATTTTACCCCCTCTTGAACTCGGGTCTGAAAAGTTGGATCACTGTCCTCTTTTCAGATCTGGGGGCAGGACAACCGTGTTGTTTTGTTTGATGTAGTGTGGGCCCTTGTCTCTGTGTTGAAGTCTAAGAGTTTATTTCCGAAACCCGCGATCTTGCCATTTGGAACACTTGCGCAAAATGTCTGAAATTGTGCGACTGAAAATTCTTATATTTTGGGAGCTTTATTGTCTCCAACAAGTCGAAATTGAGTGGGCGCAGCATGAAAAGCATAACGAAATCATAGCATCGCGTCTGGCTGGAAGTGAACTCTTTCTTTGCATGTGTATGTGTTATTTATGTATGTGTTGAATTTTGAAAGATGTACATTTGTGACTGGTATTAACATAGTCCTGCCTATATTTGGCAGTCTTTTTTTTCTGTCTTTTTGTCCGTGTGTCCTGTGCAGGTCCATGATGAAGAAGATGAGGGTCGCTGGTGAAGAAGATGACGGGCAGATTTCGTCGATTTAAAAGTTAAGTAGTTGTAAATTTTACCCCCTCTTGAACTCGGGTCTGAAAAGTTGGATCACTGTCCTCTTTTCAGATCTGGGGGCAGGACAACCGTGTTGTTTTGTTTGATGTAGTGTGGGCCCTTGTCTCTGTGTTGAAGTCTAAGAGTTTATTTCCGAAACCCGCGATCTTGCCATTTGGAACACTTGCGCAAAATGTCTGAAATTGTGCGACTGAAAATTCTTATATTTTGGGAGCTTTATTGTCTCCAACAAGTCGAAATTGAGTGGGCGCAGCATGAAAAGCATAACGAAATCATAGCATCGCGTCTGGCTGGAAGTGAACTCTTTCTTTGCATGTGTATGTGTTATTTATGTATGTGTTGAATTTTGAAAGATGTACATTTGTGACTGGTATTAACATAGTCCTGCCTATATTTGGCAGTCTTTTTTTTCTGTCTTTTTGTCCGTGTGTCCTGTGCAGGTCCATGATGAAGAAGATGAGGGTCGCTGGTGAAGAAGATGACGGGCAGATTTCGTCGATTTAAAAGTTAAGTAGTTGTAAATTTTACCCCCTCTTGAACTCGGGTCTGAAAAGTTGGATCACTGTCCTCTTTTCAGATCTGGGGGCAGGACAACCGTGTTGTTTTGTTTGATGTAGTGTGGGCCCTTGTCTCTGTGTTGAAGTCTAAGAGTTTATTTCCGAAACCCGCGATCTTGCCATTTGGAACACTTGCGCAAAATGTCTGAAATTGTGCGACTGAAAATTCTTATATTTTGGGAGCTTTATTGTCTCCAACAAGTCGAAATTGAGTGGGCGCAGCATGAAAAGCATAACGAAATCATAGCATCGCGTCTGGCTGGAAGTGAACTCTTTCTTTGCATGTGTATGTGTTATTTATGTATGTGTTGAATTTTGAAAGATGTACATTTGTGACTGGTATTAACATAGTCCTGCCTATATTTGGCAGTCTTTTTTTTCTGTCTTTTTGTCCGTGTGTCCTGTGCAGGTCCATGATGAAGAAGATGAGGGTCGCTGGTGAAGAAGATGACGGGCAGATTTCGTCGATTTAAAAGTTAAGTAGTTGTAAATTTTACCCCCTCTTGAACTCGGGTCTGAAAAGTTGGATCACTGTCCTCTTTTCAGATCTGGGGGCAGGACAACCGTGTTGTTTTGTTTGATGTAGTGTGGGCCCTTGTCTCTGTGTTGAAGTCTAAGAGTTTATTTCCGAAACCCGCGATCTTGCCATTTGGAACACTTGCGCAAAATGTCTGAAATTGTGCGACTGAAAATTCTTATATTTTGGGAGCTTTATTGTCTCCAACAAGTCGAAATTGAGTGGGCGCAGCATGAAAAGCATAACGAAATCATAGCATCGCGTCTGGCTGGAAGTGAACTCTTTCTTTGCATGTGTATGTGTTATTTATGTATGTGTTGAATTTTGAAAGATGTACATTTGTGACTGGTATTAACATAGTCCTGCCTATATTTGGCAGTCTTTTTTTTCTGTCTTTTTGTCCGTGTGTCCTGTGCAGGTCCATGATGAAGAAGATGAGGGTCGCTGGTGAAGAAGATGACGGGCAGATTTCGTCGATTTAAAAGTTAAGTAGTTGTAAATTTTACCCCCTCTTGAACTCGGGTCTGAAAAGTTGGATCACTGTCCTCTTTTCAGATCTGGGGGCAGGACAACCGTGTTGTTTTGTTTGATGTAGTGTGGGCCCTTGTCTCTGTGTTGAAGTCTAAGAGTTTATTTCCGAAACCCGCGATCTTGCCATTTGGAACACTTGCGCAAAATGTCTGAAATTGTGCGACTGAAAATTCTTATATTTTGGGAGCTTTATTGTCTCCAACAAGTCGAAATTGAGTGGGCGCAGCATGAAAAGCATAACGAAATCATAGCATCGCGTCTGGCTGGAAGTGAACTCTTTCTTTGCATGTGTATGTGTTATTTATGTATGTGTTGAATTTTGAAAGATGTACATTTGTGACTGGTATTAACATAGTCCTGCCTATATTTGGCAGTCTTTTTTTTCTGTCTTTTTGTCCGTGTGTCCTGTGCAGGTCCATGATGAAGAAGATGAGGGTCGCTGGTGAAGAAGATGACGGGCAGATTTCGTCGATTTAAAAGTTAAGTAGTTGTAAATTTTACCCCCTCTTGAACTCGGGTCTGAAAAGTTGGATCACTGTCCTCTTTTCAGATCTGGGGGCAGGACAACCGTGTTGTTTTGTTTGATGTAGTGTGGGCCCTTGTCTCTGTGTTGAAGTCTAAGAGTTTATTTCCGAAACCCGCGATCTTGCCATTTGGAACACTTGCGCAAAATGTCTGAAATTGTGCGACTGAAAATTCTTATATTTTGGGAGCTTTATTGTCTCCAACAAGTCGAAATTGAGTGGGCGCAGCATGAAAAGCATAACGAAATCATAGCATCGCGTCTGGCTGGAAGTGAACTCTTTCTTTGCATGTGTATGTGTTATTTATGTATGTGTTGAATTTTGAAAGATGTACATTTGTGACTGGTATTAACATAGTCCTGCCTATATTTGGCAGTCTTTTTTTTCTGTCTTTTTGTCCGTGTGTCCTGTGCAGGTCCATGATGAAGAAGATGAGGGTCGCTGGTGAAGAAGATGACGGGCAGATTTCGTCGATTTAAAAGTTAAGTAGTTGTAAATTTTACCCCCTCTTGAACTCGGGTCTGAAAAGTTGGATCACTGTCCTCTTTTCAGATCTGGGGGCAGGACAACCGTGTTGTTTTGTTTGATGTAGTGTGGGCCCTTGTCTCTGTGTTGAAGTCTAAGAGTTTATTTCCGAAACCCGCGATCTTGCCATTTGGAACACTTGCGCAAAATGTCTGAAATTGTGCGACTGAAAATTCTTATATTTTGGGAGCTTTATTGTCTCCAACAAGTCGAAATTGAGTGGGCGCAGCATGAAAAGCATAACGAAATCATAGCATCGCGTCTGGCTGGAAGTGAACTCTTTCTTTGCATGTGTATGTGTTATTTATGTATGTGTTGAATTTTGAAAGATGTACATTTGTGACTGGTATTAACATAGTCCTGCCTATATTTGGCAGTCTTTTTTTTCTGTCTTTTTGTCCGTGTGTCCTGTGCAGGTCCATGATGAAGAAGATGAGGGTCGCTGGTGAAGAAGATGACGGGCAGATTTCGTCGATTTAAAAGTTAAGTAGTTGTAAATTTTACCCCCTCTTGAACTCGGGTCTGAAAAGTTGGATCACTGTCCTCTTTTCAGATCTGGGGGCAGGACAACCGTGTTGTTTTGTTTGATGTAGTGTGGGCCCTTGTCTCTGTGTTGAAGTCTAAGAGTTTATTTCCGAAACCCGCGATCTTGCCATTTGGAACACTTGCGCAAAATGTCTGAAATTGTGCGACTGAAAATTCTTATATTTTGGGAGCTTTATTGTCTCCAACAAGTCGAAATTGAGTGGGCGCAGCATGAAAAGCATAACGAAATCATAGCATCGCGTCTGGCTGGAAGTGAACTCTTTCTTTGCATGTGTATGTGTTATTTATGTATGTGTTGAATTTTGAAAGATGTACATTTGTGACTGGTATTAACATAGTCCTGCCTATATTTGGCAGTCTTTTTTTTCTGTCTTTTTGTCCGTGTGTCCTGTGCAGGTCCATGATGAAGAAGATGAGGGTCGCTGGTGAAGAAGATGACGGGCAGATTTCGTCGATTTAAAAGTTAAGTAGTTGTAAATTTTACCCCCTCTTGAACTCGGGTCTGAAAAGTTGGATCACTGTCCTCTTTTCAGATCTGGGGGCAGGACAACCGTGTTGTTTTGTTTGATGTAGTGTGGGCCCTTGTCTCTGTGTTGAAGTCTAAGAGTTTATTTCCGAAACCCGCGATCTTGCCATTTGGAACACTTGCGCAAAATGTCTGAAATTGTGCGACTGAAAATTCTTATATTTTGGGAGCTTTATTGTCTCCAACAAGTCGAAATTGAGTGGGCGCAGCATGAAAAGCATAACGAAATCATAGCATCGCGTCTGGCTGGAAGTGAACTCTTTCTTTGCATGTGTATGTGTTATTTATGTATGTGTTGAATTTTGAAAGATGTACATTTGTGACTGGTATTAACATAGTCCTGCCTATATTTGGCAGTCTTTTTTTTCTGTCTTTTTGTCCGTGTGTCCTGTGCAGGTCCATGATGAAGAAGATGAGGGTCGCTGGTGAAGAAGATGACGGGCAGATTTCGTCGATTTAAAAGTTAAGTAGTTGTAAATTTTACCCCCTCTTGAACTCGGGTCTGAAAAGTTGGATCACTGTCCTCTTTTCAGATCTGGGGGCAGGACAACCGTGTTGTTTTGTTTGATGTAGTGTGGGCCCTTGTCTCTGTGTTGAAGTCTAAGAGTTTATTTCCGAAACCCGCGATCTTGCCATTTGGAACACTTGCGCAAAATGTCTGAAATTGTGCGACTGAAAATTCTTATATTTTGGGAGCTTTATTGTCTCCAACAAGTCGAAATTGAGTGGGCGCAGCATGAAAAGCATAACGAAATCATAGCATCGCGTCTGGCTGGAAGTGAACTCTTTCTTTGCATGTGTATGTGTTATTTATGTATGTGTTGAATTTTGAAAGATGTACATTTGTGACTGGTATTAACATAGTCCTGCCTATATTTGGCAGTCTTTTTTTTCTGTCTTTTTGTCCGTGTGTCCTGTGCAGGTCCATGATGAAGAAGATGAGGGTCGCTGGTGAAGAAGATGACGGGCAGATTTCGTCGATTTAAAAGTTAAGTAGTTGTAAATTTTACCCCCTCTTGAACTCGGGTCTGAAAAGTTGGATCACTGTCCTCTTTTCAGATCTGGGGGCAGGACAACCGTGTTGTTTTGTTTGATGTAGTGTGGGCCCTTGTCTCTGTGTTGAAGTCTAAGAGTTTATTTCCGAAACCCGCGATCTTGCCATTTGGAACACTTGCGCAAAATGTCTGAAATTGTGCGACTGAAAATTCTTATATTTTGGGAGCTTTATTGTCTCCAACAAGTCGAAATTGAGTGGGCGCAGCATGAAAAGCATAACGAAATCATAGCATCGCGTCTGGCTGGAAGTGAACTCTTTCTTTGCATGTGTATGTGTTATTTATGTATGTGTTGAATTTTGAAAGATGTACATTTGTGACTGGTATTAACATAGTCCTGCCTATATTTGGCAGTCTTTTTTTTCTGTCTTTTTGTCCGTGTGTCCTGTGCAGGTCCATGATGAAGAAGATGAGGGTCGCTGGTGAAGAAGATGACGGGCAGATTTCGTCGATTTAAAAGTTAAGTAGTTGTAAATTTTACCCCCTCTTGAACTCGGGTCTGAAAAGTTGGATCACTGTCCTCTTTTCAGATCTGGGGGCAGGACAACCGTGTTGTTTTGTTTGATGTAGTGTGGGCCCTTGTCTCTGTGTTGAAGTCTAAGAGTTTATTTCCGAAACCCGCGATCTTGCCATTTGGAACACTTGCGCAAAATGTCTGAAATTGTGCGACTGAAAATTCTTATATTTTGGGAGCTTTATTGTCTCCAACAAGTCGAAATTGAGTGGGCGCAGCATGAAAAGCATAACGAAATCATAGCATCGCGTCTGGCTGGAAGTGAACTCTTTCTTTGCATGTGTATGTGTTATTTATGTATGTGTTGAATTTTGAAAGATGTACATTTGTGACTGGTATTAACATAGTCCTGCCTATATTTGGCAGTCTTTTTTTTCTGTCTTTTTGTCCGTGTGTCCTGTGCAGGTCCATGATGAAGAAGATGAGGGTCGCTGGTGAAGAAGATGACGGGCAGATTTCGTCGATTTAAAAGTTAAGTAGTTGTAAATTTTACCCCCTCTTGAACTCGGGTCTGAAAAGTTGGATCACTGTCCTCTTTTCAGATCTGGGGGCAGGACAACCGTGTTGTTTTGTTTGATGTAGTGTGGGCCCTTGTCTCTGTGTTGAAGTCTAAGAGTTTATTTCCGAAACCCGCGATCTTGCCATTTGGAACACTTGCGCAAAATGTCTGAAATTGTGCGACTGAAAATTCTTATATTTTGGGAGCTTTATTGTCTCCAACAAGTCGAAATTGAGTGGGCGCAGCATGAAAAGCATAACGAAATCATAGCATCGCGTCTGGCTGGAAGTGAACTCTTTCTTTGCATGTGTATGTGTTATTTATGTATGTGTTGAATTTTGAAAGATGTACATTTGTGACTGGTATTAACATAGTCCTGCCTATATTTGGCAGTCTTTTTTTTCTGTCTTTTTGTCCGTGTGTCCTGTGCAGGTCCATGATGAAGAAGATGAGGGTCGCTGGTGAAGAAGATGACGGGCAGATTTCGTCGATTTAAAAGTTAAGTAGTTGTAAATTTTACCCCCTCTTGAACTCGGGTCTGAAAAGTTGGATCACTGTCCTCTTTTCAGATCTGGGGGCAGGACAACCGTGTTGTTTTGTTTGATGTAGTGTGGGCCCTTGTCTCTGTGTTGAAGTCTAAGAGTTTATTTCCGAAACCCGCGATCTTGCCATTTGGAACACTTGCGCAAAATGTCTGAAATTGTGCGACTGAAAATTCTTATATTTTGGGAGCTTTATTGTCTCCAACAAGTCGAAATTGAGTGGGCGCAGCATGAAAAGCATAACGAAATCATAGCATCGCGTCTGGCTGGAAGTGAACTCTTTCTTTGCATGTGTATGTGTTATTTATGTATGTGTTGAATTTTGAAAGATGTACATTTGTGACTGGTATTAACATAGTCCTGCCTATATTTGGCAGTCTTTTTTTTCTGTCTTTTTGTCCGTGTGTCCTGTGCAGGTCCATGATGAAGAAGATGAGGGTCGCTGGTGAAGAAGATGACGGGCAGATTTCGTCGATTTAAAAGTTAAGTAGTTGTAAATTTTACCCCCTCTTGAACTCGGGTCTGAAAAGTTGGATCACTGTCCTCTTTTCAGATCTGGGGGCAGGACAACCGTGTTGTTTTGTTTGATGTAGTGTGGGCCCTTGTCTCTGTGTTGAAGTCTAAGAGTTTATTTCCGAAACCCGCGATCTTGCCATTTGGAACACTTGCGCAAAATGTCTGAAATTGTGCGACTGAAAATTCTTATATTTTGGGAGCTTTATTGTCTCCAACAAGTCGAAATTGAGTGGGCGCAGCATGAAAAGCATAACGAAATCATAGCATCGCGTCTGGCTGGAAGTGAACTCTTTCTTTGCATGTGTATGTGTTATTTATGTATGTGTTGAATTTTGAAAGATGTACATTTGTGACTGGTATTAACATAGTCCTGCCTATATTTGGCAGTCTTTTTTTTCTGTCTTTTTGTCCGTGTGTCCTGTGCAGGTCCATGAGGAAGAAGATGAGGGTCGCTGGTGAAGAAGATGACGGGCAGCTTTCGTCGATTTAAAAGTTAAGTAGTTGTAAATTTTACCCCCTCTTGAACTCGGGTCTGAAAAGTTGGATCACTGTCCTCTTTTCAGATCTGGGGGCAGGACAACCGTGTTGTTTTGTTTGATGTAGTGTGGGCCCTTGTCTCTGTGTTGAAGTCTAAGAGTTTATTTCCGAAACCCGCGATCTTGCCATTTGGAACACTTGCGCAAAATGTCTGAAATTGTGCGACTGAAAATTCTTATATTTTGGGAGCTTTATTGTCTCCAACAAGTCGAAATTGAGTGGGCGCAGCATGAAAAGCATAACGAAATCATAGCATCGCGTCTGGCTGGAAGTGAACTCTTTCTTTGCATGTGTATGTGTTATTTATGTATGTGTTGAATTTTGAAAGATGTACATTTGTGACTGGTATTAACATAGTCCTGCCTATATTTGGCAGTCTTTTTTTTCTGTCTTTTTGTCCGTGTGTCCTGTGCAGGTCCATGATGAAGAAGATGAGGGTCGCTGGTGAAGAAGATGACGGGCAGATTTCGTCGATTTAAAAGTTAAGTAGTTGTAAATTTTACCCCCTCTTGAACTCGGGTCTGAAAAGTTGGATCACTGTCCTCTTTTCAGATCTGGGGGCAGGACAACCGTGTTGTTTTGTTTGATGTAGTGTGGGCCCTTGTCTCTGTGTTGAAGTCTAAGAGTTTATTTCCGAAACCCGCGATCTTGCCATTTGGAACACTTGCGCAAAATGTCTGAAATTGTGCGACTGAAAATTCTTATATTTTGGGAGCTTTATTGTCTCCAACAAGTCGAAATTGAGTGGGCGCAGCATGAAAAGCATAACGAAATCATAGCATCGCGTCTGGCTGGAAGTGAACTCTTTCTTTGCATGTGTATGTGTTATTTATGTATGTGTTGAATTTTGAAAGATGTACATTTGTGACTGGTATTAACATAGTCCTGCCTATATTTGGCAGTCTTTTTTTTCTGTCTTTTTGTCCGTGTGTCCTGTGCAGGTCCATGAGGAAGAAGATGAGGGTCGCTGGTGAAGAAGATGACGGGCAGCTTTCGTCGATTTAAAAGTTAAGTAGTTGTAAATTTTACCCCCTCTTGAACTCGGGTCTGAAAAGTTGGATCACTGTCCTCTTTTCAGATCTGGGGGCAGGACAACCGTGTTGTTTTGTTTGATGTAGTGTGGGCCCTTGTCTCTGTGTTGAAGTCTAAGAGTTTATTTCCGAAACCCGCGATCTTGCCATTTGGAACACTTGCGCAAAATGTCTGAAATTGTGCGACTGAAAATTCTTATATTTTGGGAGCTTTATTGTCTCCAACAAGTCGAAATTGAGTGGGCGCAGCATGAAAAGCATAACGAAATCATAGCATCGCGTCTGGCTGGAAGTGAACTCTTTCTTTGCATGTGTATGTGTTATTTATGTATGTGTTGAATTTTGAAAGATGTACATTTGTGACTGGTATTAACATAGTCCTGCCTATATTTGGCAGTCTTTTTTTTCTGTCTTTTTGTCCGTGTGTCCTGTGCAGGTCCATGAGGAAGAAGATGAGGGTCGCTGGTGAAGAAGATGACGGGCAGCTTTCGTCGATTTAAAAGTTAAGTAGTTGTAAATTTTACCCCCTCTTGAACTCGGGTCTGAAAAGTTGGATCACTGTCCTCTTTTCAGATCTGGGGGCAGGACAACCGTGTTGTTTTGTTTGATGTAGTGTGGGCCCTTGTCTCTGTGTTGAAGTCTAAGAGTTTATTTCCGAAACCCGCGATCTTGCCATTTGGAACACTTGCGCAAAATGTCTGAAATTGTGCGACTGAAAATTCTTATATTTTGGGAGCTTTATTGTCTCCAACAAGTCGAAATTGAGTGGGCGCAGCATGAAAAGCATAACGAAATCATAGCATCGCGTCTGGCTGGAAGTGAACTCTTTCTTTGCATGTGTATGTGTTATTTATGTATGTGTTGAATTTTGAAAGATGTACATTTGTGACTGGTATTAACATAGTCCTGCCTATATTTGGCAGTCTTTTTTTTCTGTCTTTTTGTCCGTGTGTCCTGTGCAGGTCCATGATGAAGAAGATGAGGGTCGCTGGTGAAGAAGATGACGGGCAGCTTTCGTCGATTTAAAAGTTAAGTAGTTGTAAATTTTACCCCCTCTTGAACTCGGGTCTGAAAAGTTGGATCACTGTCCTCTTTTCAGATCTGGGGGCAGGACAACCGTGTTGTTTTGTTTGATGTAGTGTGGGCCCTTGTCTCTGTGTTGAAGTCTAAGAGTTTATTTCCGAAACCCGCGATCTTGCCATTTGGAACACTTGCGCAAAATGTCTGAAATTGTGCGACTGAAAATTCTTATATTTTGGGAGCTTTATTGTCTCCAACAAGTCGAAATTGAGTGGGCGCAGCATGAAAAGCATAACGAAATCATAGCATCGCGTCTGGCTGGAAGTGAACTCTTTCTTTGCATGTGTATGTGTTATTTATGTATGTGTTGAATTTTGAAAGATGTACATTTGTGACTGGTATTAACATAGTCCTGCCTATATTTGGCAGTCTTTTTTTTCTGTCTTTTTGTCCGTGTGTCCTGTGCAGGTCCATGAGGAAGAAGATGAGGGTCGCTGGTGAAGAAGATGACGGGCAGCTTTCGTCGATTTAAAAGTTAAGTAGTTGTAAATTTTACCCCCTCTTGAACTCGGGTCTGAAAAGTTGGATCACTGTCCTCTTTTCAGATCTGGGGGCAGGACAACCGTGTTGTTTTGTTTGATGTAGTGTGGGCCCTTGTCTCTGTGTTGAAGTCTAAGAGTTTATTTCCGAAACCCGCGATCTTGCCATTTGGAACACTTGCGCAAAATGTCTGAAATTGTGCGACTGAAAATTCTTATATTTTGGGAGCTTTATTGTCTCCAACAAGTCGAAATTGAGTGGGCGCAGCATGAAAAGCATAACGAAATCATAGCATCGCGTCTGGCTGGAAGTGAACTCTTTCTTTGCATGTGTATGTGTTATTTATGTATGTGTTGAATTTTGAAAGATGTACATTTGTGACTGGTATTAACATAGTCCTGCCTATATTTGGCAGTCTTTTTTTTCTGTCTTTTTGTCCGTGTGTCCTGTGCAGGTCCATGAGGAAGAAGATGAGGGTCGCTGGTGAAGAAGATGACGGGCAGCTTTCGTCGATTTAAAAGTTAAGTAGTTGTAAATTTTACCCCCTCTTGAACTCGGGTCTGAAAAGTTGGATCACTGTCCTCTTTTCAGATCTGGGGGCAGGACAACCGTGTTGTTTTGTTTGATGTAGTGTGGGCCCTTGTCTCTGTGTTGAAGTCTAAGAGTTTATTTCCGAAACCCGCGATCTTGCCATTTGGAACACTTGCGCAAAATGTCTGAAATTGTGCGACTGAAAATTCTTATATTTTGGGAGCTTTATTGTCTCCAACAAGTCGAAATTGAGTGGGCGCAGCATGAAAAGCATAACGAAATCATAGCATCGCGTCTGGCTGGAAGTGAACTCTTTCTTTGCATGTGTATGTGTTATTTATGTATGTGTTGAATTTTGAAAGATGTACATTTGTGACTGGTATTAACATAGTCCTGCCTATATTTGGCAGTCTTTTTTTTCTGTCTTTTTGTCCGTGTGTCCTGTGCAGGTCCATGAGGAAGAAGATGAGGGTCGCTGGTGAAGAAGATGACGGGCAGCTTTCGTCGATTTAAAAGTTAAGTAGTTGTAAATTTTACCCCCTCTTGAACTCGGGTCTGAAAAGTTGGATCACTGTCCTCTTTTCAGATCTGGGGGCAGGACAACCGTGTTGTTTTGTTTGATGTAGTGTGGGCCCTTGTCTCTGTGTTGAAGTCTAAGAGTTTATTTCCGAAACCCGCGATCTTGCCATTTGGAACACTTGCGCAAAATGTCTGAAATTGTGCGACTGAAAATTCTTATATTTTGGGAGCTTTATTGTCTCCAACAAGTCGAAATTGAGTGGGCGCAGCATGAAAAGCATAACGAAATCATAGCATCGCGTCTGGCTGGAAGTGAACTCTTTCTTTGCATGTGTATGTGTTATTTATGTATGTGTTGAATTTTGAAAGATGTACATTTGTGACTGGTATTAACATAGTCCTGCCTATATTTGGCAGTCTTTTTTTTCTGTCTTTTTGTCCGTGTGTCCTGTGCAGGTCCATGAGGAAGAAGATGAGGGTCGCTGGTGAAGAAGATGACGGGCAGCTTTCGTCGATTTAAAAGTTAAGTAGTTGTAAATTTTACCCCCTCTTGAACTCGGGTCTGAAAAGTTGGATCACTGTCCTCTTTTCAGATCTGGGGGCAGGACAACCGTGTTGTTTTGTTTGATGTAGTGTGGGCCCTTGTCTCTGTGTTGAAGTCTAAGAGTTTATTTCCGAAACCCGCGATCTTGCCATTTGGAACACTTGCGCAAAATGTCTGAAATTGTGCGACTGAAAATTCTTATATTTTGGGAGCTTTATTGTCTCCAACAAGTCGAAATTGAGTGGGCGCAGCATGAAAAGCATAACGAAATCATAGCATCGCGTCTGGCTGGAAGTGAACTCTTTCTTTGCATGTGTATGTGTTATTTATGTATGTGTTGAATTTTGAAAGATGTACATTTGTGACTGGTATTAACATAGTCCTGCCTATATTTGGCAGTCTTTTTTTTCTGTCTTTTTGTCCGTGTGTCCTGTGCAGGTCCATGAGGAAGAAGATGAGGGTCGCTGGTGAAGAAGATGACGGGCAGCTTTCGTCGATTTAAAAGTTAAGTAGTTGTAAATTTTACCCCCTCTTGAACTCGGGTCTGAAAAGTTGGATCACTGTCCTCTTTTCAGATCTGGGGGCAGGACAACCGTGTTGTTTTGTTTGATGTAGTGTGGGCCCTTGTCTCTGTGTTGAAGTCTAAGAGTTTATTTCCGAAACCCGCGATCTTGCCATTTGGAACACTTGCGCAAAATGTCTGAAATTGTGCGACTGAAAATTCTTATATTTTGGGAGCTTTATTGTCTCCAACAAGTCGAAATTGAGTGGGCGCAGCATGAAAAGCATAACGAAATCATAGCATCGCGTCTGGCTGGAAGTGAACTCTTTCTTTGCATGTGTATGTGTTATTTATGTATGTGTTGAATTTTGAAAGATGTACATTTGTGACTGGTATTAACATAGTCCTGCCTATATTTGGCAGTCTTTTTTTTCTGTCTTTTTGTCCGTGTGTCCTGTGCAGGTCCATGATGAAGAAGATGAGGGTCGCTGGTGAAGAAGATGACGGGCAGCTTTCGTCGATTTAAAAGTTAAGTAGTTGTAAATTTTACCCCCTCTTGAACTCGGGTCTGAAAAGTTGGATCACTGTCCTCTTTTCAGATCTGGGGGCAGGACAACCGTGTTGTTTTGTTTGATGTAGTGTGGGCCCTTGTCTCTGTGTTGAAGTCTAAGAGTTTATTTCCGAAACCCGCGATCTTGCCATTTGGAACACTTGCGCAAAATGTCTGAAATTGTGCGACTGAAAATTCTTATATTTTGGGAGCTTTATTGTCTCCAACAAGTCGAAATTGAGTGGGCGCAGCATGAAAAGCATAACGAAATCATAGCATCGCGTCTGGCTGGAAGTGAACTCTTTCTTTGCATGTGTATGTGTTATTTATGTATGTGTTGAATTTTGAAAGATGTACATTTGTGACTGGTATTAACATAGTCCTGCCTATATTTGGCAGTCTTTTTTTTCTGTCTTTTTGTCCGTGTGTCCTGTGCAGGTCCATGAGGAAGAAGATGAGGGTCGCTGGTGAAGAAGATGACGGGCAGCTTTCGTCGATTTAAAAGTTAAGTAGTTGTAAATTTTACCCCCTCTTGAACTCGGGTCTGAAAAGTTGGATCACTGTCCTCTTTTCAGATCTGGGGGCAGGACAACCGTGTTGTTTTGTTTGATGTAGTGTGGGCCCTTGTCTCTGTGTTGAAGTCTAAGAGTTTATTTCCGAAACCCGCGATCTTGCCATTTGGAACACTTGCGCAAAATGTCTGAAATTGTGCGACTGAAAATTCTTATATTTTGGGAGCTTTATTGTCTCCAACAAGTCGAAATTGAGTGGGCGCAGCATGAAAAGCATAACGAAATAGCATCGCGTCTGGCTGGAAGTGAACTCTTTCTTTGCATGTGTATGTGTTATTTATGTATGTGTTGAATTTTGAAAGATGTACATTTGTGACTGGTATTAACATAGTCCTGCCTATATTTGGCAGTCTTTTTTTTCTGTCTTTTTGTCCGTGTGTCCTGTGCAGGTCCATGAGGAAGAAGATGAGGGTCGCTGGTGAAGAAGATGACGGGCAGCTTTCGTCGATTTAAAAGTTAAGTAGTTGTAAATTTTACCCCCTCTTGAACTCGGGTCTGAAAAGTTGGATCACTGTCCTCTTTTCAGATCTGGGGGCAGGACAACCGTGTTGTTTTGTTTGATGTAGTGTGGGCCCTTGTCTCTGTGTTGAAGTCTAAGAGTTTATTTCCGAAACCCGCGATCTTGCCATTTGGAACACTTGCGCAAAATGTCTGAAATTGTGCGACTGAAAATTCTTATATTTTGGGAGCTTTATTGTCTCCAACAAGTCGAAATTGAGTGGGCGCAGCATGAAAAGCATAACGAAATAGCATCGCGTCTGGCTGGAAGTGAACTCTTTCTTTGCATGTGTATGTGTTATTTATGTATGTGTTGAATTTTGAAAGATGTACATTTGTGACTGGTATTAACATAGTCCTGCCTATATTTGGCAGTCTTTTTTTTCTGTCTTTTTGTCCGTGTGTCCTGTGCAGGTCCATGAGGAAGAAGATGAGGGTCGCTGGTGAAGAAGATGACGGGCAGCTTTCGTCGATTTAAAAGTTAAGTAGTTGTAAATTTTACCCCCTCTTGAACTCGGGTCTGAAAAGTTGGATCACTGTCCTCTTTTCAGATCTGGGGGCAGGACAACCGTGTTGTTTTGTTTGATGTAGTGTGGGCCCTTGTCTCTGTGTTGAAGTCTAAGAGTTTATTTCCGAAACCCGCGATCTTGCCATTTGGAACACTTGCGCAAAATGTCTGAAATTGTGCGACTGAAAATTCTTATATTTTGGGAGCTTTATTGTCTCCAACAAGTCGAAATTGAGTGGGCGCAGCATGAAAAGCATAACGAAATAGCATCGCGTCTGGCTGGAAGTGAACTCTTTCTTTGCATGTGTATGTGTTATTTATGTATGTGTTGAATTTTGAAAGATGTACATTTGTGACTGGTATTAACATAGTCCTGCCTATATTTGGCAGTCTTTTTTTTCTGTCTTTTTGTCCGTGTGTCCTGTGCAGGTCCATGAGGAAGAAGATGAGGGTCGCTGGTGAAGAAGATGACGGGCAGCTTTCGTCGATTTAAAAGTTAAGTAGTTGTAAATTTTACCCCCTCTTGAACTCGGGTCTGAAAAGTTGGATCACTGTCCTCTTTTCAGATCTGGGGCAGGACAACCGTGTTGTTTTGTTTGATGTAGTGTGGGCCCTTGTCTCTGTGTTGAAGTCTAAGAGTTTATTTCCGAAACCCGCGATCTTGCCATTTGGAACACTTGCGCAAAATGTCTGAAATTGTGCGACTGAAAATTCTTATATTTTGGGAGCTTTATTGTCTCCAACAAGTCGAAATTGAGTGGGCGCAGCATGAAAAGCATAACGAAATCATAGCATCGCGTCTGGCTGGAAGTGAACTCTTTCTTTGCATGTGTATGTGTTATGTATGTATGTTGAATTTTGAAAGATGTACATTTGTGACTGGTATTAACATAGTCCTGCCTATATTTGGCAGTCTTTTTTTTCTGTCTTTTTGTCCGTGTGTCCTGTGCAGGTCCATGAGGAAGAAGATGAGGGTCGCTGGTGAAGAAGATGACGGGCAGCTTTCGTCGATTTAAAAGTTAAGTAGTTGTAAATTTTACCCCCTCTTGAACTCGGGTCTGAAAAGTTGGATCACTGTCCTCTTTTCAGATCTGGGGGCAGGACAACCGTGTTGTTTTGTTTGATGTAGTGTGGGCCCTTGTCTCTGTGTTGAAGTCTAAGAGTTTATTTCCGAAACCCGCGATCTTGCCATTTGGAACACTTGCGCAAAATGTCTGAAATTGTGCGACTGAAAATTCTTATATTTTGGGAGCTTTATTGTCTCCAACAAGTCGAAATTGAGTGGGCGCAGCATGAAAAGCATAACGAAATAGCATCGCGTCTGGCTGGAAGTGAACTCTTTCTTTGCATGTGTATGTGTTATTTATGTATGTGTTGAATTTTGAAAGATGTACATTTGTGACTGGTATTAACATAGTTCTGCCTATATTTGGCAGTCTTTTTTTTCTGTCTTTTTGTCCGTGTGTCCTGTGCAGGTCCATGAGGAAGAAGATGAGGGTCGCTGGTGAAGAAGATGACGGGCAGCTTTCGTCGATTTAAAAGTTAAGTAGTTGTAAATTTTACCCCCTCTTGAACTCGGGTCTGAAAAGTTGGATCACTGTCCTCTTTTCAGATCTGGGGGCAGGACAACCGTGTTGTTTTGTTTGATGTAGTGTGGGCCCTTGTCTCTGTGTTGAAGTCTAAGAGTTTATTTCCGAAACCCGCGATCTTGCCATTTGGAACACTTGCGCAAAATGTCTGAAATTGTGCGACTGAAAATTCTTATATTTTGGGAGCTTTATTGTCTCCAACAAGTCGAAATTGAGTGGGCGCAGCATGAAAAGCATAACGAAATCATAGCATCGCGTCTGGCTGGAAGTGAACTCTTTCTTTGCATGTGTATGTGTTATTTATGTATGTGTTGAATTTTGAAAGATGTACATTTGTGACTGGTATTAACATAGTCCTGCCTATATTTGGCAGTCTTTTTTTTGTGTCTTTTTGTCCGTGTGTCCTGTGCAGGTCCATGAGGAAGAAGATGAGGGTCGCTGGTGAAGAAGATGACGGGCAGCTTTCGTCGATTTAAAAGTTAAGTAGTTGTAAATTTTACCCCCTCTTGAACTCGGGTCTGAAAAGTTGGATCACTGTCCTCTTTTCAGATCTGGGGGCAGGACAACCGTGTTGTTTTGTTTGATGTAGTGTGGGCCCTTGTCTCTGTGTTGAAGTCTAAGAGTTTATTTCCGAAACCCGCGATCTTGCCATTTGGAACACTTGCGCAAAATGTCTGAAATTGTGCGACTGAAAATTCTTATATTTTGGGAGCTTTATTGTCTCCAACAAGTCGAAATTGAGTGGGCGCAGCATGAAAAGCATAACGAAATCATAGCATCGCGTCTGGCTGGAAGTGAACTCTTTCTTTGCATGTGTATGTGTTATTTATGTATGTGTTGAATTTTGAAAGATGTACATTTTTGACTTGTATTAACATAGTCCTGCCTATATTTGGCAGTCTTTTTTTTCTGTCTTTTTGTCCGTGTGTCCTGTGCAGGTCCATGAGGAAGAAGATGAGGGTCGCTGGTGAAGGAGATGACGGGCAGCTTTCGTCGATTTAAAAGTTAAGTAGTTGCAAATTTTACCCCCTCTTGAACTCGGGTCTGAAAAGTTGGATCACTGTCCTCTTTTCAGATCTGGGGGCAGGACAACCGTGTTGTTTTGTTTGATGTAGTGTGGGCCCTTGTCTCTGTGTTGAAGTCTAAGAGTTTATTTCCGAAACCTGCGATCTTGCCATTTGGAACACTTGCGCAAAATGTCTGAAATTGTGTGACTGAAAATTCTTATATTTTGGGAGCTTTATTGTCTCCAACAAGTCGAAATTGAGTGGGCGCAGCATGCAAAGCATAACGAAATAGCATCGCGTCTGGCTGGAAGTGAACTCTTTCTTTGCATGTGTATGTGTTATTTATGTATGTGTTGAATTTTGAAAGATGTACATTTGTGACTGGTATTAATATAGTTCTGCCTATTTTGGCAGTCTTTTTTTTCTGTCTTTTTGTCTGTGTGTCCTGTGCAGGTCCATGAGGAAGAAGATGAGGGTCGCTTGTGAAGAAGATGACGGGCAGCTTTCGTCGATTTAAAAGTTAAGTAGTTGTAAATTTGACCCCCTCTTGAACTCGGGTCTAAAAAGTTGGATCACTGTCCTCTTTTCAGATCTGGGGGCAGGACAACCGTGTTGTTTTGTTTGATGTAGTGTGGGCCCTTGTCTCTGTGTTGAAGTCTAAGAGTTTATTTCCGAAACCCGCGATGTAGCCATTTGGAACACTTGCTCAAAATGTTGAAATTATGGGACTGAAAATTCTTATATTTTGGGAGCTTTATTGTCTCCAACAAGTCGAAATTGAGTAGTCGCAGCATGAAAAGCGTAACTCTTTTGTTGATAATAGCCTCAACATGTATTAAATGTAATGTTTTGTCTTAAAAAGACCTCATTAGCTAGAAACACTGATTTCACAGTTTTCTTAACCAGTTTGCGCTGGATAACGTGTATATCTGCAAAGGTTTTGCAGTATTTGGAACGGATGACAGATAAACACACACACAAATATCCGTGAGCGACCCGCTTGCAGCGAGCGAGGCCTGAAACATGAGTGTGCTGCACAAGTGTGATGGTTTCCAGCGCCTCGTTCCATTCTTGTCAAAATAATCCCGGCGTGAACCGGCTAAGAGTCCTCTCAGAGTGAAGTTACTGCATTGTTCAAACATCATTTGTAATAGTTGAACAAAGAAATTGACTGGAGCAGGGTTTGAACCCCTGACCTCTGGACTGCCATTCCAGTGCCCTACCAACTGAGCTGTGTTGGCGGTTCCCCATTTTGTCAATGTCTTTGTTCAAGGGGTGCTAGTCTAAACCTTTATATGCCATGTAGCCATGGATCACGCCCAAAGTCACGATGCTAGCAACATAAGGAATGCTGCAAACCTGGGAAATAGCAAACGGGATCTCTCATAGAGGATACGGCTTTTTATTACAAATAAAATTCCTTTTTTTCATGCAGGTTATTCCAAAGCCACGTGTGCTGATTGTTCATTTCAGTCAGCCTGCACCACCTTTTATCATCTGTGTCAAAATGGTAGGTGTCTTATTCCTTTAAAAACGTTCTGCAGAAAAATTGTCGATTTCTGTCCACAATTAAATTTGTTTTGTACATTTTTGTATTGTCAGACCCCCTAAGGCTACGCGGTCCTTTTTCTACGCATTTATCTTGAATTTGTGTGTGACAACGCGCGCGTATGCAAGTGTTACCTGCGCATATAATGGAGGGTCGAGGATACACTACCATTTACATAATCTGACATTGTTACTAATTACCATTTTTCCCCAAATCAAACTGAATGAGGAATTTCATGATTACCTTTATTTGTACATGTTTTGTGTAAACTAGAAAAGTATCATTTCTAGAGTAATTCCATTTCCAATTTAAACCAATAACAAAAAAAATAGATTCTCATCATTACGAGACCAGCAGTAGCATTGAACGTATGCGGCTGCTGCTATCAACATTTTTCAATATAATAACGCTTAAACATGAAATAACTTTGTAATTTTTTTTTGACAATCAGGACCTAACTGGTGGCAGTTTTGAGAGCAACCTGGCTTCTCTAAACCTCGTTGAGGGAAAAGATTACATCTTCTTCAGCTGACACTGACGTCGGTGAAGTGAGACTCAACATTTTAATATTTATTGCGTTTTTAAACAATATTTTTTTAAAACCATTTTCCATGGCCAATTATTACAAATTCACTACAATTGTTGAAGCTCTTAAGACCCTAGACATCCACTAGCACGACGACCTTTTCTTGATTACATTAGAATTTGAAAGCTTACATACCAACATCGTATTGCATTGTATTGTTTTATTTTCCATTTGCCACAAATTAAAATAATGCTAATGCAACAGTTTATTTACTACAACAATAACTAAACTTAATAGAATGCTAATACATGTACAACACTTTGATCAATTAAACATAAATGGTGACAGATGTGGGAACCAGGAAAAAAAGCCTAAGCTTATACAGAGCCTGGTCCCGTTTGTGAATAACTTTTGAAATAAACAATAATTAAAGCTATAAATTAAATCAGTGATCAATAAATTAATTAATTAATTACTTGGCATAATAGTAGAAAAACTGAAGGAAATTGAAAATATACCGATTTACAATATAACATTTGATTATAATGGAATGTGACTTATACAGATATGAATTATGGAAGCATGTCTTATATAATACCGGAAATAAGTAGATTTTTCAGATATCTTTTGAATTTATGCACAGTCCAGAAGAAGGGTATAGGGGTAAGCTGATTCCAGAGAAGGGGACCTTGGTGTCTAACTGAATGATGCAGTCCTAGCCTTACCAATGTGAATTTTGTGTGTGTGTTATGTAAATTGACATCTAGATTCCTCACAAACATGGACCTGATATTTGTAGGTAGTAGGTTACCTTCGAATTTCAACATTAGGATTCCTAGATGGTATTTGTAAAGTTCAAAAATATTTAGTGTTTTATATTGTCTAAAAAGGGGCGCAGAGTGTTCTCTGAAACCGCAATTTGTGATGACTCTCATCAGCTTCTTCTGTACTATTAATAATTTATTCAAATAAGTACTATGAGTATTTCCCCATGCTAGAATTCCCCACAAGATATCTATAACACACTTCTCAAACTTGCCACCTTGCCGGAATACCCTCCAGAATTTCACACATATTTCAAAGAACTACATACATTCACCAGCAATTACAGCAACTTCAAAATAGGTAATCACATCTTCAACAGAATCTGGCGATACAAATGGGATCATACCACTCAGCACAACTCTCAAACCTCATATTAGCTCACAGAGAATACAACTTCCATAATCATCACAAACATCCAAACATTTTTATATTTCAAAGATACATGGACGACAGCTTCATCATCATGTGAAACACCAAAGAGTTCAACCGTACACATCTCATCAAACTACTCGCCCACATCTATCCAAAATCCATACTAATCACAGTATACTTCTCAGACCTATGCATTTCCATCAACCACCATACATTACAATACGATAAATTACATTTTTTACCAGAAACCATTCCAAAATTTCACATACGTACACTCTACTTCCAATCACAATACTAACATTTTTCAAGCATCATTAAAGGCGAATGTCACAGAAATAACACACACAGTGCACTCACACTTGTTTTACTATACTCCCGAGAACAATGCTTTGTATTTCCCTTTGTCCCTGTTTAATTCTCTCCCATAGACTAAGCACACAAACCTACAACACAATTGAAGAGGCAAAAATTGCTGGACTATTGGACTGTTCGGCCTTCTGCAATTCTACATGTTATTTTTGTAAATAAATAGTTTCTTTTGTTTCAACAGTACATTAAATATAATGTAAATAGCCAACACAATTTTTCTCTCGCCTAAATCCCACCCAGAAAGCTTCATAACAACAATTTGAGTTCAAACCGATATCCTCAACGATCACTTTCTCCTTAAGAATCCTCTTCCATAAGAACCATCCTGAAATAAAGGTATATCACCAATAGCCCCTAATAAAGAAAAAACAAAAATCAAGTGATTTTTTTTGTATTGTTGATTTATCGCAACACTTTTATATAAACATTAATAATATTAACTCGAACAGTCCTCCATCCTTCAAATTTGTTTGACATGCTATTTCACACATGGATATAGAGTTAGGATTAAGATTGAAGAGCCACTGAAATGTTTCTTAATGCAATCCTTGGAAATGCACCATTGTGTCCCATTTAGCCCTATTTTCAATTTTCATTCTGCCGTTTTTAAGTGTATTTTAGTGTTTTTGTGTTTTTTTTTATGCTGATACAAATTTCCATATTAAAGAGCGAAAGTGTGATGTCATATCAGACAAAAACCACAACGTTGCAATTAGTGTTGCACCAAAAGTTGCCAGAAATTTGGATATCTCGTTGTCATAATTTTTTCTTTAGTAATTCGTTGTTATGTCAATACATGGCAGTAAGCCATTGAACAAACCTTTCTCATAAATATTACAGTGAAAACAATTTAGGTTCAGAATTTCTACAGAGTAACAGATAATAAGAACAGTGTCTCCCTGAAATGACATCACAGAAACAGCGCCCTTAGTTATCCACAAGGCATGAATTGTTTTTAATGTTTAAAGAAACGTATTTTTCAATAAACTTAAAGAAGATTAGAAAAACCTTCCCCCATTAGAATGATCTACTTTGGCAAAATAATTATAATTGCTTAGATAAACGCATTCCCCTTAAATAAGAGACTTTTATTATAACAGAACTTTTATTTTAATAGAACTTGAAAAATGCATATTGTGTACTTGCCTTGTCGATAATCTTCGCACACCAAATACATCCCTTCACCAAATTCATTGAAAATTCCTGTAATATATAAATCCAGTGAAAAACAATTATATTATTTTGTTTTCATATACCATGTAAATACATTTGAACTGCCTCTTCAAACAAACAAAAATTGTTGGTCTCACCATCACATTTTAATTTTTCTTAAAGTATATTGATCTTAATAATTCATTAACATCATTATATCATTTTGTATTTTATTTATACAGTGAAATCTCGATAAGTCAAACTCTGATAACTCAAAACAACTGTTCAGTCAAACAAAGAATCCATTGCCTTCAGTAGTATAACAATGATATACAACCCTACTTAACTCAAAACTCTGCTTAAGTCAAATTTTGAACCTGTTTCCTTGAGGTATGACTTATCGAGATTTCACTGTATTGGTAATTTGTGTCAAAAAAGTTACGGGTTTTTTATATTCTTTAAAATAAAATGTGTTTGTTTTACTCCAGAAATAACTAATATTGGTGTTATAGTTTTAATATTCCTACTTCACCATCAGTCGTCCCCAGTATAAATATCCTCCACGCCATGAAGATTAGCCTTCATAGTTCTGTCTGAAAGATATCATCCTAGTTGGTCTTCTTAATAATGCCCTCTAAAAATATCCTCCTAGCCAAAATGGTTTGTCTGTTTATTAACTCCTTCTTAAAAATATCCTCCTAGCCAGTATGGTTAGTCTCCTCCATTATGATTTATTAAATTGAAGTTAATACCTTGGTATAGAAGCACAAGAAAGACATCTACCTGATGACATCGATCTCTGCTCTCCAATTATCTTAGTGACATCCCTTATCGACTTCCGTTTTCTTCTCTCTGGAAGACCATCTTAGTAACAATGAATTAATACAGTTTAATTGTTCATTGAATAAACCTCAACTTTCCATCTACAAATTTTTTTCCTCATGAAGATCCTTGACATTCTCCATGAATCACCTCCAAAAAATCATCCAAGCCAATATGGTTCTCCTCCATAATTCCCTTCTAAAAAATATCATCCAAGCCAAGATGGTTAGTCCCCTCCATAATTCCCTTCTAAAAAAATATCTTCTTAGCCAAGATGGTTAGTCTCCTACATAATTCCCTTCTAAAAATATCATCGAAGCCAAGATGATTAGTCCTTTCCATAATTCCCTACTAAAATAATATCATCCAAGTCAAGATGGTTAGTCCCTCCATAACTCCCTTCTAAAAAAATATCCTCCTAGCCAAGATGGTTCTCCATAATTCCCTTTTAGAAAATATCATCCCAGCCAAGATGGTTAGTCCCCTCCATAATTCCCTTCTAAAAAATATCCTCTTGGCCAAGATCGTTAGTCTCCTCCTTAATTCCCTTCTAAAAAATATCCTCGAAGCCAAGATGGTTAGTCTCCTAAATAATTCCCTTCTAAAAAAATCCTCAAAGCCAAGATGGTTAGTCTCCTCCATAATTCCCTTCTAAAAAATATCATCCTAGCCAAGATGGTTAGTCTCCCCCATAATTCCTTCTACAAAATACCCTCCTAGCTAAGATGTTGATTCTCATCCATAATTCCCTTTTAAATGATATCCTCCTCGCCAAGATGGTTAGTTTTCTCCACTATTCTCCCCGATATTTCCTTCTTAAATAATCAATACAAAAAATAATGATAAATTATTAATACCTCGATATACAAATACTTTTGCAACGAACTGTCGCGTCAAGGTCACGACTTTTCTCAAACCGGCCATCTCACCTCCGATGATGATATACAGGGCGAGTCAAGAAAGCGGAACCCAAACCCCCAAAAATGCATTTCATATTTAAAAATATATGTAGCACAAAAAAGAATGACTGGAAAGCTAATTTCATAAACTACTTTCAGATGAAAAAATTATGAAATAGCTCAATCTGTTATGTCACCATTTAAACGCAATGACCCTAAAACCACTTTCGCCCAACAAATTACAATTTCGAGAGTCGTCGTCACAATTGTCTTCCAACATCACCAGCGATAAACCAGTTTAAAAGTTAAAAATATTAAACAAAGTCCTTTTGAAGGCCCGTCTTTAAAAAAAAAAGATTTTATAAATCATTTTGTTTGCCAAAGCAGGGTTGTATTGTGTACTACAGTTGTTGACAGCTGTTGAAACAAGTATTATGTGTCATTTTCTTTGTTGTTCCAAACAGTCGGAATACAAAATAAATTGCTTGCTTTTTGGGGGACGAAACAGGTTTTAGGGTCATTGCGTTTAAATGGTGATATTATATTAAATGACTTGCTCCAACGCCTTCTGCATTAACTCGGCAATTGAGATTGTTCATCCATATAATGCATGTTTGTTTCCAATCTGTGTTCGCCGCATTTATGCGGTACCCGCTGCTATGTACATCAGATTCGAACCAGCCAACCGATCTAGCTCGGTGGTCGAGTGGTAAGACATCTGCACTAGAAAGCGGGAGGTCGTGGGTTCGAGTCCCACCAGAGTGATATTTCCAACTTTCACTCGGGAGGTAACAGTGTTAAAATGTCGATGAAGGGCAAAGCCTGATTTGATTTAATCTGTGTTCAATGGGTAGCTTTGCCACAATGTTGAGATCTCAAGCATTAATTTAATTTTGTTGATTGCAACATTGGCTTGTTGAAATACTGAAATCAGTTGCATTCCGAGAGTTTTCCCCCCTCAATGAATGTTGTCATTTTTTCCAAGAAAGTTATTCCTAAGCCTATACGCTCTAAAAAAAAAACCACCCAGATTGACTGTAATAACCAATATTGGTTCCTAGGTATTCCCAACATTCATTTTAGTCAAGCTGCACCATCTGTTTCACCTCTCTCTTTCCTTTTATGACTTTTTTGTAGAAAACTTATTGATTTCACTTTCTAGGAATTGTTTGGTATTCATCATCCTTCGGCTGCGGAGTAGTCGACTTCAAGCTTCTTCCATTTATTGCGATCTTGGGCAAGTGTTGCGATTTGGTCTGGTCGCAGCATGCCATCACTTTCTCCAAGCAAGCGTTGAATACAAGTTAGGTATGATGTGAGTTGTCTTCCTGGTATCCTTCTCCGCTGGGGTGGTGTATAAAGGGCATACACTTTTGCAGGCTCTTCGTTTGGCATGCGGAGTATGTGTTTTGTATTACATGTATAGGAAAGTATAAAAAGGAAATGAAAGTATAAATGGAAAGTGCGACTTTATCATGTTTTGTTTAAACCCCTTTTTATATATAAATAGGGTACAAAAAGAAAACATCTCCTGGTATCCTTGCAAGTTCAGAAAAGCTAGAGAGAAAAATGACATGGGTCAAATTTAGAAAATAATGTATTGTATTCTGCAATCCACCACAAGCATGCTATTTGATCATATTTTACTTCTAAGAAAATAAAAGTTGAACCACAATTCAGCATCTGCTTTATTTGTTCGCAATTCATCATTGACATTTGTTATCTTCCAAAAACAAAGTATATAAATCTGTTTCTTCAAAAGTTCAGTGTTAACTGTCACCGCCAGTGATGAAGTTGAAGGAAAAATGTGCAATAATTTAATTGATACATTGAAAATTTGAAGTAACCACAAACAGCATTACTAAAATGAAAGTCCTGTCACTTAGCATAACGTGGCAATAAGTAAGATTTGAGGCTTTGCATGGTGAAGATACTAAATAATGAAAGGTTTGCGGAAACACCATGTGCGAATAATTTCTCAACTAAGAGAATGGTTCTGAGGTATAAACTCGACTTTCCGGTCAGTGTGCTCTGACCGTCTTCAGGAGAGTGCATAAACTCTAAGAAAGTGAATACTTAAGTAGCAAAAGTCGAAATCAATGAAGTGTGAAGTTGCATCCTGTGAGGATGCCAAGTAGACAGGATCCTACAGCAAGCTTAGTGCCCACTGAAGTGGAACAGTAGGGTTGCAGTGTCAGTAGAGGGAGGACCTAGGGTATAGGAGACCCATCAGTGTAAGGTAGTAGCTGAGGACCTAGGATATAGGAGACCCATCAGTCTGGAGAAGTGGGAGCCAGATGTCGTTGAGGTGAAACCCGATGTCTTGCGGAACTGTGTTGTACTTGCGGATCTCGATGGCTTCCCGTATGCGTCTTGGATGCCAGAACTGGATCGGTGCGATGAGTTCGGCCGCATCCCAATCAACTTTGTGGTCGTTGATGTGGGAATGTTTGACAATGGCCGATTTGTCAAAATCCCCTCGCCGTCCATGTGCTCTGTGTTCCTTGAGCCTAGTGGGAAGGGGGGGGGGGGTTCAACCCCTATATTTCTATATTCTATATTGTAGTGTTAATAATAGTCGAATTTGAACAGCGCCCCATATTGAAAATTGGTACAAGCCCCCCCCCCCCCCGCCAGATTTCTTTGCTAATGACCCCCCCCCCCCCTCCTGGAAAATTCCTGGATCTGCCCCTGACCTTGGATCCAGTTTATTTTTCACAGGTGACCATCCCTAACAGGGAGCTTCATGGCTGATAATTATTCCCTATAAGTTCCACTTAATTTTTTGTTTTATTGGGGGGAGGGGGGGGGGCTGCTTAAGCTTTCTCACAAACTTTGTAAGAAAGTTTTCGGTTCTGGGACTACAGTTCATTCTGTTGGATTTAATTCCCTGCAGTTACTCTTCAAACACCAATTTCCCAAGATGACACTTCCCAACAAAACTTTTAATTTGGCTTTAGATTTTGACTTTTGACTTTTACAAGAAAATCTACCATTTTTTAAAGCCTAATTAATGGGGTTATATTTTCTTATTCTGTGTCTCATGCACTTGCATTTCTTAGGAATTGCCGTATTTTCAACCAGTTTACCCCTTCACATTACTCTTCCCCAAACCCCAACACACAAAGGACCTACATGATCGGGTAAATCAAGTTGTCGGGGAATAAACTGCTTTGAAATGTAACATGTGGCTTTAGTTGCACTATATAGGTTATCACGTTGAGTGACTGTATATATAGAATGTGTATACCTGGAACTTGGCGGCGCCCTTCCTCATGAGCAGCTACTTCCCCAACCTCGTCCCCAGGGTGTCGAGCAGTACGCGCCCACCACTAGCTGCTCTCTCACCCTGGTATTGGATCATTTGCATGTGCAAGATTTTTGCAGGAACTTCAACGAGTTCCCTTCCTGCTTCGAAGGGGATCCTCCGTAACCCCCACAAAAAGGACAAAGGAAATCCCATTTCGGATGAGGTGATGAAATGGTGGGAAGAGCTTAGAACTCATAAACTTTCACCGGAAGACCACAAAGAGGAGTTGTCATCCTTTGCGGTTCCCGAAGAGCAGGATAAATATTTCTCTTCTCCGGAGTTGCCTGCCGGTATCAAGAAAGTATTCAAACAGGTAAATCCGTCCATTGTTGCTCAAGATGACAGACTAAAAACTGCTCAAGGTTACGCCCTAAAGGCAGCTTTGCCACTTCTTCACTTATTTGAGGCAGCTGCCGATCCCGAAGGTCTCAGTGAAATGAACAAGGATATGGTTATGGACGTAATTTCTTCAGGCCTAATTCTGTTAGGTTCTGCCAACCAAGGCCTCGCAACAACCCGACAACGTGCCTTTGATGACATCGTTGATAAGAAATTCGACGCCCTTAAGCGGAACCAACCTTCCATGGGGGATCTCTTCGGTTCTTCGCTGATGAAAGATATCGAGGAGACGGAGAAAGCCAATTAGCTAGCCGCGAAAGTTACAAGTGGTAAGAGCCATTCTTTCCTCCCTTAATTGCGCTTCTACCCAGGTGTTTGAGCAAGATCAGCGAGGAACAGGCCACGATTGTGCTCATCACCCCGGTCTGGCGCACGCAGATCTGATACCCCAGACTTCTGGAGATGGCCGTTCAAAATCCCGTCATTCTACCCAGGGGAAGAGATCTTCTCCAATTGCCTCACAACCGAACACTTGTCCATCCATTGGCAGATCTAATGTTGTTAGCCGCGTGGAAGCTGTCAGGGAAAACCTTCGCTCAGAGGGAATTTCTCAGTCAGTGTCCTTCACAGTCATGTCATCATGGAGGGACAAGTCCAAGAAGCAGTATGATTCAGCTTGGAATCGATGGGCCAGCTGGTGTCTTCAGAGGCAAGCAGATCCTGTTCGAGCACCTATAGCGGTATGTTTATCCTTTCTTCAAGATTTGTTAGATTCAGGGTTGCTATACAGAACTATCAATGTAGCCTATACAGATCGGCAATTTCCTCAGCCCACGTCTTTATAGACGGAGCACCAGTTGGACAACATCACTTAGTTAAACGTTTCTTCAATGGTGTTCTTAATTTGCGTCCTCCACAACCACGGATACAATGCTACATGGAATGTGGCAACTGTGTTGACTTTTTTCAAGTCTTTACCTGACAATCGTAGATTATCTATCAGACAGTTAACTCTTAAATTAACTATGCTAATTGCACTAGTTACAGCTAGTCGCTGTTCGTCACTTACAGCTATCGATATCAATCATATGTCAAGGTCCTCAGATGGCAGTTTTCATTTTTGGTTGGTAAAACCTTCTAAACGTGTGTCAGTTAACAAACCCTTCCACGATATAGAAATTGCTCGCTTTCAAGCTAACAGAAACTTTTGCCCAGTACGCACTTTGCAGGAATACCTCAACAGGACTTCTCATATTAGAAAAAATGGGAACTCTAGCATGACTCAGCTCCTGCTGTCACACTCCAAACCCTACCACCCGGTAGTGTCATCCACAGTCTCCAGATGGTTAAAAGATGTACTCAAAGAAGCTGGCGTTGATACTTCATGTTTCAAGGCCCATTCAACCAGGGGTGCATCTACCTCAGCTGCTGCAAGTGCAGGGGTAACAACTCAAGACATCCTGAAAACGGCAGACTGGTCATCCGTGACTACTTTTGCCAACTTCTACAACAGAAGATTATCTCAGACGGAGTTTGGTCAAGCAGTTCTGGCATCGGCACCTTGATGACCGGCTTTGAAGTATACAGGGTGAGTCTCTCCGGAATTGGCGTAATATAATTCCCCAATTATGTAAAGTACTTACCTGCAATATAATTGGAATTATATAAGACAATGGAGGAGAGACTCAGTCTCCCTCCCTTTTTTATGTTTTGTGTGCTTACAGGCACCTTGACTCCCGCCCGAGAACTAAATCAGGTCACAGGTCGCCTCCGCCAGTCATCATTGCTCCTCAAGCTTCAAAAAGACGATCCAGCACTCGAGCGAGGGGTACACGTGCACATAGCAAGCTATTCTTCAAGTTTGAATAGAGCGCTATTCTTCGAACTTTGAATACCTAATGAGGACTATTCCATTAGCTTCAAAGGGTGGTTAGATTGCAATACAAGGTACAATTATACAGGGTGAGTCTAGTCTCTCCTCCATTGTCTTATATAATTCCAATTATATTGCAGGTAAGTACTTGACATAATTGGGGAATTATATTGGTTGGTCGTGATAGCGCCCTCTTGCGGTGGCCGGTTATCGCGCGGTAGCAAACGTCATATGAACGGTAAACAAGAACAGCGTCTAGCTAGCCGGCCCGCCCCCCTACCTTTGCCCTAGACTAGGCTGCTGCAGTAGTTCCACACAGCGGTTTACGAGCTAGAAATAGAATTAAGTTGGAAGAAGCTCCGCCATATCTGGCCTTTTTACAGAACCGTACCGTAAGTCAGTTAAGATCACCCTCTTATCTATAAACTGGGAGATGACTGAAAGTGAAACCACATCTAGTGGAAACAAAATTAGGGCCGGTTTCGATCCAACTCGGACCCAAACCAACTCGGACCCATGCCAACTCGGACCCACTACCAACTCGGACCCATGCCAGCTCGGACCCACTACCAACTCGGACCCACGACCAACTCGGACCCACAACCAACTCGGACCCACAACCAACTCGGACCCATGCATGACCAACTCGGACCCATCATTTTCAATTATTCGACATCGTTTTCAATCATTCATTTCATAAAGTTTGTCCACGTCTCATCTGTTATTACAGTGATGCTGTTTAGTATAAATTTTCATTGTAATTGTAAGGTAAATTATCTCATATCTGTATTGCAGCAGTATAACATTTTTGTCGTTGTAAAGCGCATTAAAATGCTATTTTGAAATGCGCTTTAAAAGTGTAATTAATTATTTATTATTTTTATTTGTTTCCATTAAAACATATTTTGCTTTAAAAGTTTAACCAATTATTTATTTTCATTCAAACATATTAATTGACATCGTTCACACCATCTTGCTAAATTTAACAGCAATTTATTTCGTTTTTACTCCAAACTTCAATGTAACGAGTATACAAATTAAGAACAGATCTTCATAGAAAAATAAAATTGAAAAGTATGGCATTAAAACATAAACACTTTCAAACATATCATTATAAGTAAACATTAGAAATCAATAAATAAAATAAATAAGACATAAAAACGAAGTCTATTCTAATCTCTATTTTAAAAAAATAAACCACATAAACACCATTGCATACACTGCAAGAAAAACGAAGGTTCCATATTAAACAAAAAAGTTAAATCAAAAAAGTATAAAAACTTAATCGGATTCGTAAAAAAACCCACAAAATTCAAAGCCAGCATGTGAATTAAAAAATGATCAAGTTTAATCCCCTACAAATAGATGCAATGTCAATCATCAAAAAGGAGTATTGGAGCTCTGGGAAGATTATCCTTCAAGGCCTTACAGGTAGCTGCTAGTATGTTCCACTATGATGTTCCACGGGGGGAAAAAGTTAAATCAAAAAATTATTAAAAGTTAAACGGATTCATAAAAAAATCCCACAAAATTCAAAGCCAGCATGTGAATTAAAAAAACCCAAACAATTACATGAAATGAAAGGCCTAAATAGTTATTTCAAATTAATAACTTCCTCACTGAAACAAAATGTGCCACTTAAAACCACTTGTTACACGGCACAATTAAAGGCCTGCAAAAACAAACAAGTATAGTATTTTTTACTGAAAATAATAATCCTTTGAATTTCGTTTGGAAAAGAAAATTGAGATTTTGAAAAAGCACGTATATATCAAGTTGTACAAATGACATACGATACGGCCTAACCTATACTTTACGCTATTAATACCTCTTGGTTTAGCTTCACAGGTCACGGTTTCAAAAAGCTAAGCACGTTTAGTTTCATGACGTTCAAAACGATAAGCGTTTAGCAACAGTATTTACTGTACGCATTATAAAATAGCGCTCCACACATCGGCAATACAAGAAAACAACAAAACTAAAAGCCCCATTCTGCCCAATGTAGTTACAGAATATCTTCACTATAAGCACTAACATTAAGATCACCTATAAATATAATCTCTGAAACTAAAGATTGAGTCATTGTTGGGTCCGAGTTGGTCGTGCTTGGGTCCGAGTTGGTAGTGGGTCCGAGTTGGTAGTGGGTCCGAGTTGGTCGTGGGTCCGAGTTGGTCGTGGGTCCGAGTTGGTCGTGGGTCCGAGTTGGTCGTGGGTCCGAGTTGGCATGGGTCCGAGTTGGCATGAGTCCAACTTGGCATGAGTCCGACTTGGTTTGGGTCCGAGTTGACCTAGGGCCTATTCTAAAGCTGGTGTCCGGAAATTGGGCAACTTGAAACACAGGCGATTATTAGTGTAGTCAGGTAGGCATGGTAGGGTACTGTCAATGACTCGATCGACTGTAGGGCCCCGGCCTGTTTAGTTTCGATTAAATTCTAGTCAAGGGTGTTTTTTTATTACTCAAAGTCAAAATGACCTTTTTAACCTACAGCAGACGGTACAACTATAGAATGCAGGGCCACTACACTCTACATCTGCGCCTCTGTACGGCTGCGTGGAGGCGTGGAGCCGCAGTCGACCTACCTCCAAGAATTGCGCCCTCTATCGGCGCGCGACGACTCCGCGCCTCCGCGACTCCAGTGCCCCGCGTCTCTCGACTCCGCGACTCCGCGACTCCAGTGCCCTGCGTCTCCGCGCCTCTGCGACTCCAGTGCCTCGTCGCCCTCCTCCCTTCCTTTGCGAGGAAATTAAAAATGGATATGGATGCTTCGCTCTCAAAAAAATTCTGCCGAGAATTGCGTCCTCTATCGGTGGCGCGAGTCTCTGTGACTCCGCGCCTCCAGTGCCCCGCGTCTGGTCTATGCGACTCCGCAACTCCGTGGCTCCGTGCCCCGACACATTTACAAGCGCGCCCTCCCTTCTGATCATTGATGAGAAGACAAGTGCATTCGCTGTACTAAGCACTTTTGCAGGTTTGCATATTATTATATTGTAGCCTATTAGGCCAAAAAAAAAAATAAGTCGGTCTCTGGTCAGCGCGCGCGTCGATCTTTTTTTTCCCAAAAAGTTCCGCGGTAGCTCCAACAGCGCCCTCTATTTCCGCACCTCCTCAATTTGTTTTACCAAAGAGCACCAAGGAATGGGAAATTGCACCAAGGAAAATGATCGAAAGCACCAAGGCAAATTATGGAGGACACCAATGTACATGAGGACACCAAAAAAGCAAAATAGTACCCCACCTTGTCTGTACAATCCAAGCTTGAAGAAGAAAAAAAAAAGCGTCACCGCGTCAATTCCGGAACTTTGGTCTGACCAGACACCGAATATTTTTTTTTTTTGGCCTTGGTATTACTCCTATCCTCACATCGCCGGCCTCGATCCACGCCTCCAAGCAGGGAAAAAAACCTTGCCTTGGCATGGCCCTGCATTCTATAGTTGCTCCCAGCAGACTTCTCCCAATATAATCTTCTTCTTGCGTGTCAATATAATGTCATGACACATTTGTTTGTAATTTTTGAACTTTTCTTTTTTTTCTTGGGCATGTTTGGGTAGAAATGACGATTTTCCTAAGCGGTTTACTGTTGGTGCCATGTGATTCAGAGTGCGCCTTGCCATGCTTGCTTGTACGTTCACATGAGCGTTGTGTTGATTAAAAGTTGCTCTTTAGACATGTCTGCATGTTAGAATGCCGGATGAGATTTATGCGACCAGAGTGCAATATTAAATGATGAAATCACCAATCATTGCGGTGCAACTTTTGCAGCTATAAACTGGAATTCATATAGTGCACAATGCATTCGTAAATGCGAAGTGCTTCGGTCTAGATACAGAATAAGTTATGCAGGGAAGATTTCACTTTTGTTAATTGTGCAATTGTATGGGTCATTCTTTTGTAAGTGTCTACTTTGGGCCTTTTGAAAATTGCGAAACAAAAGGTTTCAGATGTTGAATTTCTTTCATGGAATGTGATCATTATGTTGTACAGCAACTACAATTAAAGGGAATATACATCATTTGCTTTTGCTGTAATTTTCAGAAATGGATGGAATTGGGGGGTTGGAAATATAAAGCAAATATAGTTACACTGACTTTTTGGAGGTTTTGGGTTCGAAAATGCTATAAAAACCAAGAAAAACGATCATTTCCTGTAGTCTGGTTCCAGAAACAGAGCAGTTTACATACATTGGGGAATTGTAAGGTCAGGGAACCAGTCTAGCTGGCTCGTACCCGTTCATAGGTTTGTAATCGATTGCAAACAAGTGCAATGGTCAATTGGGGCCAGTATTTGAAAAAAAAGCCAGTTGTTTCCAACGCTGATCGGCCGATCAGCGTTGGAAATTGATACAAAAATACCACTTTTCTTGAAAATGACAGTATACCAGGTGCCATAATTTTACAGGATGCTTTAGACTGTCATTTACCAACATCCTATTAAGGTATTTCGCAAAAACTTGGTAGTTTTATTTTTCGATGTTTGCAAATGTTGTATATTCCCTTTAACGCACTGCACAATCTTTAGGGAAGTTTCAACCATTTTATCAACTTTAAATTTTCATTGTTGTCATATAGGAAAAAATGGAAAAGGCATATCCTTCACACTTTTTGTGACGAAAGCGAAAATTGTTAAAATAAACTTAAGGATTTAATTTGGCCTATAAAGGCATATTTTAGAGGATTGAATAGATGCAGAGTATTTTCATGAAGGAAAGCCCCTCAACCAAATACATGTACATATGTTTTACGTTCATCGCTATGTGGATTGTTTTCGTTTTGCTGAAAGAACTTTAAAACGTTGTTATTCTGTAACCATCCATGGTAACTTAAAATGTACATGAGTGATTTAAATGATTCTTATACTAAAAGAAAGCTCATGAATTGGGCTTTACATATCCTAGATTTTGAAAGCTATTTCCTATATTAGTGAATCACACGTGATAAAGAACAAGCAACAGGTGTGTTATAATTTTAGCTGTTGCATAGTTGTGTGACAAAAATGCCACTCTGGTCATTTTCTTGGACTCACCTGTACGCCTGGGTAACTTTTTATTAGCTTCCATCCACTATTATAACTGTTTGATGACTTATTTTATCGCAAGTATTCACCAACCGTCAGCTGTTTTCATGCACTGCCACTGCCATGTGTTTGTGTGTGCTAAAAATAGAGTTAGGGTAAATCCAACATGGCCGCCTCCTTGTTTCTAAAATCTGTTAGGATTGGCCTAAAGTTTTTAAAGAATATTTCTGATTTTAGATTATAAAACTGAGATTTATAAGAGTAGAAAGTTGTATTTCCTTTATCTTTACCTATTTCAACACTTTAGATTAAGTTTTTGGCCCTCCCTTCGGGTAAATAAATTCCAGAGATTAGGCCCCTAGACTCGTTCCTCACCAGTGCAAAGTGCACTGCCATTTACTGTATTTTCTCAGCTTTGAATTAATTCTATGTTTAAGCTCATCCTTGGCATTGTTCTTTTGACTGTTGTTCAGTTTTGAATTAAATTGCTAGTTTTCGAGTTGTGTTGAAGATTTGCCTGAGGTGTATCTTTCTTGAGTCAGTCCTTAGGAACTAGTAAGACTGTTTGTCACTTCACTTATTGCTTCTTCACTGGGTCATATATTTTGACTACGAACTTTAGACGCAGATTAAGAAATACTAAACCGGTGAGGCGGAACTCCGGGGGTTTAGGGCCTATAAATTTTCCGCCTGGTGGCAGCGCTATCGTCCTGGTAACATCTTGGACAAGTTTGACGGACCGCGAATCATACGGACCGATCACACTTTTCAAATTTCCACCACAGTTGGTTTCATTTCTAATAATCACAAAGTTCATAATGTTTTCTCAATATATCTTGCAGGTATCGTCTCAGAATGTCTTCAAAATACAGTGCATTATCACCAGCGGAAAGGGCGCCATACAGGCTTCTGAAAGCTATCCATGAAGACAACGTCGCTGTGGCAACACAACTGTTGGAGGATTATGATATTGATGTGAATTTCAGAGGCAAGGTGAATTAGCATGTGGGAGAGATTTTCTGATCACTATTGTTTTTACAAACTTGCGTCTAGTACAAAATTCGTTTCGTAATGTTTTTGATTTGAATTTGTGATTCAGCTATCGTCTGAGTATTTCACCTCTTATTAACTGAGCCAATCTCTTGTATAACATCTGATATATCTTGACACGCAGGTATATGCAAGCCGCGCGCCAGCCAATCGGAGTTGATTTTGCTAAATCGTGATGTCATTTTATTCCTAAATCAGGACTAAATGGTTTGATTGGTCAATTCGAATGCAGTGTTTTGTAATACAACAACAGCCGGGCAAGATATCCCGTAACATGATGCAGAGTGCGTGACATTTTTGTTTTATCCATTGTCTATGACTCGCAACGGGTGAATGACCGAAGACCCGATTTAGAAAGCGCTCACTGATTGGACAAAATCTAGGAAGTCAAGAGGCGGGGTCTTTTCCTAATTAATCAGCAAATCTGTTCACGCGTAATAGACCCTATTGTTTCGCCTGCCCATATTGAAGTCAACCATGATGTCATGAACAGAACTGGATCTATTTTAATATAGGTTCAGGTTAGCAAGGCCCACCATTCACTTCTTTGTGACTGAAATGGGTCGGTGTAAATTTTTGGATTTTCTTCCTGGGTAAACCCAGGTCCTGACCAGGTTGAAATGCTACCTATGTAGAGCACTGCTTCCATGTAGAAGCCATGCTGGACATTCTCGTGGCCCTTTAGCTAGTTGTGCATATACATGTATGTCTTTCATTTGACAGGTTTTTAAATAGTTTATTTCTATGTGGAAGGAAAGATGCATATATTTTTTTCCTTCTTTTTCTTTAACAAGCTGACTGACACCACTGTTATAAATGGTGGTAATGGGTAAAAGCCCAGTTCTGAATTTACATGTACGGGGTAAGTAAAAAAAACAAACCCCAAATGTTGGGACATTTTTGTTTTATTGAAGTTCTGCATGTAGCACTTTCAAAATTTAGGATATGAAAGCCCAATTCATACACTTTCTTGTACAAGAATCATTCAAATCACTTTAAGTAACTGAATTTAAACACCACTACATTTTTAAAGTTCTGTCCACGGATCACAAAAAGGTGTGTGTCCTTCCAGCAAAACCAAAACGATTCACACACATTCCTGTGTGATTTGTTTTCGTTTTGCTGAAAGAACACTTATGTTTTTGTGATCCGTGGACAGAACTTTATAAAACGGTGGTTGTGTTTGAAATTCTGTAACTTGAGAAGTACATGAGTGATTCGAATGATTCTTGTACTAAAAGAAAGCTTATGAATTGGGATTTCATATCTTAGATTTTGAAAGTGCTACATGCAGAACTTCGCTTAAACAGTGGTCCCGACATTTGGGTTTCAGGTTTTTTTTACTGACGCTGTACATCCTCCCAATGCAAAACTCCATCATATTAAATGGTGTATGTTTTGTTTTCCCACTGGCAGCTCATGTTTGGAGGCTTTACATTGCTGATCCGAGCAGCTTTCAGTTCCCCAGGGATGTGCAGAGTCCTTCTGGACAAAGGAGCCGACATCAACTTGACGTATAGCAAGGTTACTATAGCAACCTTTTATCCTAACCTCTTACGCGTTTTGCTTAATCCACCAATGAAATTCGGTCAGTACGTGTACTTTGTGCCTCTTAGTGTTGTAGTACTCGTACTTGGTACTAATACTTGAGTACTACTTAAGTACCTTTTCTAGAGTACTCGTACTCATTCTTGTACTCGGGAAGTACTTGTTCTCGGAGACCTATGCTTGCGTACTCCTACTCGTACCCGGCAACCTAACTCCATGTACCCGGAAAAAGTACTCAACTTCAACACTTAATTTTATTAAATGACCTAAATTTTCTAGTCTCATTTCCTTTGAAAACACTTTGATTTGGGACTGCTATTGAAGATTAAAGAAAATGAGTTTCAAATTATTGAAAAATGCTTACAAAGACTGTCCGTAGTTTTTTATCACAAGTAATTAACACATAATTTTTGGCTTCAAGCACAATGTACTAGGACTCGTGCTGGTACTCGGAAATACAAGTACTCATACTCGTATTCGGTGGTCCAAGAACTTGTATGCGGAGACCTGTTCTTGTCCTCAGAAGTACTCGCACTTGTAATCTTTCTCTGCAGCCTAAGAACTCGGCTGTACTCGTTACTCTTGACTACAACACCGGAACCTCACAGAAACAGATGCACTCTCGGAGCCTTTTTTCCCTCAATTCCTCATGTGTGACGGAAGCATCAGATAACTTGCCTATATTTTTTTCCTCCTGAAAATTCTTAAATTTTTATGTCCAACTTCCAGAATGGTGCCACTGCGTTGATCGCCGCTGCTGAACGGAACACTGAATCCTGCAAGATTCTCCTTGAAGCGGGTGCAAATGTCAACCAGGCCGACGACGTAGGTCTCATAAATATTTCTAAATTATCACTGAATTTTGCATATGAAGTCTCCGGACTTTGTGTTAGCTATTAAGATCTTGTGAACCCCCCCCCCCCCCCATGTAAACTTGCATACTGTGCCAAGCCGTCCTTGCAGTTAAAATCAATAAAGTGACTGTTGTTTACTCTTAAACATTCCAGCCTTGTGTACCCGCTATATGGTGAATCTCAATTTTTTCCCATAAACTTGATTTAGCTGTCTTCAAAAAAATATACAGAGTTGGTGTGAATCATTTGTTTTTCGTTTGATTCCAGAATGGTTCAACACCTCTGCATGCTGCGGCTATGTCAAACCCATCAGCCATCCCAGTGTTATTGGCCGCAAAAGCTGATGTGTCTGCAGTGGAGTCAGGGGACACAGTGAGTATTACAATCATTTGCATCTCATGCATATTGATGAGCCGATCCTCTCACTTCATTGGTCACTGATCTGGAGCAAAGAAGAAACTCATTCTCTGGTATCTTTCGTGCACTGGAAGGGTTGGCCATGCAGGAGTCAGCCACTAAAGTACTCTATACTCTATACTCGGATTTGAGAACTCGACTCCAACACTGGAATTCAAATCAACAAAGGATTAAACCATTAAACCACTGGAATACAGCCTTGTGGTTGCGAAAGCCTATGCATCGCCATTGTTCAAAAAAGTTAAACCGATTACGTACATGGGCGCTGCCATCAGAGCAGTGAAATTCATGCAGCCCAAAAAAAAACATGGCTTTTGAATGTTGTGTTTTTTCAGAAAATATGTTCAGTCTTGATTGAAAGGTTAAATTATCAAATCGTTCGAAAAGGTCCCCAAATCTATCTATTTATCTCAATTTCTAGGAATCCCCACAAGTTGTTACTTCACAAATAATTGAACACTAATATCATCTAAGTACTGTATATTCCAAATTTCCACTTAATCTGTTGTTGCAAACACTTCTGTTACACTTTGAACTATCTCCAAGGAAAATGTTGACGAGCATATTTTCCGACCGAACTCATGCGCATGGTTTTCAGTTTGGCCGATTTTGGGGCAACAATGACGAAGCGCATATTAGCATATTCATTAGCGTGACTCGGCATGTCTTCGCGTGGGTCTCGGTATCGACCAATGGAAGCTGGCAAAAAGGGTGATATTTATTAAAAACTTGTGAAGGAGGCGCTATTGCAAATGTTTACTGCTCACCATAATGGATAGGAACCTTATTAATATTCATGAGGTTTGAAAAGATTGACAGATATTGCAAGTGCCATGTGTTAGAGCTTTGAAAAATTGACGTACCCAAGCCTATTTTGCCAATTTCAACGACATATCAAAACGATTTTAAGCACATAGTTGGATCATTTATAAGGGAAATAAACCCTGAAAGTTGCATGAAGATACGGTCTTCCAAACAGGAGAAATTGATTTTCAAAGATTTCTCCTGCAAACATCCACATGTCCATGTGCATGTTGACCTTCACAACCACATGGCTGGTATATCGTAGGGTTTTAGACACAAGATAAATAATGTAAACAAAAGGACACCCAAACAAGCAGTGTTTCGAGCTTCCTAACTCAGAAACTTTCTCGTGGGATGTGGACAGCGTGACCCCAAAGATGGTCACTGGATGCCAAAGGTCTAATGATTCATGCATATGTGCTGTTGTTTATGTTGTAGGAAGGCAGACAGCCCCTGCACTATGCAGCTCAGAAGAGCCCAGAGGCCTGTAAACTCCTGCTGGATGCTGGGGCCGATGTCAACGCACAGATCAATGTGAGTCCAACCTTGTTCCGCTTTTCTTTTACAAGAATCTCCGTCAAAAAGGGCCAGCCAAGGTGGTGACCAAATAATAAGAAATCAAGAAGCCAGTATCTTAAAATATTTGCACAGACTTGGGTATAATTTGTAAGACAGTTAAACGAAGGGGAAAGACAGATCTTGTTCAGTAAGTAGATTTTGGATCACAGACCAAGTTTTTACTGTATGTTTATTTATTTTATTTATTTATGTATTGGTTTTGGTAGTGGGGGATAGTGATCTGGATCTCACTAAAGATAGAGGTGCTTTAAAAGGAAATAGCTTAAATCACTATTTTTTGGGGGGGCCACGCCCCCCTCCACCATGCACCCACCCCCCAACCACTTTCACACCTTTTTCACTCCCCCTCCCTTTCACCTCCCCCCTTGTTTATGCCCGGCGAAGCCGAAGGGGCATACTGTTTCCGCCTTGTCCTTCCGTGGGTGGGTGGGTGTGTGTGTGTGTGTGGGTGGGTGTGTGGGTGAGTTTGTCTTACATTCCCTATGTGGACTTGTGAACAAAAGATGTCCACATAATGCAGGTTGTGTTAACGTTATGTGGACTAAGCCGTGTCCACATAACGTTTTGCCCTTTCTGGAAAACAGGTTTAGGGGCATTTTTGGGTTAGGTTTATGTGTAGCAGAATGAAGAGAAACACTATAGGGAATCATAGAAAAAAAATTGGGTTAAAAGAGTTTTCACAGTTTAAGTAAAGTTATTTTTTGTACCGAGTTTTCTTACTACACAAAAACAAAGGAATGTCCACACAAGGTATGTAACGTAAACCGGTGTGGGTGGGTGTGACTACAAATTCGTATCCTTGTGGAGACACACACACAATAGGGAACAAAACATTGTAAAGGTCTCCACAGGGCAATTTCTATAGATGAATAGGTCTCCACAAGGTTTTCACGAAATAGATATATGGGTTTTACTCAAAAACTAGGAATTTCCAAGGTGGGTTGATCTGTCGCAAATGGAAGAGTTTTAGAAAAGGGATATTAAGTCCAAATTTCAGCCAAGGAAACTAATTCTGGTTAAAATAAGGGCATTTTGAAACTTCACTTTCAAAATTGAACACTTTACTACACGACAACAAAGAAATGTCTCCACAAGGATACAAATTTGAGAGTGGGTGTGTGTGCTCTTGTATTGTATTATACGCTCGAGGACAGACAACAGAAGGAGCACAAAGGAGCCTTTGACCCTCGGACGACGGTGCCTATTGTTAAAACCGGTCCTCGATCGTACGGTTATGTGCTTAGTCTATGGGAAAGTGTTATATTAGAGGGACAAAGGAAAACACAATAGTTGACCTCAGGCCTATAGTAAAAAAAGACGGTGGGTGTGTGTGTGTGTGTGTGTCCGGACAAATCTTGTCAGCGCGATAACTTGAGAAATACTTAACATATGAACTTCAAATTTGGTTTGTGTATTGTTCTTAGTAATCCTAAGAACCCTTTTGCATTTGGGGCCGAAAGGTCAAGGGTCAAGGTCACAGTGACTAAAACAAAAGAAATTTTGTCAGCACGATAACTTGAGAAATACTTTACATATGAACTTCAAATTTGGTTTGTGTATTGTTCTAGGTAATTCTAAGAAGCCTATTGCATTTGGGGCTGAAAGGTCAAGGGTCAAGGACACAGTGGCTGAAACAATAGAAATTTTGTCAGCGCGATAACTTGAGAAATACTTCACATATGAACTTCAAATTTGGTTGTGGATTGTCCTTGGCAATCCTAAGAAGCCTATTGCATTTGGGGCCAAAAGGTCAAGGGTCAAGGTCACAGTGGCTAAAACAAAAGAAATTTTGTCAGCGCGATAACTTGAGAAATACTTTACATGTGAACTTCAAATTTGGTTTGTGGATCGTTCTTGGTAATTCAAATAGGCCTATCGCATTGGGGGTCGAAAGGTCAAGGGTCAAGGTCACAATGGCTAAGACAATAAAAATCTTGTATTTATTATGAGATCATAGGGATTAGGGATTAATTCATATAAAACCTACAGAAGACACTAATGCTGTCAATTAACGTTCCACGACCAATTAAGGTACATGTAAGTTGAGGGCAATTCCACACCAAAGTGGACATGACACCAAAAAATTCAAATTCATGTGACTTAAACAAATTTGGCATCAAATGAAAGCTAAAGTCTATATTTGCAAGATTTGAAGTCGGAATTTGATTTTTGATACATTTCGGTACCAAAAAATAGGATTACGTAATAATCCTGTTTTAATCCTAAAAATGTGATTAATAGTGATATGAAAGTATTCTACCAATACACACACAAAATATGTACTAATGCCATCAGTTTCTGTCATGAGAAAGTATTGGCCTTGAAAAACTGACTGAAACTTGTTTTTAATGTTTTGCGTAATTTGTTTCGCTTCAGTGACTTCTAATATTTCAGCCTTCGAAAATGTCCTTCCGTTACCGAAAAAATACATATTTTTAATTTATTTTTAAAACTTGCAGTATGAATGCATTGAAAGTTATTGTGCAAAGCAAGTTTAGGTAGGCCTTCAATATGACATTATAACCGACACTGCTGTACTTCTCGTTTTTTAATTACAATTAATTAAATCACGTCCTTCCGTTACCAAATTGGTAACGGAAGGACCAATCAAAGGCTCCGCAGTGCTGTCAGGTGCTCATCGATGCGGGAGCAAATGTCAATGTACAGTTCAACGTGAGTGGCATGTATTTTATCCCAAAAAAATAAGTTGCTATGGAAATGTTGCAATTACTGCACTGGAAAAATGCAGTTTCAAGAATCTTCGTAAAAATTGTCTTCAAACATTACCAGCTATAAAACCTCGGTTTAAAAGTTAAAAATATCAAACAAAGTCCTTTTGAAGGCCCACCTTTTAAAAAAGTTGCTGTTGTAAATCATACTGTGTGCCTAAGCACGGTTGTTAGTAAAGATATTGTGTACTACAGCTGTTGACAGTTGCTGAAACAAGATTTCTGTTTCATATTTTTGTTGTTCCAAACAGTCAGAACACACAATAAATTACTTTGGGGGGGGGGACGAAACAGGTTTTAGGTTCATTGCATTTAAATGGTGATATTCTTTGAAGGGATTGAGCAATTTTAGTAATTTTTTTCATCTAAAAGTAGTTTATGAAATTAGCTTTCCAGTCATTATTTTTGGTGCCTCTTTTTTTTTTAAATATGAAATATTTTTGGGGCCTTGTTTTTTACTCACCCTGTATAAAACAAACACTGAATATTTCACATTTGTGCACGTGAAGGGATAATTTTATTTGGGTTTTATTTTTTCCTGCAGTCAACCGGGGAATCTCCTCTGCATGAAGTCACGTTCCCCGGAGTGGATGTCAGCTATTGCCAAGCTTTGCTCAAAGCTGGAGCTGACGTGGAAGCCATAGATCATGTACGTATGTACGGAAAGAACCTGCGCCAAACTAAACGCTTAGGCTATCAGTTTTGGTCCAAAAATTGGGCCACTGGTATCAAATGATCGATGGAGCAATGCTCATAGCGATTTTTGGCAAGGTATGCACATCTAGAGTTGGAAAATGTCTGACAGCTTTGCAGTGTGAGCACTGGGATTTTTTGGGGTGTTATTACTTTTAATTTCTTTTTCAAAATGGCCGGCCGTCAATATGCTTGTTACCAGATGAATTATATGTGGTAACGAGCATGTTTTGGCCGCCATTTGATACTGTTAAAATCACTCTTGGGAATCAATATTTGTGGCGTTTGGCTGTGTATCAGAAGTTGGCTGGAAAATGTTGCCGTTGAAAATTTTGCCATTGACAATTTTGCTGTTAACAATTTTCGAAAGTTTTCGACAAAACTAAACCCCTCCTTCAGTGGTTAAGAATTGAGATATTTATATCAGAATTCTGCAGAACTTCAGCTTTCCAATGGTATACAACAATTGTAAGGGATACTGAGTTCAGTAACGCAAATATAGACTACCAACTCACTTCAAGTTGTAATAGAAAACAGCATTTAAATATCCGGCAGTTGTGTCATAGATAGGATGAAATAGATTTTAGAGATGTTTGACAGAACCAAAAACCCCAAGAAAGGTAAAACAGGACTTATACAGGGTGAGTCAAAAAAGCAAAAACCAATGTTGGGACTTCTGTTTAAGTGAAGTTCTGCATGTAGCACTTTCAAACTCTAGGATATGAAAGCCTAATTTGGGCGATTCACAATGCAGTGTGCCACCAAGAGTTTGCCATGGAGAGTCAACTTTTCAAGTTAACGGTCGACAAATATGGCCCATTTGAATGAGTGTCAGTAGACACTTGAGCTAATTTGTTATAGATTGGGGCATAGCGTTCTGCCGCCTTACCAAAAATCACCATATGCTCAGAAAAGAAAAGGGCAAACATATGCTCGAATCATACGCTTACGAAACTACTGACCGGAAAAAACGAACAATTTCAAATGTCCCGCGCTGCGAAATTGTCGACCATCTTCCACAATGCACTGCGAAAAATTAACTCTCCGTGGCAAACTATTGGTGGCGCTCTGCATTGTAAATCACCCGAATTCATAAACTTTCTTTTAGTACAAGAATCATTCACATCACTCATGTACTTTTCAAGTTACGGAATTTTAAACACAACCGCCGTTATGAAGTTCTGTCCACGAATCACAAAAAGGTAAGTGTTCTTTCAGCAAAACGAAAACAAATCACATAAGGATGTTTGCGAATTGTTTTCGTTTTGCTGGAAGAACGTACACTTTTTTTGTGATCCGTGGACAGTACTTTATAATGGTGGTTGTGTTTAACATGTTTAAAATTCTGTAACTTGAAAAGTACATAAGTGATTTGATTGCTTCTTGTTCTAAAAGAAAGCTTATGAATTGGGCTTTCATAGCCTAGATTTTGAAAGTGCTACAGAACTTCACTAAAGCAATAGTCCTGACATTCGGGTTTCATTTTTTTTTACTCACCCTGTAGATTGAGTTTCTTTTGAAAAAAAAAAAAAATCCCCCTCAAATGTGGCTTTTCCCCACTCTACTGCAAAATGGCAATTCATTTCCGAATTCAAGCTCTTTTTGGTAAGGTGTATGCAGTGTATGAACGGTTCAGATCCCACTCAAATGGGCGGATGTATATTAAGAGATTCTCAGAGATTCTCCAGACTGAAATTTCTGGTTTCTGTGGACTTATCACAAATTTAGACTGGCAGCACGGCATTACACTATGCAGCCAGGTCAAATGCACCAGTCTGCAAAGCACTACTGGATGCTGGGGCCAAGTATGACTGCAAAGATGACGTAAGTTCTATCATTATACATGTACATCAAGACTATCCCAAGAAAATGCACATCGCATGGCAACAGGGAATAAAGAGTGACAAATATTTGTTTGAATGTCGCAGGTCATTTGCGTAACATGTGATGTAATTCACTTGAAACTTAACAGTAACCGAAGGTTAAGGATTTTTGCAGAATCAAGGATTTTGCAGAATTGACGAAAAAGGACGGTAGAGTCTAATCCAATGTTTGTATTATTATTATTATTTATAATTATGCTCAAAAGTGTCCACGGCACTGTAACTTGCAAGCCTGAAGAAACCTGTAGGGGGAAGGCATATGCATTGAAAGTAAATTGCAGTTTAGAGGTAGGAAAAAAACCCGAAAAGAATATTCCCGGGAAATCCCTCGGAATCAGTCAGGGACTGAAAACCCAATCTACATATCGGCCCAGGCGGGATTCAATCCCAGTTCACTAGTGGTGGAAGGCAAGGAAATTACCGCTACTCCAACCTGACTCCCCCAATTTATTTGACATGGGGCTTGATCCCTCTGAAAATTGGAGTGATTTAGAGGATTCTGAAAGTAAGGGTTCAGTACTTTATTATCAGAGACTTGTGGTTATTCCCATGTGATGACTTGTGATTACATGTGATGACTTGTGATGACATTGAATAGCTTGATTACAATTGTGTTTGTTTTGTGTTAGGATGGGAATGTTCCCATGATTTTGGCAGCTGTGGGAGATAATGTGGAGGCCATTCAACATCTCTTGGACAAAGGCGCACGCCTTGATGAGGTCTTTAAGGTAAAGATCCTCTCCAGCCAAAAAAAAAATAATCAATAGGGGCCAGAATGTAGCAGAAGTCATCTTGCTTTCCAAATATTTGTGGGAAGCATGCTCCTTGATTCCGTTCTGAAGGTGCTTGCATTTGGCCAAACTTTTCAAAGAGTTTTGGGATATTGTTAGGGTCACAGCAAATTATGGAAGATGGTTTGTGAAGTGTTCTATATTCCGTCCTGCAAATTCATAATAAAATTGGCACATTTCTCGAATGTTTGATTTGATTTGGAATTTGCTTTCCTGATCATAAGTCAGAGCAATTTCTCTGACGATTATCGACAAAATGTCACTCCTGCTCGGGAAGTAGAATTTTTTTTTTCTTTTTGAAAGTCTTTGGAGTTCTGACTTTTTGTGATTTTTTCAGCCTTACATATGTAGTATTTATTGAAATTGCAGAAGGGGAACAGCCCACTACATTGTGCAGCCATGATGAATAGCACAAAAGCCATTGAATTATTGATTGATAAAGGAGCTGACCTCCAGGCAAAAAATCAGGTAAGCCGTTTCCACGTTCCTGGAGCCAATTTCATGGAGGGCTGTTATATCTTTAACCCTTACCACCACAACTCCGTCGAAATCCATCCCCCCATTTAGGTGGATTTTGGGGAACTTTGTCCAGAAGGCCCGGCGTGACTAAATATTGATGGAGGATGATGGACTTGTGCCTAATGACCGGAGCAGTGCTAGGGGTATCCCATTGATTTTAACTAGCTTCCTGTACTACTGTTGTGATAAAAGTCATGTGTAGCAAGTCCATGAATGTCAACCAGTGCGTCAGTGGTGGATTCCATTATGTCATGAATGTACAGTTTTGTATTGGAAGTACGGTGATTGATGGATTGTGATGGACTTGGTCCAGTTCCTAGTAAAAGGCACTAGGGAGTTAGGGATGAACCAATCTAATGATGGTTTGCGGTTACCAGCGACACCACACGCGCACCAGATGACGGCTGATGTATGATGCACTGTGAGCGAGTTCCATGCATTCTCCACTCGGCTTTGCCTTTTTGAGGACCACTCATAGTGCATCATCAAACAGCCGTCTTGCTGCGAGCCTGATTCTTGGCCAAATATGGAATGGTCAGATCCCTTAATGTTTTAGTCTGGCAACAAGAACCACCTGCTGGCATTATTTGTACGCAGTTAAAGTTGGCCTGCTGTACACATGCGGAGTTTCACTGAAAATGCCTCTTTTTATCTAGTTCAGCTTGATTGTATTGTCATTTTCAATATTTTCTGTTGTTTTAACAATATAACTCCAGTCGTTGGTGAGTATTTACTTGTAAGTTGAACGGAAGTGGAATATAGCGTCACGCGTCTGCGCGCCTTTACCAAAGGCTAGGTGACGTGGAACAATAAGCATTTTGTGGACCTTTTTACTCCCTCGCAGGATGGGTTGTCCCCTCTTCATCACGCAGCCTTTGAACATCCTGAAGCCACAAAGATACTGCTGGCTAAAGGAGCTGACATCGAAGCCAAAATGACCGTGAGTAAATTTCTCCATACAGGGATAAGATTTGTCAGGACTTTTTTCCTTATTTCATGACTTTTAAAAAAGGCTTTTGAACTCCGGAATTGATGAGACTTTACGATGAAGGACTCTTTACCTACCATGCATTGACCTTATTAACGAGGAAGCAATTTTTGTTGTGTTTCCTGAATGTGTTTAATAAATTGTGAACTGTTGAATGGGATGGTGCCAGACTATTTATTCATTCTTGCCTCACTTTTTATTTTTTCATGTGGCTTAAAACATTAGGGTATAATCACAAATTTTAAATTATTCATCAGTGCAGACTGGTATTAATTTGTAATGTCATTGCTTGCATTTCTCTACACAAGTTCCAAAAAATGAAGATTTTACCTCACTCTCAATTTTATGATGGCCAACTTGTGAGTAAGGCCAATAGGGGCCTCCTTGATACTTAGTTTCTTCCAATAAATAAATTTGGTCGTTACTTTGTAACAAACAGGTAGAAGCCATTTCAAAAATGAGGATAAAAGTGTTTGTCTTGTTTTTTATCCCCCTGGCTTTCATGCCAGACAGGGGGCGATATTGCAATCGCATATTCCTTCTGTGTGTTCCATTTTGGTTAGGTTCACTGTAAGTCCTGTCATCAATCTCAACTAAACTTGAAAAGTGGTCTGTGGAGGGCAGAAAGATGTCAAAAAAAGTTCTTTCCAATATGGATATTTATGAGTTCTCTGGAGAGCTCAGCTCAGTACTAAAAATGACTCTAATATGTGTCAGTAATAGGCCTACTATTAATGACTCTACATGCTGCAGTGGCAACGTACCAGGACTCACTGACATTAGGCTGCACGGAGTCCCGTGTCTCACATAAACCCCCCATTCAACCCAAACTCCCCATCCAACTGAGAACTGGTACCTGCCCGGTGGACAATCAAGGCCATCACTGATAATTGTCCTTACTAACTGCCTGTACATGTACAATGTATACAAACTGCCAGGATGCCAGGGGGATTGTGCAAGTTTTACTTGCAGTATTTTTGTGTGTGTGCACACAGGATGGAATGACGCCCATCTTCCCTGCAGCCTATGGCAGTGTTGAGTGCCTGAAGCTGCTTATTGAGGCTGGTGCTAATGTCAACGTTCACTCAGAGGTAGGCCAAGAAACCCTGCAATTGTTTATTAGTATTATACTTGAGAGTGACATGTGGTCGACTGTGACTGCTCTGTGTATAAGAACAGCTAGATAGGGCACTACATGGCCTTAACCCCCAAATCAGTTCTAATAAGGGGGCCGGAACCACTCTATCTTGCGAGAACTGGATTATTGCAGTTCCAACTAGTTGAACCCTGCAAGTGTTTATAATTATGCTTGAGAGTGAAATGTGGGCAACAGGGCACTTCATGGCCTAAACCCTCAAATCAGTTCTGATAAGGGGGCTGAAACCGATCTATTTTGCAAGAACGGGATTATTGCAGTTTGAACTAGTTGCGAATCTCTAATAGCATTTCTCTTTTTAAAATGTCTACGATTTACCCATAAAACCTGCTGTTTGTTTTTTAAATTTGCTAAATAGGATGGAACGACCCCCCTGCATCGCGCCACCCAATCTTCTAACGTCTGTGAGACTGTACAGTATCTCATTGAGAAGGGGGCTTCTATTGATGCTGTTGATGAAGTGAGTATATCAAGCCACATTCACATTTATAAACCAAATGCACTCCTTTCATTGGTCAAAGTTCTAAAGCATCAGGGAAGTAAAAGTAGCTATAAACTTGCACATGCGTGCCTGACGCATGTCCAACTGGTTGATAGTCCCAGGGAAGAACGATTGGATTTTCCAAGGAACTTTTGAGAATGAAATTAAATGTGTGAGGTATACTAAAACATGTCCGACATGGTCACGACGCAGTTAAATAAGCCAACAGGGATCATTTGAGGTCATTGTGTAAAAAGACTTGTTTTCGACAGAAACGAATGGGCATTCAGTGATGTTACTGAGAGTAAAGGTTTAGGGCTGCTGAATGTGTTGCTTTGACAATATAATGTCAAAGGCCATGCAGGGGTCAATTGAGGTGTAACTCATGATGGAAAAAATGTGGAAAATGCTATTGTTTCATAGTATACATATATTGACTGCTCTATCTCGTGATGTAGTAAAGCTAGCCTGCGGAGGTGATCCATGACGCATTCAATTTTTCCTGAAGCGAAGCTGAGGGAAAATAGAATGCTCCATATTTCATTGAAGGAGGCTATTTTGACTACACAACAAGATCAAGCAGTCAATATTTGTTTTTATCACCTCTCTCACAGATTCTGCTTGTTAAGTGATGACTGAAAAATTTAATCTAAATTCAATTAAAATGTACTTCAAATTGAATTTGGAAATAGGCGAAAGTTTACTTGTACTTTTCCAAACTACCACTTCACAAAATGTTTAAACCCAGCTCTGTAGTACAGCGCGTGCTTGGGACTAATACGCGCAACGCGCACACCCATAATGCTTTTGCACACAATCCCGGTTTTCATCGTACAGTACTTTGGTTGCTGTGGATCTAGTACTTTTTGTCATGCACAGCAAGATAGCAAAAATAGCGAACAAAATGTGACTCGCTCTCGGCCAATCAAGATACAGAATCTGTGGGTGAGGTGTATTAAAAACAAATACGTCCAGTGAGCCAATCATTTCCTGAATTGAAAATGAAGGGTTCTAAAAGAATGAGAAGACCAAACATATAGGGATGGGCCGCGGAAAAAAGCAACGTCTGATTCGTGGATCACCTCAAGCTGGTACAGATTTGCAATACATGACTTATCTAGACTTCTTGATTTACAGTGAATTAACCCTAAATGTAGAAAATATACAAAATATGTTTAAACATTCAGAAATATTTAGACCAAACTCAGTATATCAGTGAATTTTTTTGTGCAGAATGGTAAAACAGCATTGCATCATGCAGCCAAGGATGATGCAGCAGTGTGCAAAGTGCTTCTGGATGCTGGGGCCAAGTACGACTGCAAAGATAATGTAAGTGGCAAGGATAAGAATCCATGTCTATTTTAACAAAACTTTCTTCTAACAAAACTTTCTTCCACACTTTCCTCTATTACTTTCTTCATACTTTCTTCAAAGAACTTTACCACTCAACTAGTCTGTGTTTGTGGTTGAGTATGGAAGAGCATTAGAACATTATAGTCATGGTCCAAATTTAAAAGCTGAATTTTGATTTTCTCCTCTTGCATCCCTCTATGTATTTTATGTATTAGAACATTGCGGAGCGATGGTCTATAACTTTTGAGCAGATTCACTGATAAATTATGCAAGACGACGGCAGCTTGACCTCTAGATTTTGACCAATCAGCGGGCGCTTTCCATATCGGGTCTTCAGTCATTCACTCGTTGTCGCGTCAAAGACATGGATATAAAAAAACCTAGCGGCAGCAACGAAAGCTGTGGTCTTACACTCTGTATTATGTAACGCGATACACGCCTGGCTGTTGTATTACAAAACACTGTATTCGAATTGACCAATCATATATTTAATCCTGATTTGGGAAAGAAATGGTGTCACGATTTAGTAAAGTCGACTCCGATTGGCTGAGGCGCTAGATTGCATCAATCTGCATGCTTTGATATATCAGACGTTATACGGAGTCCGGCTCCATGGATAACGGGTGATACTCAGACTACCTTATTTGCAGCTGGTCAGAGAAAAACATGGGAAAGCAGCCAAATCGGTTATAGAGAGTGCTATCAACAAGATGAATCAAATGCAGTCTTGGGAATGTTGGTCCTCTGACCTAAGAAACAGCGTGTTCGATTGCTTCCCTCATGCTTACCCTTACTTTCGCCTAGGGTGTAGATGCACATGCTCAGTTTGTAGCAATAAACGAACAATTTTGGGTTACTTGATCAAATCCCCCATTGCAAATGGATTTGAGCCATCGAAAGCGAGCCATGGTGGCCACATGCTCTTTCAAACCAAACAAGAAATGTCTGGTATGTTTAAAATTAATATAACTTTCCTAGTCGTCTAGTACTATTTGAATCCCCCACCGCCGCAGAATTATAACATGCTTGCCCAAGTCGAAGGTACGGGTAAGGAAGGATTTTTTTTGTGGGATATACTTACCCAAGCTACCGGCTCAGCCGGTCGGTTATTTGGGCCAGGCTCGAGTGAGTGTGAGAAGTCATGTGAGAGTTAAATCGAATGCAGTGGCGCTTGTGCAGTAAGTGCCAGGGGATTAATCGGGCACGCTAAAAGTGCAATCATATATGTATGCATTATCTTGACTCTACTACTGCCGGGACATCTTGAACGCACTGGATTTGGGCCTGCTGCATTAGAGGAATGAGAATACAAATGTAGTCTTGGACGAAGACTACACAGAATATTGATCTTGGCCTGGCGATGACACTATATGTGCAGTAGTTGTTGCTTACAAAAGAAAAACTGTTTTAAAGTATAAACTTCTTAGTAACCACCAATGCAAAACAATGACGGAGGATTGTTTTTATTATAGTTTGTAACGTCATCCTGAAGAACTCCTGATTGACATTAGGTTGGGTTATTTTTCAACAGGATGGGAAAGTTCCAATTTTGTTTGCAGCCTTCGGGGACAATGATAAAGCGATTCAACATCTCTTGGACAAAGGCGCAAGCTTTGGGGACACAACTGAGGTAAGCACATTCATGTAACCACCATGGCTGAAAAAGTTGGATTTAAAAGATTTTAACCCCCCCCCCCTTTCTCTTTTTCTCTTCCCCTGTGGATTGGAGTGATTTGCTCAACAACCCCAACCTCCCCCCCCCCTTTTCCAAGCCTCGTGGTCTACTGCATTGAACTTAAGATCTTAATGTAGTGCCAGTCAAGTGGGGAATGCGAAACCTGAATGTATTTGGGCGAGACACTTAGTCACTAACTTCTCTTCCCAACCCAGGGGTAACTGGTTTAGACCCCTCTCACACCAATACGTGAAGCCATTTCGTGGCCACTTCGAGGTGTCCGTGGGTGCAAAAGTTAAAAAATCGAAGTAACCACGAAATGGAATCGGATCTCACGGGTTGCCACGAACTAACCACGAATTAAGGACGTGTCCATTCCTTCCATGGGCCGATTCTCATGGATGCTCCACGGATCACCCAAAAAGTTTTTGGATATGTTGAAAAACTGAAACGTGTGCTCTTCGGAAATTTATTGCCGAATTGAAAACATGTTCAATACGGCTTATTCTTGAGGTTGGGCTGAAGTTACATCAGATTTTACAGGATGGCCCCAGATTGATTGATGACCTGTTTTACGGCCGTTTTCATTTCGCGGTACTCGATGGTACTATGAGTTGGCCACGAAGTGCTCACAGACTACATGTAGTACTCTGGAGTTGGCACCGTAGTCACCACTGACGCCACGTAGTAGTCATCGCGGGATGCAATCGGGATGGCCACGAGATGTCGCCGGCGTGCAGTCAGTGAATCCCAGGAAACGGACATGAGCACGGGTTGGTCCTGTGGTATTTCCGAGGTGGCAAGGGATTACTCATGAAGTAAAAACGGGTACCACCAAAAAACATGAACAAAAAAAACGGAGACCACGGATACTGTGAAAAAATTGCATTTCCGAAGTGACCTCGCACTAGTCTTGGATTGGTGTGAGAGGGGCATTAATACATGTGAGGGCAGAGATGGTTATTATGGTTGATTTTAGCTGCTTTGCAACAGAATGAGAGTCAAGAGGTTTAGACTTAAGCGTAATTTTTTTTTTATATATACTCTGTTTTTTTATAATTTAAAAAAAAATCTGTTTTACATGCTAGACAGGGGACAGCCCACTGCATATGGCAGCCATGATGAACAGCACAAAAGCCATCAAGATTTTGATTGAAAGGGGAGCTGACATCCATGCACGGAATATGGTAAGCGGCAGTCAATAATATGCTAAGACCTTAAAGGGGTATCCGCTCCGTTCACAAGTACCCCCTCACCGGCAAACAAAGTACAGTTGGGGGTTACCGACCAATGCCATTTTGCCTGACTGCAATTTTGCCGCGACGCGCAGTCGTACACTGTATGTACATAGTACAATTCCCCTGGTGTACGTGCGTCACACACAAGGAACGGTGCGCGTCAACCAGCTAAATGTCCCGCCCATGGGACGTCCTTGCTAGGTAAAAGGGCGCCCTCTTTTGTTGGCGCACGGAGCTCATTACGGCCTGAAATCCCCCCCCCCCCCCAAAAAAAAATAGGTTGTGGATTGTTTACTTATCCTATTTCAAAGGTCTGGTTGAAAGGAAACTAAACTAATGTCTTACCATTCCAGAGAAAAGATGACAAAACCCAGGTTGTATACATCGGACGCGGCGGACATTTGTGGCATACACATGTATTTCCATACATGTCCATTCAATGTACAGTTTACGTTGTGTTTTTGTCACATAATACACACAGCACCAATACACAAATGTTGTCCCTCGCACGTCGGCAGAAAGCGATGCATCGTTAGCCAGGATTTACAACTACATGTAGCACTCAAGAGCTTGATATTTGAGTCAAAATTTTGACCCCAAAATTCGTTCTCTCATGTTCTCACAAGAATAACACAAGAACGCCCAGTTTTTTTTTTTAAGGGAACGGTTGTGTGGACGTCTATCTCCTACTTTAAAATGCTCTTTCCAATTAACATCATTTCGTTTAAAACACGTTTTGTATCCCAATAGGATGCATTCCGGGATGTAATGCCCCTTTATTAAATGACCCAAATTTTCTTTGAGAAATTTTCTTTGGTTCGTTGGGCACAATTATATAGGGCTGCTGCACTGTGAAGAAAGAGTTGTTAAAAAACTGAATTTGTTTCCTGTTTTAATAGTTTTGTATACAATATATTTGAATCAGGCTTTTTTTGGTTTATTCCATTACTTTTAATTTTTGTCTTTGTATCAGGTCTCAAAAAGGTTTAGCTGGCCATATTAAACATTATATTATTCCACACGCATCTGTAAAACTGTTTATTTTGAATTCTATTTTTACCTTTTAAAACTCCCAATGCTTTTTTTTGGGGGGGGGGGGAATTATCTGTTCCTATAAATGAGATGGTGTCTTCTTGACGTAAATCTTTGCGGCTCATCATCACATGGTGGTCTATGTGCGTGCCAAGTTTGAAGTCGATCAGACTTATGACAGTTTTGAAGTGTATGGGTAGAAGAAAAACGTATACGAAATCCGGCGACCAGAATAAGAAGCATTTACTGCGGTGATGTCACGCTCACACGCATGCTGCACATGTTCTTAAAAATGCAGTGCACGCCCATTTTGGTATTCCTATCGGTCGAAGGAGCCCGGAGTGCATGTGTACTACCTGAGCGCGACTCGCGCAAGCCTGGTGCCACCGCAGAATATGGCTGCCACCCGATTTGTCTATAGAGAAAAGAATATCTGAAAAAGAATAGGACAAAAAAATGGGGGTAAAATCTTAACCAAACTGACTTGCCAAAACAGCTGAAACTAATAATCTACATGTATTTTGCTGTGTGAAACATGAAAGAAGTACAGACATTACAGCTTTAATAATGTGTTGATTGGAATTTAATCAAGAAATGGCGTTGATGATTTCCCCCTCACAGTATGGCTGGACGCCTCTGCACTCAGCAGCCAATGTAAAACGACCTGCTGCCATAAAGTTGCTGATCGCCAAAGGAGCAGATGTGGACGCCAAAATGATTGTGAGTTGTTATCTGTCATGACTAAAGGTTTGCTTTCATCCGGAGACCACCAAAATGTATTGAAAATCATGTGTTGGACACTGTAATGTACGTGAAGCTTGTATAGGGCCTGTGCACCTCGCAACAGAGAACTGCAACCTCACAAACTCATGCAGAGTTACCGTTTTAGCCAAATTTTGGCTAAATTTGACAGATTTTTTGGGGAAAAAAACGAATTTGACAGAAAATTTAGCAGAAAAATTAGCAAAACCCTGTTTGTAAACATCTGACATAGCAGTGTGGTTATTTATTTTGGCCTTGCCCATTTGTATTTCCAGCACCGAAAAAAAGCCATGATTTTGAGGCAAACTGTCAACACAAGACAGATGCAGCATGTAATGCACATCATATAAATGACAACACAGTGGTTTTAGCGCACACCAATTTCAAAGAACTAAATAGAAATATATGGTTGATTTTCGATGTGGGTCACGTACTCATTCCACAAATTTACTGTCCGGTTTTCTTCACACCTGATGTAATATTTGTAAGTTTGTGATACATTCTTTAGTGCCGTTGATCTCCAAAGGTGATTATGTAAAGCAAAGTACCTACAAGAAATGAGACATAGCTTACTTTGAAGTCAATTTTAATGCAAATTACACAGGTCAGTTTTAACAGGGACACATAAAGGTCACACTTTTGGACCCCCAATCTATGGAATGACCCAGAACCAAAAGTTTATATTACAAAATTCATCTGCGGTATAAAAAAAAAACCAGAAGTTTTGAAATTTTAGTTGTGTGAACATTTATATTCTATTTTTTTTGGCGATCTTTCCAACTACTATTATTCAGAAGTGCATTTGAGATCCCAATAGGGCACATTCAAGATGCTCCTTTATTCCTCCTGAAAACATCTACGATGGCTGTGCTGAACAAACGATAGGGCTATCACTTAGCAGATTTACATGTTTCAGCAAACTTGGCTGAGGACCAGTCAACACAAGCATATGGCAAGGCAGTGTCTCTCCTATTTCTGTTTCACAATGATCAAATTGCTGAAGACTCGGTCTTGTTTCCCGTGTTCAGAATGGAATGACGCCAATCTTCAGTGCATCTAAAGCCAATGCAGAGTGTCTGAAGCTGCTTATTAAGGCTGGTGCCACTGTTCAAATTCAGGCAGATGTAAGTCCAGGAATTTCAAGATTGGAACAGGTTTTTGGCATAAATTTTTTCGGTGATTCCGACCACCCGTACAAGGGCACTTGTGACTGCCTGTTTCCTTATTAAAAAACATTTTAAAGGAAATGCAAAGCATTGTGGGTGGGTCCCTTGCCAGAAACTATGTATGTAGGGAAGTGATAATAGGTCACTTTATGAAATGTGTACAGCTAAAGCTCAATGAAAGTAGATTGGGTGATTGGAGGGTGGGGGGAGAGGGATTGCAGGGTGGGGGAGGGGGATTGGAGGGTGGGGGAGGGGGATTGGAAGGTGGGGGAGGGGGATTGGAGGGGGATTGGAGGGGGGGTTGGGCTGGACGTATGCATCGTCTGATATTAAGAAGTGCTTATCGGTCAAATTCGAGTAATTCACTGATACTTGCATTACATAACTAGGTTTATGAAAATAGACTAGGGCATACATTTTGGTCGTGGTTGGCAACAGATTTTGCCAAAAATTGCATATTAACCCCCTCATTTTTTAAGGAAGAGGCATTTTTATAAAGTCTTTGGTAGGGTTTGCAGGATTTATGTGGTATTTATTTTTCTTCTCTGTTTAATTGTTGATCAGGATGGAGCTACACCACTTTTCACAGCCGCCGAGAAAGGCATCAACAGAACTAATTCCAAGATTCTTATTGAGGCCGGCTGTGAACTGGACACTCAAGATAAGGTTTGTATCTCAGGGATGTCAGTCCTCCTGCAATTGCCTGATTTCAGGCTATTTTGCCCCTCAAATTGTAAACCAATTTTAGGCAAAACTGTCAGAGTCTATGTACAAATTCTCCACTAAATTGTCAAGATGAACCTGAAATGCAATCTTGCATAAAGAAGAAGCATTCATTACCAGTGCTAGTGTGGAGAAGCAGTACATGTTTCTGTGCAAGATAAGAGCTCTGGTGCACGGCTGCACGCCATAAAAGGTTGTCCACATATCATAAAGAGTAAAGTAATTGTTTGTGTTTAATGTCTTACCGTTTTGTATGGACTCTGTGGTCATGATATGACACCTTACATTCAAGGGACTTGAATCCTGGGTCCTGATCTGTTCGATCATGACAACAGCAGTGTGATATTATACTTATAGCACGGTCTGTATCACGCTGTGCGTGTTGGCTATTCCGAGATGCGCGCAACGTCACAGCAAAAATTATCTGCAGCAGATCCGTGCACATGTTTGTATTGCTTACACAAAATAGAAATGCTCAATTACGGATTTTGCATTTCGGTTTCAGCTTTGATAACGCACCTGTATAGAATACAAATGCAGATATGCAAATAGCCGTACAAAGCCCGTACAAAATTTCGAGTTTTCCATAGGTTTGTGCACAAACATGGATGCGCCCAGCAGGCATCACTTTGTACATGAGTGCATGTCAGCGCTCTAGTAACTTTAATATGGCTCTACATTATTCCGTGTTCCACTCACGCTCGTGGGATAATTATTAAAAGTACGCACAGCTACTTTTAGTTCATTCTGAACGTGCACTAACCTTTGGCAGCTTGACATGAGTGTAGCACTATAGGTCTCATTCAAATGATGTCATTTCCTACAGACCATCCACGTGCATTGGCATTTTGAGCATCAACTTGCATAACGCGCATCGTATTTCGAACACATTTCGAGCAACAAGCGCACGTGTTTGGAACATTTTCAACACTGCGCAATGCGTGCTTGATTGCGTAAAATACGCAGTTGCAGTTCTCCTACAGAAATGGCCGTCATTGAACGAGCCCTATTGGCATTCATTCATACAAGAGTCCCTCCAAGTGGTATCCCCAACTTTCTCTTTGGAAGCGTTGAGGAGGCACCTGCGCAGGGATTCCAGGGCTTGTCTAACTGTGCTTTTGTTTGCCCTTGGGCAGGATGGAGAGACGGCGTTGCACACGGCAGCCCAGCACAATGCACGTGCATGCAAAGTTCTGCTGGATGCTGGAGCTAGAACGGACATTGCTGCTAAGGTATCTGACTTTCAGTGTCCCCGCAAATAAGACATTTTGTCACAGAATTGAGAGTAGTTCCAAATGATTACTGTTAAAGATGATGGCTGATTTGAAGGCCCTCGACTCAAGAATTTCCCCCTCGCGTCTTTTGAATTCTGACTGGTTACCACCATGGACAAATTTGACCACTCAGATAAGCTAGTTGGCTGATGAATATGTAAAAAGTTTATCGCATTAGCCTGTGTACCTGCTCAAACCGCCCTGTATATTACTGCCTTAACCGCCCCAAAACGCCCAATGCCATATGTTTTATTGGGTTAAAGGCAGCGTCCATCATTTGTAGTGTAGGCATTATGTTCATTTGAAGTGCTCAAAATCTAAAGAAGGGTGCTGAACAAGTAACCTGATGAAGTTTTAACTCGGTGAATGCTGTTCATTCCGAGAAAACAATATTCTAGGATATCGATTTCAAATCAAAAGTTGCTGATTCATGTTTTGAATTGGGCCTGAATTCAACGTTTGAGACACATTCTCACTGAGCCAATTGCAGCTATGCGATGTTGCGTACTGAACCGACGAATTATAGCAAGTGCATGTGCGTTGTGGCAATGCTTGCACGCGCTTTGCCAAATTTTAAAAAAAGGAACTACTAAGGCCAAAAAAAAAAACTCTTCGGTTTCTGGTATGGAGCTTGCCCCAAAATTGGCTACAGCGACGCGCGCGCATACCAGAAACAGGAGCCTTTTTTTTTTTTTTTTGGCCTAACGGACGTTTCCTATGATGTGTCTTTCATTGATTTTTTCAAAATGACAGCTTGCCCGAAAGAATAATTTCACAGGGAGTTTAGTCTCATTACTATCGTTAAACCAAGTAAGCTTTTCAACAATAATTACGTCAGTTACATTTTGGATAGCTGCAAATGATGGACTGTACCTTTAATCAAGGAATAATACAATGCAATACTGGTACAATACAGGGGTTAATCATTTTTTTTTCTTTTGGTAGAACGGTAAATTACCCCTACATCATGCTGCCCAATCATCTAATGCCAAGTCGCTGCAGTATCTCATTAACAAAGGTGCTCCTGTTGATGCTGTTGATGACGTGAGTATATGTCTAATTTTTGTATTCTCTTTTTTTTTAGAAGTTGCAATATATTTCCAGATTTTGATTCAAACATTTAAAGGCCAGATATAAAAGCTAGTGGAATCATTTGGAAGTTTTGTGAAGACTAACATTTCATTAAAAAATATTAGAGTAAACAGCAGACTGAAGTATAGGAAAATATTTATCTTTATACTACGCCTGATTAAATCTCTGTCATCTGATTGGTGGGTCATTGATCATGTGTCATTTTATTATTCGTCCCAACACACGGAGCGGCTGCACGGTAAAAACGGAAGGTCCATTCCACGGTAAATGGAAGTTCCAATGCACGGTTACACTTTTGGCAGCTCTGACCAATCAGATGACAAGGATTATTCAGGTGTTGTGTAAAACAAGTAGTGAAAGTTTGTGAGTGCAATGGAAAGAGAATTTCATTCGGTGACAGATGGAATGTTCCATTCTATGAGGTGAACACTCGTAGACATTCTTTACTTGTATATTTCTATAACTCATATATGTTCATGATTGACAGCTGAACTCTTACTGGTCAATTCACAATTACGTGCCAGACGTTATTTGTGCTGTTTACCAAGCACGCGTGAGGAGTCACGCACAGGGTAAATGGGCATGCGTAGTAGACAGTCACACGGGTTACCCGTGCAACAGTCTACTACGCATGCGCTTTACAAAGCAGTCTTGGAACTGACGCAGGGGTGTAGTATGCACGCGCAAACATCGCCCAAGTCAGCTTCGCACAAAGAGATGGTTGCATGGTACGCGAAAATGTTTAATTTTCCCAAACTCATTGATGCCGAACTGGAGAATATTTATAAATGGATGCCTCTTGATGTACAAAAGAAAGTTGTCCACTACTGTATTTACAATTGTAGCTACTGTATTGCAAGCAAAGTGAACTAGTGAAATTGAACAATAATATTCTTCTGGTGAACTGGACAAGTTTATCCAAAGATTTTGTTTTTACTTTAGGTGCATGCTGCAACGAAAAAAATCAGGAGCTGGATATGTTTGTTTTTAACAAATGCTTTCCAGTAAAAGCATTTGCTTCATTTTAGTCAGATAAATGCAAGTAATGCTTAAAAATAAGTAGTACACATGTTCAAGCAAATACTACTTTGTATACATTCAACTCATTTATTGAGATGAATCCGAAATTAATGCTATATTTTGTTGGGATTATACAGGATGGTTGGACTGCTGTCCATCATGCCGTCATGAAAGATGCAGAGTGTGTCCGACGTCTACTCAGAGCTGGTGCAAATGCAGAAATTAAAATGAAGGTACTCAAAATAGTCATTTTTTCTTTTTTATAGTTATTTCTTTTTGCAAAAAAAATGCAAATGCTTCTTAATCTTTCCTTTCTTCTTCTTCTTCTTCGTCTTCTTGTATGTAAGAAGACTTGAAAAAAGAAATGACTGTAAATCGTCATTTTGCACACAAAAAAAAAAATTACCGGAATGCGGAGTGCCGTGGCCTCGTGGTATTGGGCATTGATTTTGTGGTCTGCGGGTAATTCTTCGGGTTGTGGGTTCGAGTCCTGCCTGGGGTGATGGTGCGTGTGCCATTGGGCAAGGTACTTTGTCACTCATTGCTTCTCTCCACCCAGGAGTAAACGGGTACCTGTGAGGGCAGAGATGATTATTGTGATTGAATTAGCTTCCTTGTGCCTAACAGGCTGCATTGAGCTGTATACTCCCCAGGGAGCTGAGATGGTATTTGGAATGTTTAACTGGCCCAATGATCAGGGGAAAGAATAATGTAAAGCGATTTGATCTTATTTAAAAGCACAATATAAGAACTCGTTATTATTAACCAGTCCAAAATTGGTTTTGATGCAGCTCTTGAAAATTCACCCAGAAACTTAATGTCTTTCCTTTTTTTCAGTAGAACAATTTCTCCAGCAGTTCCAAAGTTATTCACTTTTGAATGAGACATCTGATGAAAAAAAATCGGCCCACATTTACTGATGGAAAACAATATTTCAATTTATGTGCAGCCTGAAAAATGATTTGGTTTGCATGACAAAAATGGTTCCTGCCCTCTCCACCTTTTAGAATTGATAGTGTAAGGACGAGGAACCAGTCTGCTTGCAGGGCAGATCCTTTTGTGCACAAAGGCAACCGGTATTCAAAGAGGGTTGGTGAAGGTCACCAAAAACAAGAGCTGATGTTTTTCTTGGTAACAATGAAACATTAAAACATACAAAATTTGCAAGCAGAAAAAAAGTGAAATATGTTTTAGAGGATCTGTTATAGACTGCTCATTCAATGAGGCCCCCTGCAATGGCAAGAACATTGAGCCAGCTATTGTTCAGTTAATCATCATTGCGCAGTTTGTACAATAGCTGACCAGGGGGAGGGGGGGGGGAGATTTTCCCAGGCCAAAAAAAGTGCCCCTCTCGTGGTCATAAATGCGCCCCCTCGATATGAAAACAAAACTGCCCCTCAAACGCACATGTGAAAACAATGTGATCACGCTTAAAAATTATCTCCTCTCTCGTAATGCAAAAGTGCCCCGCAAAATCACAAATACCCTTCGCACATTAACAAGATTGTGAACATTCACGAGATGTAAATATCTCCTTCGAAAGCACAAAGACCCCTCTCGCAATTGTGCCCCTCTGGAGATGGGAAATTGGCCATCAAAAGTAATAGTGCTCCTCACATGAAAAAAATGGTCACTTAACTGGTCATCAAAAGCAACAGTGCCCCTCTCACGCAAAAAAAATGGTCCCTTTGCATAGGCCTAACTAGTCAAATTCAAGGGCGGACCCAAAGAGATTACTGTCTGGGCTGTACAGGAGGCCGAAGGGCTCTCTCAAGTGAAAAAATAAATACCTTATTTGAGAACAATCTGGCTATATTGAAACTTTTTTCAGGAATAGGCCTACACTGTAATATTTTGAGTAAGGGAATTAAGAATTTTAATTTTTTTAACGCACATGTTGTTAATGAATTGTGTACCTGGTTACATGTATTCCTTGTAGTGTGAACGAAAATAGTTTTAAAATTGTCCCCTCTTTTCACACCGATGGAAGGTGCCTGTTTTTTTTCTGAGCAAGTGCACCGTTTTGGTGACACCCCCCCCCCCCCCAGTTTGAAAAGCATAGCTGGCACAATACTTCCACCATTAAAGGGGGCTGAGTCCTCCATGGGTGCACCGTTTTTAGTGTGCTCGGTCTATACACGGAAAATACAAGAAAACCCAAGTTCATCAAATGAGTGGAAAACAGTTTAATTAGGCAACTTGCATATTAACCTTTCACACAACTTGTGTGTTTTCCGGAAAGGCTGGCCTTTCAGCGTATGGTCTGTGCATGCAATACAGCCGTGACGTAGAAACGCTGGCCGCTTTGATCGGTGGAGGGCGGCACAATCCAAACGAAAACACCGAACAGCAGACAGAATCAGATGAAGAAGAATCAGATGAAGAAGATGAAGAAGGTGAAGAAGATGAAGAAGATGGAGAAGATGAAGAAGAAGAAGACGACCCATTTGACCCATTCAACTTAGGGGCTTTGCGCAGGATAAAAAAGTTGCTAGGAAGAAAATAAAAACAAAGAAGACGAAAAAGAAAAAAAAAAATTGAGGGGTCTCGATTCTGGTTAATGTACAAATACGTACATGTACTTGCAACGCTTTCCTTATGCACATAAGGCACAGAACGATACAAGAACTCCATGCAAGAATTATAGAGGGTGCTGTTGCAGCCCGTCACAAGACCAAGCTTCATGAAGGCCAGTGCTTGCAAAGAAAACAATAATGAATCCTTTACTATTAGGTTATTAGGAGACTAATATGTTGACCACAATCGGAAGCTAATACTGGTAAGATGGCACCACAGGGCACCTGTATGCTAGTGTAATTCCCACAGTCATGGACAAAATACTGGAATATCCCGTGCTTTAAAGCTATCATAGACAAGCATGGAATTTTGTTATATTACAAGGAGTTGTGGAAGTTGTGGATGATATTCCAAGAAAAAAGGTCCTGGAAAAGTCTTGGAATCCTGCATTTAACCAATACGTGATTATGCTTCATACATGTATTTGCTGTCACTTTTTGCCTACATGAAGTTTCTGTAGTTAATTTTGTTCAAAGCTTAGACATCACGATATTTACACCTCAAAAAGATTTTGCAGAGAATTAAAAATACTATTACAGCTACAGGTATTTCATTTATAATGTACAAAAGAGTGTGATACTTTGTGAATGAATTTTCTATAAACACAGCCAATTACTTACGTAGTTTCGTTTACGTTTCAACTAGTTTCACTAGGATGAGGATGACTAGTGAAACTAGTTGAAACGTAAACGAAACTACGTAAGTAATTGGCTGTGTTTATTGAAAATTCCTTTACAAAGTTGAAATTTTACCAGCCTGATAAACTTCTTTCATGAAATTAAATTTTGTCAACTTATTAACAAAAAAGTAGATGAAATATCAACTTGCAAAAGTAGTTAATTTTTAATGATTTGTAAGAATATATCCATGCAAAATTTTTTTTTATAAAAAACTGAAATATTTCTATTCAAAAGTTCAACTATTTTGTATGCACTGTGTGTCAGCACACATCATTTGCTTTTGGTTTCAAAGCATGGGCCTCCTAAATTCCGCAACAGTGTGTGGGTCTTTCTAGGTCTTATCATTTTGCTGGACTTTTGATTCATCTTAAAATCCATGGGTTCTTTCTTTGAGTTATTTGGGGCTTATGTCCTTGAGCAGGGTCATCTATAGCCTTGTTCCAAGACTGGATTTGTTTTTATTCTCCTTATAATTACTTAACCGGTCCATGACAAGCAAGTTCTCAACAAGATGAATCAAATGCAGTCTTTGCAATATTGGCAGCGCTACCCAGGAAATTCCCCACGCGGGCTTGTATTCAAGCTAGTGCATGCGCGTGAGGTATGCTCAGGATTCCCTGGGTAAAGCTGCCAAAAGTGCCAAGACTAGATTTGATTCATCTTGTTGGTAGAGAGCTCCACCAACCTGCGGCAACTTAATTAACCACGTTCATCACGGAACCGGCTGCAAAATAGGGGAATACAATTCCAGTCTTGGATGAAGACTAGAAGGTTAGGCCAAAAAAAAAAATACTCGGTCTCTGGTCAGACCAAAGTTCCGGAATTGATGCGGCGACGCGGCTTTTTTTTTCGGGTTTTTTTTTTTTTTCAAGCTTGGATTGTACAGACAAGGTGGGGTACTATTTTGCTTTTTTTGGTGTCCTCATGTACATTCGTGTCCTGCATAATTTGCCTTGGTGCCCTCGATCATTTGCTTTGGTACAATTTCCCAATCCTTGGTGCCCTTTGGTAAAACAAAATTGAGGAGGTGCGGCAATAGAGGGCGCTGTTGAAGCTACCGCGGAACATTTTGGGGAAAAAAAGATTGACGCGCATGGTTAAAATCGACGCGCGCGCTGACCAGAGACCGACTATTTCTTTTTTTTCTTATCCAGGGTAGCATTTTGTTTCCATTGTAAAGGAATAGGCAAATAGAGGCAGCCTTTTGTAGATGCATGTTGTTTACCTGATCTTGCGCCTGGATACTGCAGTAAGTAATTACGACAGGCTTGCAAAAGACTTTTGTAATTGAAATCTGTGTATTTTAGGACCTTTATGCTGCATTGCCTCCAGCAAGTATTTGTGTCTATTAATTTGGAATTTCGTAAGAAAGAGTGTGGACTTAAACACATAAGCACTTCTTCCACCCCCTCCCCGAACTTCACCCGAACCCCCACCCACTCCCCCACTCACCCCCACTCCAACCTCACCCACAACCTACCCCTTGAAAAGTCTTGGATTCCAAAACTTTAGTTTACTGCCTTTCAAGAAAGTCCTTGTTTAGTGATCGTTCGTCCTTCGTTGATTAGCCGTCTAGTATCTGCTTCTACAGAATGGATACTGCTAGTAATTACGAGGCTTTCAAAAGACTTTTGTAATTGAAATTTGTGTATTGTAGGACCTTGCTGCACTTCCCCCCCCCCCACCCCTAATGATCCCAGGCCAACAAAAGTGCCCCTGTTGCGTTTATAAATGTGCCCCCTCGAGATGAACTTAACAAAACTGCTCCTAAAATGCACACAAAGTCATGGAAGCATATATTCGCGCGACAAATTAAATTGTCTCCTCTCTTGTAATGAAAAACTGCCCCTCAAAAACACAAGTGCCCCTCTCGCACTAATAAGATTGTGCACCTTCTCGAGATGTACAACTGCCTCTCAAAAGCACCATTTTATTGGTGCCCCGCCCCTAGAGAGGTCACTGCCGGGGGCGGAAGGTGTGCATGTGCGGTGTGCCAAAGGCCCAAGGGCGGAGCAAGCCGTGCCTCCCCGCCTCCCTCCCCCCCCCCCCCCCCAAAAAAAAAGAGGAACCCCATTTTTTTAGCGATTCAAAAAAAGGCATCCACTATTTTACGTACACCACCATCTTTTCCTAAAAATACATAGGTTATAGTGGTCAGAAATTACCTCAGTTCGCCCAACAGAGCATCTAGAATCCATTTTTTTCCCCCGGGCCCCTAAGTGGTTCCCGAACCCCACACAGTGAATTTATGAACCCACTTTTGGGGACCAATTTCTTTTGGGTGGTGTCTTCTGGATCCACCATTGCGGAAGCCAAAAGGCTCTCACTTTCAGACCGACCGTTTGAAAAGCGTTCAGCCGTCCCTGGTCACAAACGATCATCATCGAGTGATATTTTATCTTGTAACCTTCATTTTTTTTTTAGCCAAACAATCATGCTTAGCAAATGTCAGTGATTTCAACCTTTCCATTGAAATGGTACCTGGTGCCCATGCAATTTCGCTTTAATACAGCGGCGGTCGTATGACAGCAATTACTGGCACACTTGAGCTGATTTGTGCATAACGATTGTAAAGAGTGACACGTTATGCACAACACGAATCTGATGAATATGCACAATGTCAAAATAACGCTGTTCATGAATAATCTTGCCAGATTAATGCCTATAATGTGTACGTTTTTCAGTATTCAATAAGTTAAAAAGTTTTGTAACTTTTCCAATATTGGACCAAAATTTCAGTTCTTTCCCACAGATTAAATAGACTGTTTATGATTTACATCACGATATTTAAACCTTAAAATATTTTCCAGAGAATTGAAAAAAAACACGATATATTGCATCTATTTTATGTCATGTACTATACATTTAATTCTTGTAAACTTATTAACAAAACAGTATGATCAACTTGCAAAAGGGATTACATTTTAGTGTTTTGTAGAAATAAATCCATTTCAAAAATTGTGTAACAAACTGAAATATTTCTCTTCCAAGGTTCAACTATTTTGTAAGTACTGTGTGTCTGCAAACGTCACTTTGCTCTTGATTTCAAAGCATGGGCAACCGGAATGTGTGGGTCTTTCTAGGCCTTGTAATTTTTGCTGGACATTTTGATCCATGGGTTGTTCCTTTGAGTTATTGGTGGGGCTTATAATGTCCGTGAGCAGGGTCATCCATAGTTGGTCCAAGAATGGATTTGAATTTTATTCCCCTTATTATACAGCCGGTCCGTGACAGGCGAGGTCTCAACAAGATGAATCACTATGCGGTCTTGGCAATATTGGCAGCGCTACCCAGGAAATTGCTCACGCGTGAAGTATGCTCGGAATTTACGGAGTAGAGCCATGGAGGTAGGAATATAGTAGAGCTGCCAAAATTGCCAAAACTGGATTTGATTCATCTTGTTAGTAGAGACCACCACCCCGCGGCAACTTTATTATCGCGTTCTTCACGGAACCGGCTGCAAAATAGGAGAATAAAAAATCCAGTCTCGACAAAAAAGACTGAATGGATTCTGCAGACCGTGCAGTAATTGCGACAGGCGCGCAAAAGACTTTACTGAAATCTGTGTATTCTATAGTACATGTACCTTAATGTCGCCTAGTCTCCAGCAAGTATTCATGTCCATTATCCCTGCCAAAAGAAAGAGTGTTGACTTCAACGCATGAAAACCCCAATCTTATTAGCCACTACCTTTGGGGGAAAAAGTTCTTATTGAATTGCACTGGATTTCAGTCTGGGGGCATCTGTTGATGAACCGATCAACAAACTTTATGTAGTCTATACTGTAGCAACCTCGTCCACAGGGTGTCGAGCAGTACGCGCCCACCACTACCTGCTCTCTTACCCTGGTATTGGATCATTTGCATGTGCAAGATTTTTGAAAACGTATGCAAATGAGGAATATTCCGGTGCCTACCTGTGCGTTACATTGGCGTTTGTTTTTGTATGCGGTGTCTGGGATAAAAACCGTACCAATTCGCGCCGTGAGTTACGAAAACACGATTGTTTTCGAAGTTAAAATGTTACAATCTTATCCCGCCAATTATGCAGTATCACATTTCATATTAATATGAGCACATTGGAAAAGGAGAGGAGTATTTTTGAGAAGGCGTGGACGTTTTTAATTACAATGATTGTGAAAACACGCACTGCACGTTGAAAATAGTAACACCAAGTACATGGTATAAATCCATTACTAGCCGATTGCAGCATCGAATCAGGATACAGGAAGAAAGTGTCCTATCCAAGGCTCTCTATTGGAAATGAGGTTGGAAATATAGTTAGCACTGGGATGAGGTTGATACTGTAGTAGTTTAGGTAATTGCAAGGTTAATCGTCGTCTTGTTAGCTGATATTCGCTTTCATTGACATCGGCTTTGGAAGCACACTGAGTCGTATTCCAATCAGACGTTGATCGATATATATATGTTTTTCTCTCATATTTGTTTTTGTCGGATTATGGCCTATCTTTTCCTTGCTCTATGCCTACTGGTGCCCCACGGGTGGATTTAGAACTGGGGCGGAGCCAGCTTTGCCGATGGGGGGGGGGCAGCAGGCACGTGCTACTTTACTGCAGAAATCAAAATGGAGGGAGGATGGCTTGAAAGTTGTGTTAAAAATGATCCGTGCTTTTTCCGAGTGTCACCACAAAAGAACATTCAGGTGCTATTTTTTTACTAGCAAAACCCAGTTTTATTCAGTTTGAATGAGATATTTGAATGCAAAAAACATCAGCTAGCTAATGTTTAGTTTAATGGAGTAATTACTTCACAGATTACATTTTTTTTTGCGGCCCTTATTGAGTTATCGCAGGTGAGGGCAGACTGGTTCCCGCCTACAATTTGGTGTCGATAATGTGGGGACCCGGAACCACATAACCGCGGATCTGCTCGCAAAAGCAAACCAAAACAAAAAACCCTTTTTATTAGATGGATAATTTGAAGGCGCCGGAATTGGGGGGGGGGGATTTGCGTTAAAAGGTCCAAAATTCTGTGGGAGATTAAACCAACAAATGAGATCAGAGCCCGGACTATACCTATACGTGTATGTTTAATTGCTCAATTCTCATGTCATTTGCGAGTCCGTTTCCTGACTGACAGTTCTACAGTTCTACAGATTCATGAAGCCCAGGGTGTGCCGCAAAATCAATGTTATTTCTCTTCGAATTTACCCACAAAAATATTTTGTGGCGTATCCAGTGTGTTTGTGTGTGTGTGGGGGGGGGGGGGAGGTTCCGTCGCCCCTCCCCTAGACAGAACTTTGGTGGGTTTAAGACGGTTCAGACACCGATAACATTAACGCCTTAATTTTGCCCCCACCCTCGCAATAAAAAGCTGGATGCTTCCGTTCCCTGTACTCACATCAGCACCCTGTCCATCCCATAATAGGCCTAATAGAATCTTGGTTACCCCTGGATGAAATGCCACACCACTCCCACCCCCCCCCATACTCCAACAGGGGTCCTACATAGTCTGTTATGGTGGATCATGGATCCACCATCATAATGGACTAGGTAGCGACGCTGTTTTGTGATCAAACTTGATTTGAACTAGAGGTGCGCGTTTGTTGTTACAAACGCAGAGTGGTCGGGCAGATATTTTTTCAATAAACACTGCCGTGTTAAGTTATGAATATTTTTATGTAAGAACAAAAGGATCACGAAATTAAATCCTGTCAGGTACAATCAATTATTTTGTGGTAAAATTCAGTAAACATTCTATGTACACAAGTTATTTCTGGCTTGATGACGTCATTATTCAAAAACGGGAAGTGAATACTGATTTAGTTCGGAGTGGATAAATGTTCATTGTGGAAGTTTAATGACGTTTGAAAGTATGGAAAATATACGTGTATTTATTCATAACAACTAACTTCCGGTTTGATGACGTCACAGTATTTGGCAGCAAAAAGTGAACATTGTAATTGATATCGTAACTTGGGCTACGAAGATATACGACATGAATCGAATTTTAGAATATGGTCGTTTTCAAATTCTCACAGGGGTAACTTCCGGTCTGATGACGTCATGAATTTGAAACCTTGCCAAGTTATTTTTGGTTAATCAAAGAATATCAAGGAGCGATTTGGTAAAAATTGAACGGATGGTTTTCAAATTAGAAAGAGCAAACACTGTATTATGTGCCGCTAGGGGGCGCCCTTTCGAAAGATGACGTCATAACACTATTTTTTTGTCTGGCATTCCTCACTAAACACTATCATAATTTAAATGTGTGTAGTAAAATGCTTCCGCTTTTGAATTACATTCGGTTTTCATTGCACTTCCGGTAATACCGGAAGTGAAGGTCAAGCGGTTTTGTGTCCGGGAACAAGAAATGTTTCTCACGGCATAGTCTACAACCTCACGAAAAAAAGAACACGATGCTGTATTTAGTTCAAAAGATTTAGAGCAAACTATTTTGTCCAAATTTGCCCTGAAATCGCTTGTAATTTGATCCCTGATGACGTCATGGTGACGTTACAAAATCTATAGCATTTTTCGCAGCATGGTACAAGTTCACATAAGGTTTCTGGGTCATACCGTAAGCCGTTTGGAAGAAATTCTGCTTTGTTTTGATTTCAGGCTAAAGTCTTCATTTTAAATTCACCCAACTTTGACCTTCCGGTAGACCCGGAAGTAAAGGTCAAGCGAGTTCACGTACGCGACAAAAAAAAATGTTTATCAATTCATGGTCTGTCCGATTAGGAAATACAAACATCATTGATTATTTTGTTCAAGAGTTATAGGTGAAAGTAATTGATCACTTTTTCAGCTGAAATCGCTTGTAATTTGACATCCGATGACGTCATCATGACGTCATCATAATATACACCACTAGGGATGAGGGTCGATATATATTGAAAGTTACAAGTTCATATCATGAACCGTTTAGGAGAAAAGCCGCGGAGAAGTATTGACCGGGAAAAAAGAAGAAGATTTATCAGAACAAAAACAGAGAGAAGTCGGGTTGTGCCCGACCACTCAACTACTAATTTAAATTTTCCTACGGTGCTTTGGAAATGCCCTTTTTCGTTGATTTCTTCAAAATGAGAGCTTGCCAGAAAGAATAATTTCACAGGGAGTTTATTCCCCTAACTATCTTTCAACCAGTATGTTTTTCAACAATAATTACGCCAGTTACTTTTTTGGATAGCTGCAAATGATGGACTCCGGCTTTAATAATACAATAGTATAGACCTTTCTACGCTCTGTTTTTTCTTTTACTCCAGAAATAATTTTCGTGTTCGTGTTATATTTGTTATGTTCTTACCTCACCATGAGTCATCCCTGATATAAATATCCTCCAAGCCATGAAGATTACCCTTTATAGTTCTGTCTGAAAGATATCCTCCTAGTTGGTCTTCTTAATAATGCTCTCTAAAAAATATCCTCCTATCCAACATGGTTTGTCTGCTCATTAACTCCCTCTTAAAAATATCCTCCTAGCCAGTGTGGTAAGTCTTCTCCATTATGATTTATACAACGCCTGAATAAAATCCCGTCATCTGATTGGTGGATCGTTGATCACATGTCATTGAATTATTCGTACCAACGCACGGCGCGCGCGTGGCGCGCAGCGCACAGTGCAATGTAAGTTCTATTGCACGGTGAATAAAACTTCCATTGCACGGTGTCACTGCTGCTGGCGGTGGCGATGTTTTAAAACGAGATAAATTGAATATGATTGTTCTCAACCTGTTGAACAGTTTGCATTAATATAAATATGATGAAGTTGTCGAACTTTTAAACAGTTTTAAACCTGACTAAACTGGCTATTAAAAGTCAACCAATCAGATGACAAGGATTTATTCAGGTGTTATTTAAAACAAATAAGAATGTTTTACGTTCGTGCAATGAAAAGAATAATTCCATTCGGTGACAGATGAAATGTTCCATTCCACTCGGCTTCGCCTCGTGGAATGGAACATTTCATCTGTCACCTCATGAAATTATTCTTACCATTGCACTCACAAACATTCATTATTTGTACATTATTAAATTGCAGTTAATACCTTTGTATAGAAAGACATGAAAGACATCCATCTGATGACAGTAATCTCTGCTAACGAACATCTTAGTGACATCCCTATAAATTTCTGTTTTCTTCTCTCTGTTAGACCATCTTAGTAACAATGCATTAATACAATTTAATTGTTCATTGAATAAACTTTCCAACTACAAAATGTCTTCCTCATGAAGATCCATGACATTCTCCATAAATCACTTGAATAACAAATCATCCAAGCCAAGATGGTTCTCCTCCATAATTCCCTTCTAAAAAAATATCCAAGCCAAGATGGTTAGTCCCCTCCATAATTCCTTTCCAAAAAATATCCTCTTAGCCAAGATGGTTAGTCTCCTCCATAATTTCCTTCTAAAAAAATATCCATCTAGCCAAGATGGTTAGTCTCCTCCATAATTTCCTTCTAAAAAAATATCCTCTTAGCCAAGATGGTTAGTCTCCTCCATAATTCTCTTCTAAAAAAATATCCTCCTGGCCAAGATCGTCAGTCTCCTCCATAATTCCCTTCTAAAAATATCCTCCCAGCCGAGATGGTTAGTCTTCTCCATAATTCCCTTCTATATCTTAGCCAAGACAGTTATTCTCCTCCATATTCCCTTCTGAAAAAAATATCCTCTTATGGCCAAGATGGTTGGTCTCCTCCATAATTACCTTCTAAAAAAAATCATCCTTGCCAAAATGGTTAGTCTCCTCCATAATTCCTTTCTAAAAAAAATCCTCCATGCCAAGATGGTTAGTCTCCTCCATAATTCCCTTCTAAAAATATCCTCCCAGCCGAGATGGTTAGTCTTCTCCATAATTCCCTTCTATATCTTAGCCAAGACAGTTATTCTCCTCCATATTCCCTTCTGAAAAAAATATCTTCTTATGGCCAAGATGGTTGGTCTCCTCCATAATTACCTTCTAAAAAAAATCATCCTTGCCAAAATGGTAAGTCTCCTCCATAATTCCTTTCTAAAAAAAATATCCTCCATGCCAAGATGGTTAGTCTCCTCCATAATTCCCTTCTAAAAAATATTCTCCTGGCCAAGATCGTCAGTCTCCTCCATAATTCCCTTCTAAAAATATCCTCCCAGCCGAGGTGGTTAGTCTTCTCCATAATTCCCTTCTATATCTTAGCCAAGACAGTTATTCTCCTCCATATTCCCTTCTGAAAAAAATATCCTCTTATGGCCAAGATGGTAGGTCTCCTCCATAATTACCTTCTAAAAAAATATCATCCTTGCCAAAATGGTTAGTCTCCTCCATAATTCCTTTCTAAAAAAAAATATCCTCCATGCCAAGATGGTTGGTCTCCTCCATAATTCCCTTCTAAAAAATATCCTCCTAGCCAAGATGGTTCGTCTCCTCAACTATTCTCCTCGATATTTCTCTCTTAAATAATCAATAAAAAAAGAGTTGATAAATTATTAATACCTCAATATACAAATACTTTTGCAACGAACTGTCACGTCAAGGTCACGACTCTTCTCAAACAGGTCATCTCACCTCCGATGATGATATACAGGGCGAGTCAAAATAGCGGGACCCAAACCCCCCAAAAATATATTTCATATTTAAAAAAAATATGTAGCACCAAAAAGAATGACTGGAAAGCCAATTTCATAAACTACTTTCAGATGAAAAACATCTGAAATTGCTCAATCTGTTAATCTCACCATTTAAACGCAATGACCCTAGTACCACTTTCGCCCAACAAATTACGATGTCGAGAATCGTCGTCACAATTGTCTTCCAACATCACCAGCGATAAAACCTCAGTTTAAAAGTTAAAAATATTAAAACAAAGTCCGTTTGAAGGCCCGTCTTTACAAAAAAAAGTTGATTTTATAAATCATATTGTTTGCCTAAGCAGGGTTGTTAATAAAGATATTGTGTACTACAGTTGTTGACAGCTGTTGAAACAAGTATTATGTGTCATTTCTTTGTTGTTCCAAACAGTCAGAATACAAAATAAATTGATTGCTTTTTTGGGGACGAAACAGGTTTTAGGGTCAGTGCGTTTAAATGGTGATATTCTATTAAATGACTTGCTCCAACGCCTCCTGCATTAACTCGGCAATTGAGATTTTGCATTCATAAAATGCATGTTTGTTTCCAATCTGTGTTCACCGCATAATAGTTTATTCGGTACCCGCTGCTATGTACATCAGATTCGAACCAGCCAACCAATCCCGTTAGCTCGGTGGTCGAGTGGTGAGACATCTGTACTAGAAAGCAGGAGGTCGTGGGTTCGAGTCCCATCCGAGTGATTTTTCCGACTTTCACTCGGGAGGTAACACACTGAGTACATAGGGTTTAAACGTCGGTGAAGGGCAAAGCCTGATTTGATTTAATCTGTGTTCAATGGGTAGCTTTGCCACAATGTTGAGATTTCAAGCATTAATTTAATTTTGTTGATTGCAACATTGGCTTGTTGAAATACTGAAACCAGTTGCACTCTCTCAATGAATGTTGTCATTTTTTCCAAGCAGGTTATTCCTAAGCTATACACTCTAAATATCAGATTGGTTGAAATATACAATATTGGTTCCTAAGTATTCCCAGCATTCATTTTAGTCAAGCTGCACCATCTGTTTCACCTCTCTCGTTTCTTTTATGACTTTTTTTGTAGAAAACTTATTGATTTCACTTTCTAGGAATTGTTTGGTATTCATCATCCTTCGGCTCCGGAGTAGTCAACTACAAGCTTCTTCCATTTACTGCGATCTTGGGCAAGTGTTGCGATTTGGTCTGGTCGCATCACTATCTCCAAGAAAGCGTTGAATACAAGTTAGGTATGATGTGAGTTGTCTTCCTGGTATCCTTCTCCGCTGGGGTGGTGTATAAAGGGCATACACTTTTGCAGGCTCTTCGTTTGGCATGCGGAGTATGTGTTTGGTATTACATGTATAGGAAAGTATAAAAAGGAAATGAAAGTATAAATGGAAAGTGCGACTTTATCATTTTTGTTTAACCTCCTTTTTATATATAAATAGGGTACAAAATCTCCTGGTATCCCAGACTCCACTACAGATGAAAAGGATAAAAAAATGCCGGAAATTGTAAGGTAAGGGAACCAGTCTAGCTTGCCTGCACCCGTTCATGAACATGCATGGAACCAATAGCAAACAAAATTTGGACTGAAAAAAAATGGTAAATTAGGCTACAGTATGCTTTAGACTGTCATTTATTACCAACATCCTATTAAGGTATTTCGTAACAACTTGGTAGTTTTATTTCTCGATGTTTGCAAATGTTGTATTTCCCTTTAAAAGGGTGAGTGAGTGATATGATGGCTCCACACATGATTTGTTTTCTCATGAACACGCATGCTGGAATTTGCATCCTTGTGGAGTCATTCCTTTGTTCTCGTGTACTAAAGTTTTCAAGCTTGAAGGTGTACCTGCAAAATGCGCCTCTTTTAACCACAATTAATTTTCTGAGTTGAAATTCGGACTTAATAACCCTTACATAAAATACTTCAATTTGCGCTTGGAAATTCCTAGTTTTTGAGCAAAATCCATTTATCTATTTCGTGATAACCTTTTGGAGATTCACCTATAGAAATTGCTCTGTGGAGACGTATACAATCTTTTGTGCAAATGTCTCCACAGGGTACCGTGTACCAGATCAAACATATGTGTGAAGTTTAATGCGTTTATCAAACTCAGTCACGATCTTTACACACTGGATATCATCCCCCCATATTTTAAGTGGCTGCCACGATTAATTCTAAAGGGGGTGAGTTCAGTGCAATTATGGCTCCCCTTTTTCCATGAATGTAAATGTACATGTTAGGTTTCATAATTTATGAAAGGTGGGCACAATTTTTCCACGGTGGCCTAATGAGTGCCCCGCCCCCACTTTTAAAAGACATACCACGCCTCTAAAAGGGTGAGTTAATGATCATGGTTTCATACCTGATTTTTTTGTGTTCTTATGAACATGAGTCTGCATGAAGTTTAATTCATTTAGAAAGGGTAGGCACATTTTTTTTCACGGTGGGCAAAAAGAGTCAACCCCCCCCCCACCCCATTTAAAAAAAAGTGACTGCTATGCCTCTTTCAGGGACAAATTATCTCATGAATATACGTCTGCGTAAAGTTTCACGCAATATGAATAGAATAAGTCCACATTTCATCCTTTTGTCACACTATCCGCTGGACTAAGAGTGGTGATATTAATCTTACTTATACAGGACAAACGTTCACACAAAAAATTTGTTCAACAACAAAATACGGGAAAATGTGGAATCAGTCTTGGGCAGGTTGACGAACTTCGGGTCGTCGTCGTTTTCGCACACGGAGTGAAACTTGAAATGCGCGCCGCAGATTTTTATTTCAGAGGCCGTCGTGTGGCTGTTACATGAATCGTGTCTCTGCCCTCTGCTGCGACAGTCAGTTCCTCCTCCCTGCGCGTTGTTACCGCCAGAAACAGAGGGATTGTGTTTCAGTGCGATACTTCGTTGGTCCGTCCTTTATACATGTACTACAAGATGTCAAAGTCAGCTGCACAAAACAGCCGTGAGTGCGCAATGTTGTTTACTATGGCTGTTGCACGTGGAGTTAGCTGCAGTGAAATACATAACACTTTCACTTATAGTTTCAGTGGCGGTTGTTGAAAGAAAAAGACGATAACCACACACGTTGGAGCTGTTTGCTTGGAAGTTCAAAGGTGCTTCTTCCTCAACCTTTTCAAGTAAGTATCTGTAGAAGGGAACTTCTTCGTGGAAGAGTACGATACTGACAATTTGTCGTAAAAAAATCGTTTGCATCAAAACAAGAGGTGGTGTCCGGAAATTGGGCAATAGGCCTTCGTGTGTGACACTAGCTGGAGTTACCCGGCCAGCCCTAAATTTTAACATTTTTTTCTTGTGTATTCCCCATATACTAGTATTAGGTCAGTTCATCTCTGTTTTGTGTAATTCTTTTCACTCTGTGGTTTAGGTCAAAAGTACTATTAAGCTGCATAAAACACTCTTTCTTTCATATCTGCAGTACTGCACCCTTTGGTTCGACTATCGCGTGTCGTAGCGCCCACAGGTATAGGACTACGATCATAACGGTCCGGCTGTCAACCACGCCGTGCCGTCATACTGCTGCGTCCGACCACGGAGGAAGCCTTTCTTCACGGATCAACAATGATCTGGCGCTACGGCAGAAGGCAGAAATCCGTTCGTTTCGGCATTGTCGCCATCTTTATTTTGTTCTGTGTGACTTTGCCGTCATTACTTCTCTCACAAAAATAAATTTGGAAAGACTGTTGCAACCTGACGCTACTCAGCGGTTGAAGTAGCTATGGAGAGTCAAGACAATGTACATGTATTTCCTAACAAAATTGTAAATTGTTTTGTTCAGTCCCGGATTCATGTGTTTATCATAATTTTTGCAATGACTGACCTTCAATAAGATGATATATGAAGAAAAAGCAGCGTCAGGTTGCAACATTCTTCCCACATCTTCTGTTACAATAATTGCCCAGCCGCAATAGTGACAGAGTCAGCCCAAACTCTACATGTTTATATGACCTTCAGGCGCGGATCCAGAGGGGGGGGGGGGGGCAGCTCTTTCAAAAAAAATTCATACTAATCGCCAGCTCTGTCAAAAAAAAAATCATACTAAATCGCCAGCTCTGTCAAAAAAAAATTCATACAAATTCCCCCCCCCCCCCCCCCCCCCCCCCCCCCCCCCCCGCTGTAACACCCCAAAACAATTATACTGGTATAATTCTGCCTGTTCAAAATACGGTACACATTCTGTAATGTAGTGTTAATAACCGTCGAATTTGAACAGCGCCCCCTATTAAAATATGGTACCAGCCCCCCCCCCCTCCAGATTTTTTTGCTGATGACCCCCCCCCCCCCCCCCCCCCCCATGGAAAATTCCTGGAACTGCCCCTGACCTTGGTTTCAGGGTTTTTTTTCACAGTGACCATCCGTAACAGGGAGCTTCATGGCTGATAATTATTCCCTATAAGTTCCACTTATTTTTTTTGTTTTATGGGGGGGGGGGGGCTGCTTAAGCTTTCTCACAAACTTTGTAAATAAGTTTTCGGTTCTGGGACTATAGTTCATTCTGTTGGATTTAATTCACTGCAGTTTACTCTTCAAACACCAATTTCCCAAGATGACACTTCCCAACAAAACTTTCAATTTGACTTTAGATTTTGACTTTTAACTTTTACAAGAAAATCTACCATTTTTTTAAAGCCTAATTAATGGGGTTGAATTTTTCTTATTCTGTGTCTCATGCACTTGCATTTCTTAGGAATTGCCGTATTTTCAACCAATTTACCCCTTCACATTCTCTTCCCCAAACCCAACACACAAAGGACCTACATGATCGGGTATATCAAGTTGTCGGGGAATAACTGCTTTGAAATGTAACATGTGGCTTTAGTTGCACTGTATAGGTTATCACGTTGAGTGACTGTATATATAGAATGTGTATACCTGGAACGTGGCGGCGCCCTTCCTCATGAGCAGCTATACTTCCCGTCTTCACATTTTTTTTACAGCGGAGCCTCGTATCTTTCCCTTTATACGATCTTTGATTGTTCTCATCGTGGTCGTTTGCAATATCTGGAAGGATGGAACATCAGACAGATTTGGAGTAAAAAAAAACCGAAAACACCCCTATTTATTATGACAAACTAAACAAAAACGAAAGATAAAACAACCCCTACAAACCAAGTGCTTAATCACGATTTAAATCGGTGATTTCTTTAAATAGGCCTAAATGTGATTTAGATAATAAAAAAAATCCCCGGCCCTATAGGCTATATCTGATTACAATTAATTTCTCCGTCCTCACTTCTGTGACGTCACAAACTTTGAAGGGGCATAACTTTGCCAAAATGACAATTAATCTGCTCACCTGTGATTTGTGTTTAAGGGGGGTTAACTGATATTTTGTGAATAACAGACGGATTGTTATTCGCAAAATATCAGTTAACCTCCCTCAAACACAAATCACAGGTGGGCAAAATAATTGTCATTTTTTTCTAACAATTTGAGAGAAAAGCTTGACTTTTATTCATCGGCATCGTGGAATTTGCAATTTCTGGAAGGAAGGAACATCAGGCAGATAGGCCTATGGAGGGAAAAAGCTTGACATTTTAACAGGTCTTGAAGGGTTTTTAAAACCCAACATTGTTTTAAACCCTACATAAAAAAATGAACACAGCCATAACTGATGCACAGAGACATCAGGGTCCATGCCGTGAAATTTAAAATAAAGAGTGCCCTTCTTTTGTTAACATTTTCCTTTTTCTGAAAAAGTGCCTTTTAAAAACAAATGGTGCCCTTTTCGTGACAGCGACCTTTACGTGTGCCTTTTTTTCGCCCTGAATAGCGCCATGTATATTGTCTGTTTACTCTTCGGTTTTGAGCGTCGCCCCCGTCGACAGATGGTACCAGCCCCCCCCCCCCCCCCCGCCCCCTTTGATTTACGGAGGCCAAGTGTCCGGAGAGAGAAAACGTGTCACATTTCAGCACAGATGCGCAAGTACCTTTTCAAGTACCCCCCCCCCCCCCCCCCGCCAATCAAAATATTATTATTCAATTTTCACACGCTTTTAACAAAACTCAGTTTTAAAGTTTGGTCACCCTCTTTAATCACCGGTCGAGAGTATGCGTCATTACAGATAATTTTTGTCTAACCTCCCGATTTTAAGCATTCAGTGAATTTGTCTATATAAATTAATTCAACGAAATTCATTTCTGAATAAATGAATACTCCGGGACGAAAACGTGAGCTCATTGTTTGCATTTGCTTCTTTTATTTGAACTGATTTTGCTGACGGACGAAATTAAACATTGGAAGTGCATGCGCTTAATCGATGTTGTTGGCGAATGTAGGTTTTCCAGGCTATTTTGAAACATTTTTATTCAAATTCAACAACTTTAATATTTCGTCCACAAAAGTTTTCACACGCTTTTATCATGGAGGAACATATGCTTTTATCAAGAGCAATTTGGTCATTTAAAGCAAATTCAAACAATGAGCACGTTTCGTCCCGGGAGTATTGAATTTCGTCTCGTCTATGCCAAACCATGTTATTCAGAACTCGAATTCCTCTAATTGACTTAAATTATATGAGGCGAATTCGATCTCTGAATGATGCCATTCGGCAACATCTTATTTTAGACGAATTTGATCTGAAATGACGAATATTCTCGACCCAGTGGCTAAGGAGGGTGGACTGGAATGCTCAGCTGTTTCGGCCGTGCATAGGCCTACTGATTGTCTACGTTGGGCGAGATCTCCACTTGCAGATGTTTAAAGCAGTCATGTCTTGTTTTGTTTCTTTTTGTGTATTGTTCGCTTAGCACAATACACGGTATGTCAACTGCGTGACTACACACGTGTACAGGTGATACTATGAATAATAAGCAAGTGCACTTTCTTTGATGCCGGATAGCGTTTCCTGCCGAGACCTACCCCGATTTTACCGCCATTCGGTTGCATGCAAGTATTTTTATCTTCATTTGGATATAAATATTACTTCTCTCTTTCATTCTAACCCGTTAGATGTTGGATCCTAATGGTGAGTTTTCGGCCTATTGCTTTTGTTGATTTATTTGTTGTTTGACAAACGGCCTGAGGCGAACGTTACACGAAAAAGCGGCAAACGCCATCTTGGATTTGAATATGAAGTCGATCATCAACACATGTATTTATCCCTTGGACCTCTGGAAGGATTTCACTCATTCGGAGTCCTCATAGTGAATGGTGTATGAAGGATATATAACTTCTAACATCACCGACGCACATTTAGTATATGGAAAAAAAAAAAAAACAGTCCCCAAAAATTAAAGCTTTATGTAAGTATTAAAAGTTAGTGTAATTGGAGTCAAAAATCGCTCGGCCCAAAAAATTGATTGGGAAAAAGGTGGCGTCAGGATGCAACATTCTTTCCTTTGGGAAGAATGTAGAATCCCGATGCCACTTCTTTGGTTGAAAACGAAATCTGTGGAAAGTTGAGTGCATTTTCAAAGTAATTTTCTTATAGAATTAACAATGTTTCTCAGTATCAGATTCATGTCCTTTCAACATTTTTTCAATGACTGACCTTCAGTCATTTCAGTAATGTACGATGAAAGAAAAAGTGACGTGAGGATGCAACATTCTTTACTTTTCAAAAGTGAAAGCACCATCGATTTTCCAAAGGAAAATCATTCAAAAAGAGCAGGGGCAAAAATCCTCCGCCTCCATGTAAAAACTACAAACAAACCATGGAGCTATAAAAGCTCCATGAAACAACCTAGCAGCCTCAATCCTCCAAAATCATCTGTTCATTCTTGAATGTGGCCCTTTTGAGGGGTGTGACCACTGCTTCAATGAATCCTGCAAATTCTTATGTCTGGTCGAAATGTATGTACTGAGCACAAACAATACAAGGTCCGGCTCAAGACGTCCTTGACAAAGTGTATCCTTCAAA
>NW_024037052.1:8878413-8929252 GCF_015706575.1 Patiria miniata | reverse complement strand
TTTGCGCAAGTGTTCCAAATGGCAAGATCGCTGGTTTCGAAATAAACTCTTAGACTTCAACACAGAGACAAGGGCCCACACTACATCAAACAAAACAACACGGTTGTCCTGCCCCAGATCTGAAAAGAGGACAGTGATCCAACTTTTCAGACCCGAGTTCAAGAGGGGGTAAAATTTACAACTACTTAACTTTTAAATCGACGAAAGCTGCCCGTCATCTTCTTCACCAGCGACCCTCATCTTCTCTCATGGACTGCACAGGACACACGGATAAAAGACAGAAAAAAAAGACTGCCAAATATAGGCAGGACTATGTTAATAAAAGTCACAAATGTACATCTTTTCAAAATTCAACAATACATAAATAACACATACACATGCAAAGAAAGAGTTCACTTCCAGCCAGACGCGATGCTATTTCGTTATGCTTTCATGCTGCGCCCACTCAATTTCGACTTTTGGAGACAATGAAGCTCCCAAAATATAGAATTTTCAGTCGCACAATTTCAGACATTTTGCGCAAGTGCTCCAAATGGCAAGATTGCGGGTTTCGGAATAAACTCTTAGACTTCAACACAGAGACAAGGGCCCACACTACATCAAACAAAACAAAACGGTTGTCCTGCCCCCAGATCTGAAAAGAGGACAGTGATCCAAATTTTCAGACCCGAGTTCAAGAGGGGTAAAATGTACAACTACTTAACTTTTAAATCGACGAAAGCTGCCCGTCATTCTTCTTCACCAGCGACCTTCATCTTCTTCCTCATGGACCTGCACAGGACACACGGACAAAAAGACAGAAAAAAAAGACTGCCAAATATAGGCAGGAATATGTTAATACCAGTCACAAATGTAAATCTTTCAAAATTCAACACATACATAAATAACACATACACATGCAAAGAAAGAGTTCACTTCCAGCCAGATGCGATGCTATTTCGTTATGCTTTTCATGCTGCGCCCACTCAATTCGACTTGTTGGAGACAATGAAGCTCCCAAATATAAGCATTTTCAGTCGCACAATTTCAGACCATTTTGCGCAAGTGTTCCAAATGGCAAGATCGCGGGTTTCGGAAATAAACTCAGACTTCAACACAGAGACAAGGGCCCACACTACATCAAACAAAACAACACGGTTGTCCTGCCCCAGATCTGAAAAGAGGACAGTGATCCAATTTTCAGACCCGAGTTCAAGAGGGGGTAAAATTTACAACTACTTAAAATTTAAATAGACGAAAGCTGCCCGTCATCTCTTCACCAGCGACCCTCATCTTCTCCTCATGGACCTGCACAGGACACACGGACAAAAAGACAGAAAAAAAAGACTGCCAAACATAGGCAGGACTATGTTAATACCAGTCACAAATGTACATCTTTCAAAATTCAACACATACATAAATAACACATACACATGCAAAGAAAGAGTTCACTTCCAGCCCCACAGAGCGATGTTATTTCGTTATGCTTTTCATGCTGCGCCCACTCAATTTCGACTGTTGGAGACAATGAAGCTCCCAAAATATAAGCATTTTCAGTTGACACATTTCAGACATTTTGCGCAAGTGTTCAAATGGCAAGATCGCGGGTTTCGGAAATAAACTCTTAGACTTCAACACAGAGACAAGGGCCCACACTACATCAAACAAAACAACACGGTTGTCCTGCCCCCAGATCTGAAAAGAGGACAGTGATCCAACTTTTCAGACCCGAGTTCAAGAGGGGGTAAAAATGTACAACTACTTAACTTTTAAATCGACGAAAGCTGCCCGTCATCTTCTTCACCAGCGAACCTCATCTTCTTCCTCATGGACCTGCACAGGACACACGGACAAAAACACAGAAAAAAAAGACTGCCAAATATAGGCAGGACTATGTTAATACCAGTCACAAAATGTACATCTTTAAAAATTCAACACATACATAAATAAAACACATACACTTGCAAAGAAAAGAGTTCACTTCCAGCCAGACGCGATGCTATTTCGTTATGCTTTTCGTGCTGCGCCCACTCAATTTCGACTTGTTGGAGACAATGAACTCCCAAAATATAAGAATTTTCAGTCGCACAATTTCAGACATTTTGCGCAAGTGTTCCAAATGGCAAGATCGCGGGTTTCGGAAATAAACTCTTAGACTTCAACACAGAGACAAGGGCCCACACTACATCAAACAAAACAACACGGTTGTCCTGCCCCCAGATCTGAAAAGAGGACAGTGATCCAAATTTTCAGACCCGAGTTCAAGAGGGGGTAACATTAACTTTTAAACGACGAAAGGTGCCCGTCATCTTCTTCACAAGCGACCCTCATCTTCTTCCTCATGGACCTGCACAGGACACCATGGACAAAAAGACAGAAAAAAAAGACTGCCAAATAAAGGCAGGACTATGTTAATACCAGTCCCAAATGTACATCTTTCCAAATTCAACACATACATAAATAACACATACACATGCAAAGAAAGAGTTCACTTCCAGCCAGATGCGATGCTATTTCGTTATGCTTTTCATGCTGCGCCCACTCAATTTCGACTTGTTGGAGACAATGAAGCTCCCGAAATATAAGCATTTTCAGTCGCACAATTTCAGACATTTTGCGCAAGTGTTCCAAATGGCAAGATCGCGGGTTTCGGAAATAAACTCTTAGACTTCAACACAGAGACAAGGGCCCACACTACATCAAACAAAACAACACGGTTGTCCTGCCCCCAGATCTGAAAAGAGGACAGTGATCCAAATTTTCAGACCCGAGTTCAAGAGGGGGTAAAATTTACAACTACTTAACTTTTAATCAACGAAAGCTGCCCGTCATCTTCTTCACCAGCGACCCTCATCTTCTTCCTCATGGACCTGCACAGGACACACGGACAAAAAGACAGAAAACAAAAGACTGCCAAATATAGGCAGGACTATGTTAATACCAGTCACAAATGTACATCTTTCAAAATTCAACACATACATAAATAACACATACACATGCAAAGAAAGAGTTCACTTCCAGCCACCCCAGGATACCCCTAAAAAAAAAGTACTGCAGCCCATCGCCATTTTGAAAAAACGATGCCTAAGCTCCATTGCAAAATAGAGCACTTTCAAGGTCCAATTTCGTCAAATTGTTATAGAAATACAAGCTCTCAGTCGTGTGTGCTCGGCTCCACCATGCTTGTTTACAAATCCTCAAGTTTATGCCAACAAGTTTCTTTAAAACTAGAGAATTTGAGGGCATGCAAATCGTGATTTGCCTGGCGTAGGCAAATTTTTGGTCCAATTACCGGCTTGCAACATGATACATTTATGTAACAAGGGGTTCAAACCAGAGACCAGAATTAAAAAAAAGTTCTCTATGACAAGAAAGAGCAATTCAGTGTCAAAATTATTCGTCAATTATCGCTGCGTCGACGTTTAGTTCAGTTGACACCGTTATCATTGGCACTGGAAACAATTAAATGTAGTATCCTGAAGTTACTCCTATGGTTATGTACAAAGTCTATGTGGAGTGATGAGTGCATCAAATTCGAACTGTTTCTCTGTCCCAAATTCATGTCTTTTGTTACAATGACTGACTTAATTGAGATGATATATGATAAAAAAAAAAATTAAAAACACGAAAGACCGGGCCAGCCATCCCCAAAAATTTAAATATGACCCAACTTTGTCGGGGAAAGAATGTTGCAACCTGACGCTATTTGGCAGTTGTGTACAAAGTCTATGGAGAGTCAAGACAATTTTATAAGTATTTCCTAACAAAATTGGAAATTTTTTTCAGTCCCAGATTCATGTCTTATCATCATTTTGCAATGACTGACCTTCATTGAGACGATATATGGAGAAAAAAAACAGCGTCAGGTTGCAGTATTCTTTCCCTTGTCGGTCCAGCTTGAATAATCCATACTGCAAATAGCCCATAATGTACGTAGTCTGCTGGTTTTTATTTTTTTCGAGAAAACACGGTAAATGTACGTTTATGGTAATAACCACTGCAGCGATCAAAAGTATACCAATCCGAGTTTGGACGCAAATGTAATTATGCTCGTAAACTACAAAAATCAAACAAAGTAACTTTTCCCTTCCCATCCCCTCCCCGCTATAATGTGGGGATAAGGAAATTATCTGGTATCTTCCCATTTTCGTACCAAAAAAATGAAATTAAACGAAATAGAAACAAGAACATTTTTACGTTTTTTTCTTTTTAAAATGAAATTTCAGGACCACTTTCAAGAATGTGTTTCCATTGTACCTCTTCATTCTTTGAAAAGTAACCCGAAAGCAAAAAAGAAAGGTGATCGGAGATCAAACCGATTACAGGTCACGTATCTGTGAACAGACACACACATGAAACTGTTACAATTATTTGGACAGCACAAAAAATGGTGGTTTTAGGTTTCTGAAGTTCAGTATGGATATGACGCGTCATTGAAAACCCCCCCCCCCCCCCCCCCCCCCACCACACCACCACCACGACAGCATGTCAAGGCAAGGCAAAAGCCACGGTCCGCTACCGGTAAAAGTAATTTCTTGTCATCAGTTCATGTTTCTAACCCCTATTCCTAAATCCACAAAACTCCTCTTTGCATAAATAAGGATTTTGCAGGATTGATGCGAGACAAAATGTGTGCTTATTTTGAAGGATACACTTTGTCAAGGACGTCTTGAGCCGGACCTGTATTGTTTGTTCAGCCGTACATACATTTCGACCCAGACATAAGAATTTGCAGGATTCATTGAAGCAGTGGTCACCCTCAAAAGGGCCACATTCAAGAATGAACAGATGATTTTGGAGGATTGAGGCTGCTAGGTTGTTTCATGGAGCTTTTATAGCTCCATGGTTGTTTTAGTCGGGTGGCTTAGATCTAATTTTCGTCAAGATCGTGACCGACTGGACCAAAGCACAAACTTGGCAGATATATTCTTATAGACCTAGAGAAGATATAGAAGGGGTGACACCTGAAATTCTTTGGGAAGGGTGCCTAATTTGCATAAATCGTTAATCCCTGACGTGTAATATATTTATTCCCATATTTGGGTATATTTCCATTTTTTTATTTTTTGAAAAGTATATTTTGGGGATTTACTTACATATCTTTACTTAAATAACATTTTCCAAAGCATATAAGTGACTGAATAATTATGAGGACATAGTAACGATCCAAAATGGCTACTATTATGACCTAAAATTGCGCGCATTTACCTTGTCTCCAGATATCATCAATTAGTCTTGCCAAATTAGCATTCATGAACTTCAAATTCACCAAGTAGCTTACTGGTACAGCTACCCTATTAAAACCTAATGCAAAATCATGTGAACTATGATAACATTGTGATATTAAGCCCAGAAAACAAAAACTGGGGAAAAAACGAGGTGTCCATAAATTAGGCTAACAAGTAGGTGAATGGTTGCCTAACATGGAACACTGGAACAAGTTAAAGGAAATCCCCTAATTATTGTTGAGAAAACGTTTTGGCGTAGACAAAATTATTGTAAACAACAATAATCTCTTATTTAGGGGATTTTTTGAACTTGTTTAAATTCCCACGTTACCCTTCCCGTACTAGCTCAATTTACGGACACTACATTTTCTCCCCTTTTTTGGTCTTTTGGGCTAAGCATCAAGATGTTATCCATTTTCACTTAATTCCCACTTATATTTGTTAGGGTAACTATGCCAGTAAGTAACTTTGTTAATTTGAAGCTCATCAATACCCACGTTTGGCGAGACTAGTTGATGATATCTGAGGAAAAGGTAAATGCGCGTAACTTTAGGGTAAAATAGTAGCAATTGTGGTTCTTTACTATGTCCTCCTAATTATTCAGTCACTTATATGTTTTACAAAATGTTATTGAAGTAAGAATATGCAAGTAGAATCACAAAATACACTTTTCAAAAAAAAAAAAAAAAAAAATATACCCAAATATGGGAATAAATATATTACACGGCAGGGATTAACGATTTATGCAAATTAGGCACCCTTCCAAAAGAATTTCAGGTGTCACCCCTTCTAAATATCTTCTTTAGGGCTATAAGAATATATCTGCCAAGTTTGGTGCTTTGGACCAGTCGGTCACGATTCCGACCATTTGCCACCTGACTATTGTAGTTTTTACATGGAGGCGGAGGATTTTTGCCCCTGCTCTTTTTAAATGATTTTCCTTTGGAAAATCGATGGTGCTTTCACTTTTGAATGAGACATCAAACGCAAAAAGTAAAGAATGTTGCATCCTCACGTCACTTTTTCTTTCATCGTACATTACTGAAATGACTGAAGGTCAGTCATTGCAAAAATGTTGAAAGGACATGAATCTGATACTGAGAAACATTGTTAATTCTATAAGAAATTACTTTGAAAATGCACTCAACTTTCCACATATTTCGTTTCAACCGAAGAAGTGGCATCGGGATTCTACATTCTTTCCCAAAGGAAAGAATGTTGCATCCTGACGCCACCTTTTTTTCAAATTTGACGCCACCTTTTTTTGTTGAAATGTGTTCTCTGAAACTGAACGCAACTTTCCAAAGACGTTGTACACAACCAAACACGTAGGCCTACTTTCTTGGACGAGCGATTATTTGACTCCAATTACACTAACTTTTAATACTTACATAAAACTTTAATTTTTGGGGACTTTTTTTTTTTTTTTTTTTTTCATATACTAAATGTGCGTCGGTGATGTTAGAAGTTATATATCCTTCATACACCATTCACTATGAGGACTCCGATGACCGTGAAATCCTTCCAAGAGGTCCAAGGGATAAATACATGTGTTGATGATCGATTTCATATTCAAATCCAAGATGGCGTTTGCCGCTTTTTCGTGTAACATTCGCCTCAGGCTGTTCGTCAAACAATAAGTAAATCAACAAAAGCAATAGGCCGAAAACTCACCATTACGATCCAACATCTAACGGGTTAGAATGAAAGAGAGAAGTAATATTTATATCCAAACGAAGATAAAAAATACTTGCATGCAACCGAATGGCGGTAAAACTCGGGGTAGGTCTCGGCAGGAAACGCTATCCGGCATCAAGTTGTACGGGCTGGGAAAGAAAGTGCACTTGCTTATTATTCATAGTATCACCTGTACACGTGTGTAGTCACGCAGTTGACATACCGTGTATTGTGCTAAGCGAACAATACACAAAAAGAAACAAAACAAGACGTGACTGCTTTAAACATCTGCAAGTGGAGATCTCGCCCAACGTAGACAATCAGTAGGCCTATGCACGGCCGAAACAGCTGAGCATTCCAGTCCACCCTCCTTAGCCACTGGGTCGAGAATATTCGTCACTTCAGATCAAATTCGTCTAAAATAAGATGTTGCCGAATGGCATCATTCAGAGATCGAATTCGCCTCATATAATTTAATTTAAATCAGATTAGAGGAATTCGAGTTCTGAATAACATGGTATGGCATAGACGAGACGAAATTCAATACTCCCGGGGACGAAAACGTGCTCATTGTTTGAATTTGCTTTAAAATGACCAAATTGGTCTTGATAAAAGCATATGTTCCTCCATGATAAAAGCGTGTGAAAACTTTTGTGGACGAAATATTAAAGTTGTTGAATTTGAATAAAAATGTTTTAAAATAGCCTGGAAAACCTACATTCGTCCAACAACATCGATTAAGCGCATGCACTTCCAATGTTTAATTTCGTCCGTCAGCAAATTCAGTTCAAATAAAAGAAGCAAATGCAAACAATGAGCACACGTTTTCGTCCCGGAGTATTCATTTATTCAGAAATGAATTTCGTTGAATTAATTTATATAGACAAATTCACTGAATGCTTAAAATCGGGAGGTTAGACGAAAATAATCTGTAATGACGCATACTCTCGACCCGGTGATTAAAGAGGGTGACCAAACTTTAAAACTGAGTTTTGTTAAAAGCGTGTGAAATTGAATAATAATATTTTGATTGGCGGGAGGGGGGGGGGGTACTTGAAAAGGGTACTTGCACATCCGTGCTGAAATGTGACACCTTTTTCTCTCTCCGGACACTTGGCCTCCGTAAATCAAAGGGGCGGGGGGGGGGGGGGGGGGGGCTGGTACCATCTGTCGACGGGGGCGACGCTCAAAACCGAAGAGTAAACACACTAACAGACAATATACATGGCGCTATTCAGGGCGAAAAAAGGCACACGTAAAGGTCGCTGTCACGAAAAGGGCACCATTTGTTTTTAAAAGGCACTTTTTCAGAAAAAGGAAAATGTTAACAAAATAAGGGCACTCTTTATTTTAAATTTCACGGCATGGACCCTGATGTCTCTGTGCATCAGTTATGGCTGTGTTCATTTTTTTATGTAGGGTTTACAACAATGTTGGGTTTTAAAAACCCTTCAAGACCTGTTAAAATGTCAAGCTTTTTTCCCTCCATAGGCCTATCTGCCTGATGTTCCTTCCTTCCAGAAATTGCAAACTTCCACGATGCCGATGAATAAAAACTCAAGCTTTTCTCTCAAATTGTTAGAAAAAAAATGACAATTAATTTGCCCACCTGTGATTTGTGTTTGAGGGAGGTTAACTGATATTTTGCGAATAACAAACCGTCTGTTATTCGCAAAATATCAGTTAACCCCCCTTAAACACAAATCACAGGTGAGCAGATTAATTGTCATTTCGGCAAAGTTATGCCCCTTCAAAGTTTGTGACGTCACAGAAGTGAGGACGGAGAAATTAATTGTAATCAGATATAGCCTATAGGGCCGGGGATTTTTTTTATTATCTAAATCACATTTAGGCCTATTTAAAGGGAATATACATCATTTGCTTTTGCTGTAATTTTCAGAAATGGATGGAATTGGGGGGTTTGAAAATATAAAGCAAATATAGTTACACTAACTTTTTTGAGGTTTTGGGTTCGAAAATGCTATAAAAACCAAGAAAAACGATCATTTTCCTGTAGTCTGGTTCCCTGACTCCATATAAGAAGAAACAGAGCAGTTTATATACATTTGGGAATTGTAAGGTCAGGGAACCAGTCTAGCTGGCTCGTACCCGTTCATAGGTTTGTAATCGATTGCAAACAAGTGCAATGGTCAATTGGGGCCAGTATTTGAAAAAAAGCCAGTTGTTTCCAACGCTGATCGGCCGATCAGCGTTGGAAATTGATACAAAAATACCACTTTTCTTGAAAATGACAGTATACCAGGTGCCATAATTTTACAGGATGCTTTAGACTGTCATTTACCAACATCCTATTAAGGTATTTCGCAAAAACTTGGTAGTTTTATTTTTCGATGTTTGCATATGTTGTATATTCCCTTTAAAGAAATCACCGATTTAAATCGTGATTTAAGCACTTGGTTTGTAGGGGTTGTTTTATCTTTCGTTTTTGTTTAGTTTGTTATAATAAATAGGGTGTTTTTCGGGGTTTTTTTTACTCCAAATCTGTCTGATGTTCCATCCTTCCAGAAATTGCAAACGACCACGATGAGAACAATCAAAGATCGTATAAGGGAAAGATACGAGGCTCCGCTGTAAAAAATGTGAAGACGGGATGTAGCTGCTCATGAGGAAGGGCGCCGCCACGTTCCAGGTATACACATTCTATATATACAGTCACTCAATGTGATAACCTATATAGTGCAACTAAAGCCACATGTTACATTTCAAAGCAGTTATTCCCCGACAACTTGATTTACCCGATCATGTAGGTCCTTTGTGTGTTGGGGTTTGGGGAAGAGTAATGTGAAGGGGTAAATTGGTTGAAAATACGGCAATTCCTAAGAAATGCAAGTGCATGAGACACAGAATAAGAAAATCCAACCCCATTAATTAGGCTTTAAAAAAATGGTAGATTTTCTTGTAAAAGTTAAAAGTCAAAATCTAAAGTCAAATTGAAAGTTTTGTTGGGAAGTGTCATCTTGGGAAATTGGTGTTTGAAGAGTAACTGCAGTGAATTAAATCCAACAGAATGAACTGTAGTCCCAGAACCGAAAACTTATTTACAAAGTTTGTGAGAAAGCTTAAGCAGCCCCCCCCCCATAAAACAAAAAAAATAAGTGGAACTTATAGGGAATAATTATCAGCCATGAAGCTCCCTGTTAGGGATGGTCACCTGTGAAAAAAAAACCTGAAACCAAGGTCAGGGGAAGATCCAGGAATTTTCCATGGGGGGGGGGGGGGGGGGGGGGGGTCATCAGCAAAAAAATCTGGCGGGGGGGGGGGGGGCTGGTACCATATTTCAATAGGGGGCGCTGTTCAAATTCGACGGTTATTAACACTACATTACAGAATGTGTACCGTATTTTGAACAGGCAGACATTATACCAGTATAATTGTTTTGGGGTGTTACAGCAGGGGGGGGGGGGGGGGGGGGTTAACAAATTTTTTTGGAATTTGTATGATTTTTTTTTGGACAGAGCTGGCGATTTTGTATGAATTTTTTTTTTGACAGAGCTCCCCCCCCCCCCACATGAATCCGGGACTGAAAAAACAATTTCCAATTATGTTAGGAAATCCATTGTCTTGACTCTCCATAGCTACTTTGATCACAACCGCTGAGTAGCGTCAGGTTGCAACAGTCTTTTCAGATTTATTTTTGTGAGAGAAGTAATGACGGCAAAGTCACACAGAACAAAATAAAGATGGCGACAATGCCGAAACGAACGGATTTCTGCCTTCTGAAATAGCGCCAGATCATTTTTGATCCGTGAAGAAAGGCTTCCTCCGTGGTTGACGTAGTTGACCGTCATGACCGTAGTCCTATACCTGTGGGCGCTTCGACACGCGATAGTCGAACTAAAGGGTGCAGCACTGCAGATATGAAAGAAAGAGTGTTTTATGCAGCTTAATAGTACTTTTGATAAACCACAGAGTGAAAAGAATTACCCAAAACAGAGATGAACTGACCTAATACTAGTATATGGGGAATACACAAGTAAAAAATGTTAAAATTTAGGGCTCCAGCTAGTGTCACACTAGCCCCATAAATGTGGCCTATTTACTGGACTGCCTCCGTGCACATAGGCCACACATCCACATGTACAAAAACGTGTCGCACTTTGCCAAATTTTGATTTTCACATTTAGGCTTAGTTTGTAGGTTTTTTTTTGCTGAAGAAGCATACTCACCCTCTTTATAGGCTAATCAGAAAGTGCTGCCTTTTTCGGATGGCTAATTTTTGTGAAATTTCATGTTGAAATTTTGATACGCAAACGTGTGCAAATGAATCTGGAAATTTCACGAAAAATAGACAACTGAAAAAGGCAGCACTGTCTGATTAGCCTATAAAGAGGGTGAGTATGCTTCTAAAGCAAAAAACCCCTACAAATTAAGCCTAAATGTGAAAATCAAAATTTGGCAAAGTGCGACACGTTTTTGTACATGTGGATGTGTGGCCTATGTTTACGGAGGCAGTCCCGTAAATAGGCCACATTTATGGGGCTAGTGTCACACACGAAGGCCTATTGCCCAATTTCCGGACACCACCTCCTGTTTTGATGCAAACGATTTTTTTACGACAAATTGTCAGTGTCGTACTCGTCCACGAAGAAGTTCCCTTCTACAGATACTTACTTGAAAAAGTTGAGGAAGAAGCACCTTTGAACTTCCAAGCAAACAGCTCCAACGTGTGTGGTTATCGTCTTTTTCTTTCAACAACCGCCACTGAAACTAAGTAGTGTTATGTATTTCAATGCAGCTAACTCCACGTGCAACAGCCATAGTAAACAACATTGCGCACTCACGGCTGTTTTGTGCAGCTGACTTTGACATGTAGTAAAGGACGGATCAACGAAGTATCGCACTGAAACACAATCCCTCTGTTTCTGGCGGTAACAACGTGCAGGGAGGAGGAACTGACAGTCACAGCAGAGGGCAGAGACATGATTCATGTAACAGCCACACGACGGCCTCTGAAATAAAAATCGGCGGCGCCCATTTCAAGTTTCACTCCGTGTGCGAAAACGATGACGACCCGAAGTTCGTCAACCTACCCAAGACTGATTCCACATTTTCCCGTATTTTTTTTGAACAAACTTTTTGCGTGAACGTTTGTCCTGTATAAGTAAGATTAATATCACCACTCATAGTCCAGCGGATATGTGACAGAAATACTGATGAAATGTGGACTTATTGTATTCATATTGCGTGAAACTTTACGCAGACGTATATTCATGAGATAATTTGTCCCTGAAAGAGGCATAGCAGTCACTTCTTTTTAAATGGGGAGGGGGGAGGGGGTTGACTCTTTTTGCCCACCGTGAAAAAAACATGTGTGCCTACACTTTCTAAATGAATTAAACTTCATGCAGAACATGAGAACATGAGAACAAAAAAAATCAGGTACTGATGAAGCCATCATTAACTCACCCTTTTAGAGACGTGGTATGTCTTTTAAAAGTGGGGGCGGGGCACTCATAAGGCCACCGTGGAAAAATTGTGCCCAACTGTCATAAATTATGAAACCTAACATGTACATTTACATTCATGGAAAAAGGGAAGCCATAATTGCACTGAACTCACCCCCTTTAGAATTAATCGTGGCAGCCACTTAAAATATGGGGGGATGATATCCAGTGTGTAAGGATCGTGCCTACGTTTGATAAACTCATTAAACTTCACACATATGTTTGATCTGGTACACGGTACCCTGTCGAGACATGTGCACAAAAGATTGTATACGTCTCCACAGAGCAATTTCTATAGGTGAATCTCCAAAAAGTTATCACGAAATAGATAAATGGTTTTTGCTCAAAAACTAGGAATTTCCAATCGCAAATTGAAGTATTTTATGTAAGGGTTATTAAGTCCGAATTTCAACCCAGGAAATTAATTGTGGTGAAAAGAGGCGCATTTTGCAGGTACACCTTCAAGCTTGAAAACTTTAGTACACGAGAACAAAGGAATGACTCCACAAGGATGCAAATTCCAGCATGCGTGTTCATGAGAAAACAAATCATGTGTGGAGCCATCATATCACTCACTCACCCTGTTAAAGGGAAATACAACATTTGCAAACATCGAGAAATAAAACTACCAAGTTGTTACGAAATACCTTAATAGGATGTTGGTAATAAATGACAGTCTAAAGCATACTGTAAATTTAGGGCATCTGGTGTGAAGTCATTTCAAATGGTACTTTTGTATACATTTCCAATTTCGGTGGTCGGCCGACCACCGTTGGAAAAACCTAACCTAATTAACCATTTTTTTTCAGTCCAAATTTTGTTTGCTATTGGTTCCATGTTCATGAACGGGTGCAGGCAAGCTAGACTGGTTCCCTTACCTTACAATTTCCGGCATTTTTTTTATCCTTTTCATCTGTAGTGGAGTCTGGGAACCAGACTACTTGAACAATTTTGTTTTTCTTGGTTTTTCCAGCATTTTCGAACCGGCCACGAGGGTACATTGCTCCTTTTTCACATCATAGTGGTTTTCTTATCCACTTTACACATGATGCTTCCTTAACGCAAACCTCCCATTCTTTGATCTTCCAGTACTAAATGTTCACTGCATTTCTGTCTAATGAGTATATCAAGTATAAATCTCCATATTTTTTTAAGCTTCATGTCCAACCATTTGCTTTTGATAATGTCATTGTATATTTATATAATATAAAACTGTGGTGCATTATCAATTTTTGCAGTAATTATAGAGACAAGAAGAATGTCAGTTGAAGAAGACATAATCTGTTAAAGATTGCAAAATGTAGACTGTATGGAAGAGTATTAAATGTTTACTGAAAGAACTATAAAGTAAAGTAGGTGCTCAAAAGATTAATTTTATTTTAGGTCTTGTCGTAATTAGAATCTGTTGTTTGGGTTATTGGTCTGCACCGTGGAATTAGTCTAGAAATTAAATTTTTCTAATGTGCACAAAACATGTACAAGTTTAGTTTATCATTTTAATTAGGGACAAAAGTCACAATGAGTAACATTGCCACGTTATGCTAAGTGACAGGACTTTCATTTTAGTAATGCTGTTTGTAGTTACTTCTTCAAATGTTCAATGTGTCAATTAAATTATTGCACATTTCCCCTTCAACTCCATCACTGGCGGTGACACATAACACTGAACTTTTGAAGAAACAGATTTATATACTTTGATTTTGGAAGACAACAAATGTCAATGATGAATTGCGAACAAATAAAGCAGATGCTGAATTGTGGTTCAACTTTTATTTTCTTAGAAGTAAAATATGATCAAATAGCATGCTTGTGGTGGATTGCAGAATACAATACATTATTTTCTAAATTTGACCCATGTCATTTTTCTCTCTAGCTTTTCTGAACTTGCAAGGATACCAGGTCATGTTTTCTTTTTGTACCCTATTTATATATAAAAAGGGGGTTAAACAAAAATGATAAAGTCGCACTTTCCATTTATACTTTCGCTCAAAAACTAGGAGTTTCCAATCGCAAATTGAAGTATTTTATGTAAGGGTTATTAAGTCCGAATTTCAACCCAGGAAATTAATTGTGGTTAAAAGAGGCGCATTTTGCAGGTACACCTTCAAGCTTGAAAACTTTAGTACACGAGAACAAAGGAATGACTCCACAAGGATGCAAATTCCAGCATGCGTGTTCATGAGAAAACAAATCATGTGTGGAGCCATCATATCACTCACTCACCCTGTTAAAGGGAAATACAACATTTGCAAACATCGAGAAATAAAACTACCAAGTTGTTACGAAATACCTTAATAGGATGTTGGTAATAAATGACAGTCTAAAGCATACTGTAAATTTAGGGCATCTGGTGTGAAGTCATTTCAAATGGTACTTTTGTATACATTTCCAATTTCGGTGGTCGGCCGACCACCGTTGGAAAAACCTAACCTAATTAACCATTTTTTTTTCAGTCCAAATTTTGTTTGCTATTGGTTCCATGTTCATGAACGGGTGCAGGCAAGCTAGACTGGTTCCCTTACCTTACAATTTCCGGCATTTTTTTTATCCTTTTCATCTGTAGTGGAGTCTGGGAACCAGACTACTTGAACAATTTTGTTTTTCTTGGTTTTTCCAGCATTTTCGAACCGGCCACGAGGGTACATTGCTCCTTTTTCACATCATAGTGGTTTTCTTATCCACTTTACACATGATGCTTCCTTAACGCAAACCTCCCATTCTTTGATCTTCCAGTACTAAATGTTCACTGCATTTCTGTCTAATGAGTATATCAAGTATAAATCTCCATAGTTTTTTAAGCTTCATGTCCAACCATTTGCTTTTGATAATGTCATTGTATATTTATATAATATAAAACTGTGGTGCATTATCAATTTTTGCAGTAATTATAGAGACAACAAGAATGTCAGTTGAAGAAGACATAATCTGTTAAAGATTGCAAAATGTAGACTGTATGGACGAGTATTAAATGTTTACTGAAAGAACTATAAAGTAAAGTAGGTGCTCAAAAGATTAATTTTATTTTAGGTCTTGTCGTAATTAGAATCTGTTGTTTGGGTTATTGGTCTGCACCGTGGAATTAGTCTAGAAATTAAATTTTTCTAATGTGCACAAAACATGTACAAGTTTAGTTTATCATTTTAATTAGGGACAAAAGTCACAATGAGTAACATTGCCACGTTATGCTAAGTGACAGGACTTTCATTTTAGTAATGCTGTTTGTAGTTACTTCTTCAAATGTTCAATGTGTCAATTAAATTATTGCACATTTCCCCTTCAACTCCATCACTGGCGGTGACACATAACACTGAACTTTTGAAGAAACAGATTTATATACTTTGATTTTGGAAGACAACAAATGTCAATGATGAATTGCGAACAAATAAAGCCGATGCTGAATTGTGGTTCAACTTTTATTTTCTTAGAAGTAAAATATGATCAAATAGCATGCTTGTGGTGGATTGCAGAATACAATACATTATTTTCTAAATTTGACCCATGTCATTTTTCTCTCTAGCTTTTCTGAACTTGCAAGGATACCAGGTCATGTTTTCTTTTTGTACCCTATTTATATATAAAAAGGGGGTTAAACAAAAATGATAAAGTCGCACTTTCCATTTATACTTTCGCTCAAAAACTAGGAGTTTCCAATCGCAAATTGAAGTATTTTATGTAAGGGTTATTAAGTCCGAATTTCAACCCAGGAAATTAATTGTGGTTAAAAGAGGCGCATTTTGCAGGTACACCTTCAAGCTTGAAAACTTTAGTACACGAGAACAAAGGAATGACTCCACAAGGATGCAAATTCCAGCATGCGTGTTCATGAGAAAACAAATCATGTGTGGAGCCATCATATCACTCACTCACCCTGTTAAAGGGAAATACAACATTTGCAAACATCGAGAAATAAAACTACCAAGTTGTTACGAAATACCTTAATAGGATGTTGGTAATAATTACAGTCTAAAGCATACTGTAAATTTAGGGCATCTGGTGTGAAGTCATTTCAAATGGTACTTTTGTATACATTTCCAATTTCGGTGGTCGGCCGACCACCGTTGGAAAACCCTAACCTAATTAACCATTTTTTTTTCAGTCCAAATTTTGTTTGCTATTGGTTCCATGTTCATGAACGGGTGCAGGCAAGCTAGACTGGTTCCCTTACCTTACAATTTCCGGCATTTTTTTTATCCTTTTCATCTGTAGTGGAGTCTGGGAACCAGACTACTTGAACAATTTTGTTTTTCTTGGTTTTTCCAGCATTTTCGAACCGGCCACGAGGGTACATTGCTCCTTTTTCACATCATAGTGGTTTTCTTATCCACTTTACACATGATGCTTCCTTAACGCAAACCTCTCATTCTTTGATCTTCCAGTACTAAATGTTCACTGCATTTCTGTCTAATGAGTATATCAAGTATAAATCTCCATATTTTTTTAAGCTTCATGTCCAACCATTTGCTTTTGATAATGTCATTGTATATTTATATAATATAAAACTGTGGTGCATTATCAATTTTTGCAGTAATTATAGAGACAACAAGAATGTCAGTTGAAGAAGACATAATCTGTTAAAGATTGCAAAATGTAGACTGTATGGACGAGTATTAAATGTTTACTGAAAGAACTATAAAGTAAAGTAGGTGCTCAAAAGATTAATTTTATTTTAGGTCTTGTCGTAATTAGAATCTGTTGTTTGGGTTATTGGTCTGCACCGTGGAATTAGTCTAGAAATTAAATTTTTCTAATGTGCACAAAACATGTACAAGTTTAGTTTATCATTTTAATTAGGGACAAAAGTCACAATGAGTAACATTGCCACGTTATGCTAAGTGACAGGACTTTCATTTTAGTAATGCTGTTTGTAGTTACTTCTTCAAATGTTCAATGTGTCAATTAAATTATTGCACATTTCCCCTTCAACTCCATCACTGGCGGTGACACATAACACTGAACTTTTGAAGAAACAGATTTATATACTTTGATTTTGGAAGACAACAAATGTCAATGATGAATTGCGAACAAATAAAGCAGATGCTGAATTGTGGTTCAACTTTTATTTTCTTAGAAGTAAAATATGATCAAATAGCATGCTTGTGGTGGATTGCAGAATACAATACATTATTTTCTAAATTTGACCCATGTCATTTTTCTCTCTAGCTTTTCTGAACTTGCAAGGATACCAGGTCATGTTTTCTTTTTGTACCCTATTTATATATAAAAAGGGGGTTAAACAAAAATGATAAAGTCGCACTTTCCATTGATACTTTCGCTCAAAAACTAGGAGTTTCCAATCGCAAATTGAAGTATTTTATGTAAGGGTTATTAAGTCCGAATTTCAACCCAGGAAATTAATTGTGGTTAAAAGAGGCGCATTTTGCAGGTACACCTTCAAGCTTGAAAACTTTAGTACACGAGAACAAAGGAATGACTCCACAAGGATGCAAATTCCAGCATGCGTGTTCATGAGAAAACAAATCATGTGTGGAGCCATCATATCACTCACTCACCCTGTTAAAGGGAAATACAACATTTGCAAACATCGAGAAATAAAACTACCAAGTTGTTACGAAATACCTTAATAGGATGTTGGTAATAAATGACAGTCTAAAGCATACTGTAAATTTAGGGCATCTGGTGTGAAGTCATTTCAAATGGTACTTTTGTATACATTTCCAATTTCGGTGGTCGGCCGACCACCGTTGGAAAAACCTAACCTAATTAACCATTTTTGTTTCAGTCCAAATTTTGTTTGCTATTGGTTCCATGTTCATGAACGGGTGCAGGCAAGCTAGACTGGTTCCCTTACCTTACAATTTCCGGCATTTTTTTTATCCTTTTCATCTGTAGTGGAGTCTGGGAACCAGACTACTTGAACAATTTTGTTTTTCTTGGTTTTTCCAGCATTTTCGAACCGGCCACGAGGGTACATTGCTCCTTTTTCACATCATAGTGGTTTTCTTATCCACTTTACACATGATGCTTCCTTAACGCAAACCTCCCATTCTTTGATCTTCCAGTACTAAATGTTCACTGCATTTCTGTCTAATGAGTATATCAAGTATAAATCTCCATATTTTTTTAAGCTTCATGTCCAACCATTTGCTTTTGATAATGTCATTGTATATTTATATAATATAAAACTGTGGTGCATTATCAATTTTTGCAGTAATTATAGAGACAACAAGAATGTCAGTTGAAGAAGACATAATCTGTTAAAGATTGCAAAATGTAGACTGTATGGACGAGTATTAAATGTTTACTGAAAGAACTATAAAGTAAAGTAGGTGCTCAAAAGATTAATTTTATTTTAGGTCTTGTCGTAATTAGAATCTGTTGTTTGGGTTATTGGTCTGCACCGTGGAATTAGTCTAGAAATTAAATTTTTCTAATGTGCACAAAACATGTACAAGTTTAGTTTATCATTTTAATTAGGGACAAAAGTCACAATGAGTAACATTGCCACGTTATGCTAAGTGACAGGACTTTCATTTTAGTAATGCTGTTTGTAGTTACTTCTTCAAATGTTCAATGTGTCAATTAAATTATTGCACATTTCCCCTTCAACTCCATCACTGGCGGTGACACATAACACTGAACTTTTGAAGAAACAGATTTATTTACTTTGATTTTGGAAGACAACAAATGTCAATGATGAATTGCGAACAAATAAAGCAGATGCTGAATTGTGGTTCAACTTTTATTTTCTTAGAAGTAAAATATGATCAAATAGCATGCTTGTGGTGGATTGCAGAATACAATACATTATTTTCTAAATTTGACCCATGTCATTTTTCTCTCTAGCTTTTCTGAACTTGCAAGGATACCAGGTCATGTTTTCTTTTTGTACCCTATTTATATATAAAAAGGGGGTTAAACAAAAATGATAAAGTCGCACTTTCCATTTATACTTTCGCTCAAAAACTAGGAGTTTCCAATCGCAAATTGAAGTATTTTATGTAAGGGTTATTAAGTCCGAATTTCAACCCAGGAAATTAATTGTGGTTAAAAGAGGCGCATTTTGCAGGTACACCTTCAAGCTTGAAAACTTTAGTACACGAGAACAAAGGAATGACTCCACAAGGATGCAAATTCCAGCATGCGTGTTCATGAGAAAACAAATCATGTGTGGAGCCATCATATCACTCACTCACCCTGTTAAAGGGAAATACAACATTTGCAAACATCGAGAAATAAAACTACCAAGTTGTTACGAAATACCTTAATAGGATGTTGGTAATAAATGACAGTCTAAAGCATACTGTAAATTTAGGGCATCTGGTGTGAAGTCATTTCAAATGGTACTTTTGTATACATTTCCAATTTCGGTGGTCGGCCGACCACCGTTGGAAAAACCTAACCTAATTAACCATTTTTGTTTCAGTCCAAATTTTGTTTGCTATTGGTTCCATGTTCATGAACGGGTGCAGGCAAGCTAGACTGGTTCCCTTACCTTACAATTTCCGGCATTTTTTTTATCCTTTTCATCTGTAGTGGAGTCTGGGAACCAGACTACTTGAACAATTTTGTTTTTCTTGGTTTTTCCAGCATTTTCGAACCGGCCACGAGGGTACATTGCTCCTTTTTCACATCATAGTGGTTTTCTTATCCACTTTACACATGATGCTTCCTTAACGCAAACCTCCCATTCTTTGATCTTCCAGTACTAAATGTTCACTGCATTTCTGTCTAATGAGTATATCAAGTATAAATCTCCATAGTTTTTTAAGCTTCATGTCCAACCATTTGCTTTTGATAATGTCATTGTATATTTATATAATATAAAACTGTGGTGCATTATCAATTTTTGCAGTAATTATAGAGACAACAAGAATGTCAGTTGAAGAAGACATAATCTGTTAAAGATTGCAAAATGTAGACTGTATGGACGAGTATTAAATGTTTACTGAAAGAACTATAAAGTAAAGTAGGTGCTCAAAAGATTAATTTTATTTTAGGTCTTGTCGTAATTAGAATCTGTTGTTTGGGTTATTGGTCTGCACCGTGGAATTAGTCTAGAAATTAAATTTTTCTAATGTGCACAAAACATGTACAAGTTTAGTTTATCATTTTAATTAGGGACAAAAGTCACAATGAGTAACATTGCCACGTTATGCTAAGTGACAGGACTTTCATTTTAGTAATGCTGTTTTGTAGTTACTTCTTCAAATGTTCAATGTGTCAATTAAATTATTGCACATTTCCCCTTCAACTCCATCACTGGCGGTGACACATAACACTGAACTTTTGAAGAAACAGATTTATATACTTTGATTTTGGAAGACAACAAATGTCAATGATGAATTGCGAACAAATAAAGCAGATGCTGAATTGTGGTTCAACTTTTATTTTCTTAGAAGTAAAATATGATCAAATAGCATGCTTGTGGTGGATTGCAGAATACAATACATTATTTTCTAAATTTGACCCATGTCATTTTTCTCTCTAGCTTTTCTGAACTTGCAAGGATACCAGGTCATGTTTTCTTTTTGTACCCTATTTATATATAAAAAGGGGGTTAAACAAAAATGATAAAGTCGCACTTTCCATTGATACTTTCGCTCAAAAACTAGGAGTTTCCAATCGCAAATTGAAGTATTTTATGTAAGGGTTATTAAGTCCGAATTTCAACCCAGGAAATTAATTGTGGTTAAAAGAGGCGCATTTTGCAGGTACACCTTCAAGCTTGAAAACTTTAGTACACGAGAACAAAGGAATGACTCCACAAGGATGCAAATTCCAGCATGCGTGTTCATGAGAAAACAAATCATGTGTGGAGCCATCATATCACTCACTCACCCTGTTAAAGGGAAATACAACATTTGCAAACATCGAGAAATAAAACTACCAAGTTGTTACGAAATACCTTAATAGGATGTTGGTAATAAATGACAGTCTAAAGCATACTGTAAATTTAGGGCATCTGGTGTGAAGTCATTTCAAATGGTACTTTTGTATACATTTCCAATTTCGGTGGTCGGCCGACCACCGTTGGAAAAACCTAACCTAATTAACCATTTTTGTTTCAGTCCAAATTTTGTTTGCTATTGGTTCCATGTTCATGAACGGGTGCAGGCAAGCTAGACTGGTTCCCTTACCTTACAATTTCCGGCATTTTTTTTATCCTTTTCATCTGTAGTGGAGTCTGGGAACCAGACTACTTGAACAATTTTGTTTTTCTTGGTTTTTCCAGCATTTTCGAACCGGCCACGAGGGTACATTGCTCCTTTTTCACATCATAGTGGTTTTCTTATCCACTTTACACATGATGCTTCCTTAACGCAAACCTCCCATTCTTTGATCTTCCAGTACTAAATGTTCACTGCATTTCTGTCTAATGAGTATATCAAGTATAAATCTCCATATTTTTTTAAGCTTCATGTCCAACCATTTGCTTTTGATAATGTCATTGTATATTTATATAATATAAAACTGTGGTGCATTATCAATTTTTGCAGTAATTATAGAGACAACAAGAATGTCAGTTGAAGAAGACATAATCTGTTAAAGATTGCAAAATGTAGACTGTATGGACGAGTATTAAATGTTTACTGAAAGAACTATAAAGTAAAGTAGGTGCTCAAAAGATTAATTTTATTTTAGGTCTTGTCGTAATTAGAATCTGTTGTTTGGGTTATTGGTCTGCACCGTGGAATTAGTCTAGAAATTAAATTTTTCTAATGTGCACAAAACATGTACAAGTTTAGTTTATCATTTTAATTAGGGACAAAAGTCACAATGAGTAACATTGCCACGTTATGCTAAGTGACAGGACTTTCATTTTAGTAATGCTGTTTGTAGTTACTTCTTCAAATGTTCAATGTGTCAATTAAATTATTGCACATTTCCCCTTCAACTCCATCACTGGCGGTGACACATAACACTGAACTTTTGAAGAAACAGATTTATTTACTTTGATTTTGGAAGACAACAAATGTCAATGATGAATTGCGAACAAATAAAGCAGATGCTGAATTGTGGTTCAACTTTTATTTTCTTAGAAGTAAAATATGATCAAATAGCATGCTTGTGGTGGATTGCAGAATACAATACATTATTTTCTAAATTTGACCCATGTCATTTTTCTCTCTAGCTTTTCTGAACTTGCAAGGATACCAGGTCATGTTTTCTTTTTGTACCCTATTTATATATAAAAAGGGGGTTAAACAAAAATGATAAAGTCGCACTTTCCATTTATACTTTCGCTCAAAAACTAGGAGTTTCCAATCGCAAATTGAAGTATTTTATGTAAGGGTTATTAAGTCCGAATTTCAACCCAGGAAATTAATTGTGGTTAAAAGAGGCGCATTTTGCAGGTACACCTTCAAGCTTGAAAACTTTAGTACACGAGAACAAAGGAATGACTCCACAAGGATGCAAATTCCAGCATGCGTGTTCATGAGAAAACAAATCATGTGTGGAGCCATCATATCACTCACTCACCCTGTTAAAGGGAAATACAACATTTGCAAACATCGAGAAATAAAACTACCAAGTTGTTACGAAATACCTTAATAGGATGTTGGTAATAAATGACAGTCTAAAGCATACTGTAAATTTAGGGCATCTGGTGTGAAGTCATTTCAAATGGTACTTTTGTATACATTTCCAATTTCGGTGGTCGGCCGACCACCGTTGGAAAAACCTAACCTAATTAACCATTTTTTTTTCAGTCCAAATTTTGTTTGCTATTGGTTCCATGTTCATGAACGGGTGCAGGCAAGCTAGACTGGTCCCCTTACCTTACAATTTCCGGCATTTTTTTTATCCTTTTCATCTGTAGTGGAGTCTGGGAACCAGACTACTTGAACAATTTTGTTTTTCTTGGTTTTTCCAGCATTTTCGAACCGGCCACGAGGGTACATTGCTCCTTTTTCACATCATAGTGGTTTCTTATCCACTTTACACATGATGCTTCCTTAACGCAAACCTCCCATTCTTTGATCTTCCAGTACTAAATGTTCACTGCATTTCTGTCTAATGAGTATATCAAGTATAAATCTCCATAGTTTTTTAAGCTTCATGTCCAACCATTTGCTTTTGATAATGTCATTGTATATTTATATAATATAAAACTGTGGTGCATTATCAATTTTTGCAGTAATTATAGAGACAACAAGAATGTCAGTTGAAGAAGACATAATCTGTTAAAGATTGCAAAATGTAGACTGTATGGACGAGTATTAAATGTTTACTGAAAGAACTATAAAGTAAAGTAGGTGCTCAAAAGATTAATTTTATTTTAGGTCTTGTCGTAATTAGAATCTGTTGTTTGGGTTATTGGTCTGCACCGTGGAATTAGTCTAGAAATTAAATTTTTCTAATGTGCACAAAACATGTACAAGTTTAGTTTATCATTTTAATTAGGGACAAAAGTCACAATGAGTAACATTGCCACGTTATGCTAAGTGACAGGACTTTCATTTTAGTAATGCTGTTTTGTAGTTACTTCTTCAAATGTTCAATGTGTCAATTAAATTATTGCACATTTCCCCTTCAACTCCATCACTGGCGGTGACACATAACACTGAACTTTTGAAGAAACAGATTTATATACTTTGATTTTGGAAGACAACAAATGTCAATGATGAATTGCGAACAAATAAAGCAGATGCTGAATTGTGGTTCAACTTTTATTTTCTTAGAAGTAAAATATGATCAAATAGCATGCTTGTGGTGGATTGCAGAATACAATACATTATTTTCTAAATTTGACCCATGTCATTTTTCTCTCTAGCTTTTCTGAACTTGCAAGGATACCAGGTCATGTTTTCTTTTTGTACCCTATTTATATATAAAAAGGGGGTTAAACAAAAATGATAAAGTCGCACTTTCCATTGATACTTTCGCTCAAAAACTAGGAGTTTCCAATCGCAAATTGAAGTATTTTATGTAAGGGTTATTAAGTCCGAATTTCAACCCAGGAAATTAATTGTGGTTAAAAGAGGCGCATTTTGCAGGTACACCTTCAAGCTTGAAAACTTTAGTACACGAGAACAAAGGAATGACTCCACAAGGATGCAAATTCCAGCATGCGTGTTCATGAGAAAACAAATCATGTGTGGAGCCATCATATCACTCACTCACCCTGTTAAAGGGAAATACAACATTTGCAAACATCGAGAAATAAAACTACCAAGTTGTTACGAAATACCTTAATAGGATGTTGGTAATAAATGACAGTCTAAAGCATACTGTAAATTTAGGGCATCTGGTGTGAAGTCATTTCAAATGGTACTTTTGTATACATTTCCAATTTCGGTGGTCGGCCGACCACCGTTGGAAAAACCTAACCTAATTAACCATTTTTGTTTCAGTCCAAATTTTGTTTGCTATTGGTTCCATGTTCATGAACGGGTGCAGGCAAGCTAGACTGGTTCCCTTACCTTACAATTTCCGGCATTTTTTTTATCCTTTTCATCTGTAGTGGAGTCTGGGAACCAGACTACTTGAACAATTTTGTTTTTCTTGGTTTTTCCAGCATTTTCGAACCGGCCACGAGGGTACATTGCTCCTTTTTCACATCATAGTGGTTTTCTTATCCACTTTACACATGATGCTTCCTTAACGCAAACCTCCCATTCTTTGATCTTCCAGTACTAAATGTTCACTGCATTTCTGTCTAATGAGTATATCAAGTATAAATCTCCATATTTTTTTAAGCTTCATGTCCAACCATTTGCTTTTGATAATGTCATTGTATATTTATATAATATAAAACTGTGGTGCATTATCAATTTTTGCAGTAATTATAGAGACAACAAGAATGTCAGTTGAAGAAGACATAATCTGTTAAAGATTGCAAAATGTAGACTGTATGGACGAGTATTAAATGTTTACTGAAAGAACTATAAAGTAAAGTAGGTGCTCAAAAGATTAATTTTATTTTAGGTCTTGTCGTAATTAGAATCTGTTGTTTGGGTTATTGGTCTGCACCGTGGAATTAGTCTAGAAATTAAATTTTTCTAATGTGCACAAAACATGTACAAGTTTAGTTTATCATTTTAATTAGGGACAAAAGTCACAATGAGTAACATTGCCACGTTATGCTAAGTGACAGGACTTTCATTTTAGTAATGGTGTTTGTAGTTACTTCTTCAAATGTTCAATGTGTCAATTAAATTATTGCACATTTCCCCTTCAACTCCATCACTGGCGGTGACACATAACACTGAACTTTTGAAGAAACAGATTTATTTACTTTGATTTTGGAAGACAACAAATGTCAATGATGAATTGCCAACAAATAAAGCAGATGCTGAATTGTGGTTCAACTTTTATTTTCTTAGAAGTAAAATATGATCAAATAGCATGCTTGTGGTGGATTGCAGAATACAATACATTATTTTCTAAATTTGACCCATGTCATTTTTCTCTCTAGCTTTTCTGAACTTGCAAGGATACCAGGTCATGTTTTCTTTTTGTACCCTATTTATATATAAAAAGGGGGTTAAACAAAAATGATAAAGTCGCACTTTCCATTGATACTTTCGCTCAAAAACTAGGAGTTTCCAATCGCAAATTGAAGTATTTTATGTAAGGGTTATTAAGTCCGAATTTCAACCCAGGAAATTAATTGTGGTTAAAAGAGGCGCATTTTGCAGGTACACCTTCAAGCTTGAAAACTTTAGTACACGAGAACAAAGGAATGACTCCACAAGGATGCAAATTCCAGCATGCGTGTTCATGAGAAAACAAATCATGTGTGGAGCCATCATATCACTCACTCACCCTGTTAAAGGGAAATACAACATTTGCAAACATCGAGAAATAAAACTACCAAGTTGTTACGAAATACCTTAATAGGATGTTGGTAATAAATGACAGTCTAAAGCATACTGTAAATTTAGGGCATCTGGTGTGAAGTCATTTCAAATGGTACTTTTGTATACATTTCCAATTTCGGTGGTCGGCCGACCACCGTTGGAAAAACCTAACCTAATTAACCATTTTTTTTCAGTCCAAATTTTGTTTGCTATTGGTTCCATGTTCATGAACGGGTGCAGGCAAGCTAGACTGGTTCCCTTACCTTACAATTTCCGGCATTTTTTTTTATCCTTTTCATCTGTAGTGGAGTCTGGGAACCAGACTACTTGAACAATTTTGTTTTTCTTGGTTTTTCCAGCATTTTCGAACCGGCCACGAGGGTACATTGCTCCTTTTTCACATCATAGTGGTTTTCTTATCCACTTTACACATGATGCTTCCTTAACGCAAACCTCCCATTCTTTGATCTTCCAGTACTAAATGTTCACTGCATTTCTGTCTAATGAGTATATCAAGTATAAATCTCCATATTTTTTTAAGCTTCATGTCCAACCATTTGCTTTTGATAATGTCATTGTATATTTATATAATATAAAACTGTGGTGCATTATCAATTTTTGCAGTAATTATAGAGACAACAAGAATGTCAGTTGAAGAAGACATAATCTGTTAAAGATTGCAAAATGTAGACTGTATGGACGAGTATTAAATGTTTACTGAAAGAACTATAAAGTAAAGTAGGTGCTCAAAAGATTAATTTTATTTTAGGTCTTGTCGTAATTAGAATCTGTTGTTTGGGTTATTGGTCTGCACCGTGGAATTAGTCTAGAAATTAAATTTTTCTAATGTGCACAAAACATGTACAAGTTTAGTTTATCATTTTAATTAGGGACAAAAGTCACAATGAGTAACATTGCCACGTTATGCTAAGTGACAGGACTTTCATTTTAGTAATGCTGTTTGTAGTTACTTCTTCAAATGTTCAATGTGTCAATTAAATTATTGCACATTTCCCCTTCAACTCCATCACTGGCGGTGACACATAACACTGAACTTTGAAGAAACAGATTTATTTACTTTGATTTTGGAAGACAACAAATGTCAATGATGAATTGCGAACAAATAAAGCAGATGCTGAATTGTGGTTCAACTTTTATTTTCTTAGAAGTAAAATATGATCAAATAGCATGCTTGTGGTGGATTGCAGAATACAATACATTATTTTCTAAATTTGACCCATGTCATTTTTCTCTCTAGCTTTTCTGAACTTGCAAGGATACCAGGTCATGTTTTCTTTTTGTACCCTATTTATATATAAAAAGGGGGTTAAACAAAAATGATAAAGTCGCACTTTCCATTTATACTTTCGCTCAAAAACTAGGAGTTTCCAATCGCAAATTGAAGTATTTTATGTAAGGGTTATTAAGTCCGAATTTCAACCCAGGAAATTAATTGTGGTTAAAAGAGGCGCATTTTGCAGGTACACCTTCAAGCTTGAAAACTTTAGTACACGAGAACAAAGGAATGACTCCACAAGGATGCAAATTCCAGCATGCGTGTTCATGAGAAAACAAATCATGTGTGGAGCCATCATATCACTCACTCACCCTGTTAAAGGGAAATACAACATTTGCAAACATCGAGAAATAAAACTACCAAGTTGTTACGAAATACCTTAATAGGATGTTGGTAATAAATGACAGTCTAAAGCATACTGTAAATTTAGGGCATCTGGTGTGAAGTCATTTCAAATGGTACTTTTGTATACATTTCCAATTTCGGTGGTCGGCCGACCACCGTTGGAAAAACCTAACCTAATTAACCATTTTTGTTTCAGTCCAAATTTTGTTTGCTATTGGTTCCATGTTCATGAACGGGTGCAGGCAAGCTAGACTGGTTCCCTTACCTTACAATTTCCGGCATTTTTTTTTATCCTTTTCATCTGTAGTGGAGTCTGGGAACCAGACTACTTGAACAATTTTGTTTTTCTTGGTTTTTCCAGCATTTTCGAACCGGCCACGAGGGTACATTGCTCCTTTTTCACATCATAGTGGTTTTCTTATCCACTTTACACATGATGCTTCCTTAACGCAAACCTCCCATTCTTTGATCTTCCAGTACTAAATGTTCACTGCATTTCTGTCTAATGAGTATATCAAGTATAAATCTCCATATTTTTTTAAGCTTCATGTCCAACCATTTGCTTTTGATAATGTCATTGTATATTTATATAATATAAAACTGTGGTGCATTATCAATTTTTGCAGTAATTATAGAGACAACAAGAATGTCAGTTGAAGAAGACATAATCTGTTAAAGATTGCAAAATGTAGACTGTATGGACGAGTATTAAATGTTTACTGAAAGAACTATAAAGTAAAGTAGGTGCTCAAAAGATTAATTTTATTTTAGGTCTTGTCGTAATTAGAATCTGTTGTTTGGGTTATTGGTCTGCACCGTGGAATTAGTCTAGAAATTAAATTTTTCTAATGTGCACAAAACATGTACAAGTTTAGTTTATCATTTTAATTAGGGACAAAAGTCACAATGAGTAACATTGCCACGTTATGCTAAGTGACAGGACTTTCATTTTAGTAATGCTGTTTGTAGTTACTTCTTCAAATGTTCAATGTGTCAATTAAATTATTGCACATTTCCCCTTCAACTCCATCACTGGCGGTGACACATAACACTGAACTTTTGAAGAAACAGATTTATTTACTTTGATTTTGGAAGACAACAAATGTCAATGATGAATTGCCAACAAATAAAGCAGATGCTGAATTGTGGTTCAACTTTTATTTTCTTAGAAGTAAAATATGATCAAATAGCATGCTTGTGGTGGATTGCAGAATACAATACATTATTTTCTAAATTTGACCCATGTCATTTTTCTCTCTAGCTTTTCTGAACTTGCAAGGATACCAGGTCATGTTTTCTTTTTGTACCCTATTTATATATAAAAAGGGGGTTAAACAAAAATGATAAAGTCGCACTTTCCATTTATACTTTCGCTCAAAAACTAGGAGTTTCCAATCGCAAATTGAAGTATTTTATGTAAGGGTTATTAAGTCCGAATTTCAACCCAGGAAATTAATTGTGGTTAAAAGAGGCGCATTTTGCAGGTACACCTTCAAGCTTGAAAACTTTAGTACACGAGAACAAAGGAATGACTCCACAAGGATGCAAATTCCAGCATGCGTGTTCATGAGAAAACAAATCATGTGTGGAGCCATCATATCACTCACTCACCCTGTTAAAGGGAAATACAACATTTGCAAACATCGAGAAATAAAACTACCAAGTTGTTACGAAATACCTTAATAGGATGTTGGTAATAAATGACAGTCTAAAGCATACTGTAAATTTAGGGCATCTGGTGTGAAGTCATTTCAAATGGTACTTTTGTATACATTTCCAATTTCGGTGGTCGGCCGACCACCGTTGGAAAAACCTAACCTAATTAACCATTTTTTTTCAGTCCAAATTTTGTTTGCTATTGGTTCCATGTTCATGAACGGGTGCAGGCAAGCTAGACTGGTTCCCTTACCTTACAATTTCCGGCATTTTTTTTTATCCTTTTCATCTGTAGTGGAGTCTGGGAACCAGACTACTTGAACAATTTTGTTTTTCTTGGTTTTTCCAGCATTTTCGAACCGGCCACGAGGGTACATTGCTCCTTTTTCACATCATAGTGGTTTTCTTATCCACTTTACACATGATGCTTCCTTAACGCAAACCTCCCATTCTTTGATCTTCCAGTACTAAATGTTCACTGCATTTCTGTCTAATGAGTATATCAAGTATAAATCTCCATATTTTTTTAAGCTTCATGTCCAACCATTTGCTTTTGATAATGTCATTGTATATTTATATAATATAAAAAACTGTGGTGCATTATCAATTTTTGCAGTAATTATAGAGACAACAAGAATGTCAGTTGAAGAAGACATAATCTGTTAAAGATTGCAAAATGTAGACTGTATGGACGAGTATTAAATGTTTACTGAAAGAACTATAAAGTAAAGTAGGTGCTCAAAAGATTAATTTTATTTTAGGTCTTGTCGTAATTAGAATCTGTTGTTTGGGTTATTGGTCTGCACCGTGGAATTAGTCTAGAAATTAAATTTTTCTAATGTGCACAAAACATGTACAAGTTTAGTTTATCATTTTAATTAGGGACAAAAGTCACAATGAGTAGGCCCTAACATTGCCACGTTTTTGTACCCTATTCATATATAAAAAGGGGGTGTAACTGGTTTCAGTATTTCAACAAGCCAATGTTGCAATCAACAAAATTAAATTAATGCTTGAAATCTCAACATTGTGGCAAAGCTACCCATTGAACACAGATTAAATCAAATCAGGCTTTGCCCTTCACCGACGTTCAAACCCTATGTACTCAGTGTGTTACCTCCCGAGTGAAAGTTGGAAAAATCACTCGGGTGGGACTCACGAACCCACGACCTCCTGCTTTCTTGTACAGATGTCTCACCACTCGACCACCGAGCTAACGGGATTGGTTGGCTGGTTCAAATCTGATGTACATAGCAGCGGGTAAACTATTATGCGGTGAACACAGATTGGAAACAAACATGCATTATATGTATAAAAAATCTCCATTGCCGAGTTAATGCAGGAGGCGTTGGAGCAAGTCATTCAATAGAATATCACCATTTAAACGCACTGACCCTAAAACCTGTTTCGTCCCCAAAAAGCAATCAATTTAGTGTGTATTCTGACTGTTTGGAACAACAAAGAAAATGACACATAATACTTGTTTCAACAGCTGTCAACAACTGTAGTACACAATATCTTTATTAACAACCCTGCTTAGGCAAACAATATGACTTATAAAATCAACTTTTTTTTGTAAAGACGGGCCTTCAAACGGACTTTGTTTAATATTTTTAACTTTTAAACTGAGGTTTTATCGCTGGTGATGTTGGAAGACAATTGTGACGACGATTCTCGAAATCGTAATTTGTTGGGCGAAAGTGGTACTAGGGTCATTGCGTTTAAATGGTGAGATTAACAGATTGAGCAATTTCAGATGTTTTTCATCCGAAAGTAGTTTATGAAATTGGCTTTCCAGTCATTCTTTTTGGTGCTACATATTTTTTTTAAATATGAAATATATTTTTGGGGAGGTTTGGGTCCCGCTTTTTTGACTCGCCCTGTATATCATCATCGGAGGTGAGATGACCTGTTTGAGAAGAGTCGTGACCTTGACGTGACAGTTCGTTGCAAAAGTATTTGTATATCGAGGTATTAATAATTTATCAACTCTTTTTTTATTGATTATTTAAGAGAGAAATATCGAGGAGAATAGTTGAGGAGACGAACCATCATGGCTAGGAGGATATTTTTTAGAAGGGAATTATGGAGGAGACTAACCATCTTGGCATGGAGGATATTTTTTTTAGAAAGGAATTATGGAGGAGACCAACCATCTTGGCCATAAGAGGATATTTTTTTCAGAAGGGAATATGGAGGAGAATAACTGTCTTGGCTAAGATATAGAAGGGAATTATGGAGAAGACTAGCCATCTTGGCTGGGAGGATATTTTTAGAAGGGAATTATGGAGGAGACTGACGATCTTGGCCAGGAGGATATTTTTGTAGAAGAGAATTATGGAGGAGACTAACCATCTGGCTAGATGGATATTTTTTAGAAGGAAATTATGGAGGAGACTAACCATCTTGGCTAAGAGGATATTTTTTGGAAGGGAATTATGGAGGGGACTAACCATCTTGGCTTGGATGATATTTTTTTAGAAGGGAATTATGGAGGAGAACCATCTTGGCTTGGATGATTTGTTATTCAGGTGATTTATGGAGAATGTCATGGATCTTCATGAGGAAGAAATTTTGTAGTTGGAAAGTTGAGGTTTATTCAATGAACAATTAATTGTATTAATGCATTACTAGGATGGTCTAACAGAGAGAAGAAAACAGAAATTTATAAGGGATGTCACTAAGATGTTGGTTAGCAGAGATTGATGTCATCAGATGGATGTCTTTCATGTCTTTCTATACAAAGGTATTAACTGCAATTTAATAATGTACAAATAATGAATGTTTGTGAGTGCAATGGTAAGAATAATTTCATGAGGTGACAGATGAAATGTTCCATTCCACGAGGCGAAGCCGAGTGGAATGGAACATTTCATCTGTCACCGAATGAAATTATTCTTTCCATTGCACGAACGTAAAACATTCTTATTTGTACATTATTAAATTGCAGTTAATACCTTTGTATAGAAAGACATGAAAGACATTAAATAACACCTGAATAAATCCTTGTCATCTGATTGGTTGACTTTTAATAGCCAGTTTATTCAGGTTAAAAACTGTTTAAAAGTTCGACAACTTCATCATATTTATATTAATGCAAAGTGTTCAACAGGTTGAAACAATCATATTCAATTTATCTCGTTTTAAAACAGCGCCACCGCCAGCAGCAGTGACACCGTGCAATGGAAGTGCTATTCACCGTGCAATAGAACTTCCATTGCACTGTGCGCTGCGCGCCACGCGCGCGCCGTGCGTTAGTACGAATAATTCAATGATATGTGATCAACGATCCACCAATCAGATGACGGGATTTTATTCAGGTGTTGTATAAATCATAATGGGGAAGACTTACCACACTGGCTAGGAGGATATTTTTAAGAGGGAGTAATAAGCAGACAAACCATTTTGGGTAGGAGGATGTTTTTTAGAGGGCATTATTAAGAAGACCAACTAGGAGGATATCTTTCAGACGGAACTATAAAGGGTAATCTTCATGGCTTGGGGGATATTTATATCAGGATGACTCATGGTGAGGTAAGAACATAACAAATATAACACGAACACGAAAATTATTTCTGGAGTAAAAGAAAAACATTTTATTTTCAAAAATAAAAAAAAACCTGTAACTTTTTTTGACAAAAATTACAATACAGTGACATCTCGATGAGTCAAACCTCAAGGGAATAGGTTCAAAATTTGACTTAAGCAGAGTTTTGAGTTAAGTAGGGTTGTATATCATTGTTATACTACTGAAGGCAATGGATTCTTTGTTTGACTGAACAGTTGTTTTGAGTTATCAGAGTTTGACTTATCGAGATTTTACTGTATATACAATATAAAAAAAACCGTATGATGAGACGCATCACGTTTTAGAGGAGGTAAAAATGATATAATGATGTTAATGAGTTATTAAAAAATACGTTTCTTTAAACATTAAAAATAAATCATGCCTTGTGGATAACTAAGGGCGCTGTTTCTTTGATGTCATTTCAGGGAGACACTGTTCTCATTAGCTGTTATTCTGTAGAAATTCTGAACCTAAATTGTTTTATTGAAATATTTGTGAGAAAGGTTTGTTCATTGGCTTACTGCCATGTATTGACATAACAACGAATTACTAAAGAAAAATTGCGACAACGAGATATCCAAATTTCTGGCAACTTTTTGTGCAACACCAATTGCAACATTGTGGTTTCTGTCTGATATGACATCATACTTTCGCTCTTTAATATGGAAATTTGTATCAGCATAAAAAAAAACTGAAAAACACTAAATACACTTAAAAACGGCAGAATGAAAATTGAAAATAGGGCTAAATGGGACAGATTGGTGCATTTCCAAGGATTGCATTAATCGTAATCCTAACTCTATATCCATGTGTGAAATATCATGTCAAACAAATTTGAAGGATAGAGGACTGTTTGAGTTAATATTATTAATGTTTATATAAAAGTGTTGCGATAAATCAACAATAAAAAAAAATTCACTTGATTTTTGTTTTATTTTTCTTTATTAGGGGCTATTGGTGGTATACCTAGATTTCAGGATGGTTCTTATGGAAGAGGATTCTTAAGGAGAAAGTGATCGTTGAGGTTATCGGTTTGAACTCAAATTGTTGTTATGAAGCTTTCTGGGTGGGATTTAGGCGAGAGAAAAATTGTGTTGGGCTATTTACATTATATTTAATGTACTGTTGAAACACAAGAAGAACTATTTATTTACAAAAATAACGTAGAATTGCAGAAGGCTGAACAGTCTAATAGTCGAGCCATTCTTGCCTCTTCAATTGTGTTGTAGGTTTGTGTGCTTAGTCTATGGGAGAGTATTAAACAGGACAAGGGAAATACAAAGCATTGTTCTCGGGAGTATAGTAAACAAGAGTGAGTGCACTGTGTGTGTTATTTCTGTGACATTCGCCTTTAATGATGCTTGAAAAAATGTTAGTATTGTGATTGGAAGTAGAGTGTACGTATGTGAAATTTTGGAATGGTTTGTGTAAAAATGTAATTTATCGTATTGTAATGTATGGTGGTTGATGGAAATGCATAGGTCTGAGAAGTATACTGTGATTAGTATGTTTTTGGATAGATGTGGGCGAGTAGTTTGATGAGATGTGTACGGTTGAACTCTTTGGTGTTTCACATGATGATGAAGCCGTCGTCCATGTATCTTTGAAATATAAAAATGTTTGGATATTTGTGATGATTATGGAAGTTTAATTCTCTGTGAGCTAATATGAGGTTTGAGAGTTTTTGCTGAGTGGTATGATCCCATTTGTATCGCCAGATTCTGTTGAAGATGTGATTACCTATTTTGAAGTTGCTGTAATTGCTGGTGAATGTATGTATTCTTTGAAATATGTGTGAAATTCTGGAGGGTATTCCAGCAAGGTGGCAAGTTTGAGAAGTGTGTTATAGATTATCTTGTGGTGCATTCTAGCATGGGGAAATACTCATAGTACTTTATTTGAATAATTATAAATAGTACAGAAGAAGCTGATGATTACAGTCATTGCACAACTTGCTCCAGAGAACACTCTGCGCCCCTTTTTAAACAAAAAAAAAAACACTAAATATTTTGAACTGTACAAATACCATCTAGGAATCCTAATGTTGAAATTTCGAAGGTAACCTACTACCTACAAATATCAGGTCCATGTTTGTGAGGAATCTAGATGTCAATTTACATAACACACACACAATTCACATTGGTAAGGCTAGGACTGCATCATTCATGAAAACAGTTAGACACCAAGGCCCCCTTCTCTGGAATCAGCTTACACCTATACCCTTCTTCTGGACTGTGCATAAATTCAAAAGATATCTAAAAAAATCTACTTATTTCCGGTATTATATAAGACATGTGCATCCATAATTCACATCTGTATAAGTCACATTCCATTAAAATCAAATGTTTTATTGTAAATCAGTATATTTCAATTTCCTTCAGTTTTTCTACTATTATGCCAAGTAATTAATTAATTATTATTTGATCACTGATTTAATTTATAGCTTTAATTATTGTTTATTTCATAAGTTATTCACAAACGGGACAGGCTCTGTATAAGCTTAGGCTGTTTTCCTGGTTCCCACATCTGTCACCATTTATGTTTAATTGTCAAAGTGTTGTACATGTATTAGCATTCTATTAAGTTTAGTTATTGTTGTAGAAAATAAACTGTTTCATTAGCATTATATTAATTTGTGACAAATGGAAAATAAAACAATAAAATGCAATACAATGTTGTTATGTAAGCTTTCAAAATCTAATGTAATCAAGAAAGGTCGTCGTGGTAGTGGATGTCTAGGGTCTTAAGAGCTTCAACAATTGTAGTGAATTTGTGATAATTGGCCATGGAAAATGGTTTTCCAAAAATATTGTTTAAAAATGCAATAAACTTTTAAATTATTGAGTCTCACTTCACCAATGTCGTGTCAGCTGAAGGAGATGTAATCTTTTTCCTCAACGAGGTTTAGAGAAGCCAGGTTGCTCTCAAAAACTGCCACCAGTGTAAAGGTCCTGACTGTCAAAAGAAAAATGACAAAAATGTATTACAAGTTTTTCATGTTTAAGCGTTATTTACTGAAAAATGTAGATAGCAGCAGCTGCATATGTTCAATGCTAAAACTGTAGAGTAAAGTAGGGCTCAAAATGTAACTGTCAATTCAGGTCTCGTAGTGATGAGAATCTATTTTTTTTGTTATTGGTTTAATTGGAAATGGAATTCTCTAGAAATGATACTTTTCTAGTTTACACAAAACATGTACAATTAAGGTAATCATGAAATTCCTCATTCAGTTTGATTTGGGGAAAATGGTAATTAGTAACAATGTCAGATTATGTATATGGTAGTGTATCCTCGACCCTCCATTATCTGCGCAGGTAACGCTTGCATACGCGCGCGTTGTCACACACAAATTCAAGGTAAATGCGTAGAAAAAGGACCACGTAGCCTTAGGGGGTCTGACAAATACAAAATGTACAAAGCAAATTTAATTGTGGACAGAAATCGACAATTTTTCTGCAGAACGTTTTTAAAGAAATAAAATACCTACCATTTTGACACAGATGATAAAAGGTGGTGCCCAGACTGAAAATGACAATCGGCACACGTGGCTTTGGAATAACCTGCATGAAAAAAAGAATTTTATTTGTAATAAAAAGCCGTATCCTCTATGAGAGATCCCGTTTGCTATTTCCAAGTTTGCAGCATTCATTTATGTTGCTAGCATCGTGACTTTGGGCGTGATCCATGGCTACATGGCATATAAAGGTTTAGACTAGCACCCCTTCAACAAAGACATTGACAAAATGGGGACCCGCCAACACAGCTCAGTTGGTAGGGCACTGGAATGGCAGTCCAGAGGTCAGGGGTTTCAAACCCTGCTCCAGTCAATTTCTTTGTTCAACTGTTACAAAGGATGTTTGAAAAATGCAGTACCTTCACTCCGAGAGGACTCTTAACAGTTCACGCCGGGATTATTTTGACCAGAATGGAACGAGGCCCTGGAAACATCACCCTTGGGCAGCACACTCATGTTTTCCAGCCTCGCTCGCTGCAAGCGGGTCGCTGATGGATATTTGTGTGTGTGTGTGCAGTGGCGTAGCCAGGATTTTTTCAGTGGGGGGGGGGGGGGCGCGCTGGGGGGGCTGGAACATTTCATGTTGGGGGGGGCATCCGCAGGGGCGTCAATTGCTTCTCAAAGTGGGGGGGGGACATACCTTGATATAACTGATGCAAGCGTAATCGAAGTGCGCGAAGCCCTTACGGCGTGGGGTTCGGGGCTGCTTAAGGGCCCCGAAAAAAAAATTGGATTCTAGGTGTTCTGTGATGTGATTTGAAGCAATTTCTTATGACGTTCCTCGTGCTTTAACTAATATTTTTTGGCAAAAGATAATCATTTGAACATCGTTTTCGAGGTTGGAAATTGAATCAGCTATTGGTTTCTGAGCTATTGGCGTGGGGTTCGGGGCCCGCTTAAGAGCCCCGAAAATTGGATTCTAAAGCTCTGTGGTGCTATCTGAGGCAATTTTCTGACCACTTTAACCAATGTTTCTAAGCAAAAAGAATACATTGTAGTACATATAGGGCCATGGCGTCATGTAGATCAATGATAATTTTTTTAGAACTCAAAATCTCAGTGGGGGGGGGGGGGGGGGCGACTGGGGGGGGCAACAAGGTTTCATGGGGGGGCGGTCGCCCCCCACGAACGCCCCCCCTCCCCCCCCGGTGCTACGCCACGTGTGTGTGTTTATCTGTCATCGTTCCAAATACTGCAAAACCTTTGCAGATATACACGTATCCAGCGCAACTGGTTAAGAAAACTGTGAGATCAGTGTTTCTAGCTAAAACATACATTTCCATACATGTTAAGGCTATTATCAACAAAAGAGTTATGCTTTTCATGCTGCGTTACTCAATTTCGACTTGTTGGAGACAATGAAGCTCCCAAAATATAAGAATTTTCAGTCGCACAATTTCAGACATTTTGCACAAGTGTTTCCAAATGGCTAGATCGCGGTTTCGGAAATAAACTCTTAGACTTCAACACAGAGACAAGGGCCCACACTACATCAAACAAAACAACACGGTTGTCCTGCCCCCAGATCTGAAAAGAGGACAGTGATCCAACTTTTTCAGACCCGAGTTCAAGAGGGGGTAAAATTTACAACTACTTAACTTTTAAATCGACGAAAGCTACCCGTCATTTCTTCCTCATGGACCAGCACAGGACACACGGACAAAAAGACAGAAAAAAAAGACTGCCAATATAGGCAGACTATGTTAATACCAGTCACAAATGTACATCTTTCAAAATTCAACACATACATATATAACACATACACATGCAAAGAAAGAGTTCACTTCCAGCCAGACGCGATGCTATTTCGTTCTGCTTTTCATGCTTCGCCCACTCAATTTGGACTTGTTGGAGACAATGAAGCTCCCAAAATATAAGAATTTTCAGTCGCACAATTTCAGACATTTTGCGCAAGTGTTCCAAATGGCAAGATCGCGGGTTTCGGAAATAAACTCTTAGACTTCAACACAGAGACAAGGGCCCACACTACATCAACAAACAACACGGTTGTCCTGCCCCGAGATCTGAAAAGAGGACAGTGATCCACTTTTCAGACCCGAGTTCAAGAGGGGTAAAATTTACAACTAATTAACTTTTAAATCGACGAAAGCTGCCCGTCATCTTCTTCACCAGCGACCTCATCTTCTTCCTCATGGACCTGCACAGGACACACGGACAAAAAGAAAAAAAAAAAGACTGCCAAATATAGGCAGGACTATGTTAATACCAGTCACAAATGTACATCTTTCAAAATTCAACACATACATAAATAACACATCACATGCAAAGAAGAGTTCACTTCCAGCCAGACGCTGCTATGATTTCGTTATGCTTTTCATGCTGCGCCCACTCAATTTCGACTTGTTGGAGACAATGAAGCTCCCAAAATATAAGAATTTTCAGTCGCAACAATTTCAGACATTTGCGCAAGTGTTCCAAATGGCAAGATCGCGGGTTTCGGAAATAAACTCTTAGACTTCAACACAGAGACAAGGGCCCACACTACATCAAACAAAACAACACGGTTGTCCTGCCCCCAGATCTGAAAAGAGGACAGTGATCCAACTTTTCAGACCCGAGTTCAAGAGGGGGTAAAATTTACAACTACTTAACTTTTAAATCGACGAAAGCTGCCCGTCATCTTCTTCACCAGCGACCCTCATCTTCTTCCTCATGACCTGCACAGGACACACGGACAAAAAGACAGAAAAAAAAAGACTGCCAAATATAGGCAGGACTATGTTAATACCAGTCACAAATGTACATCTTTCAAAATTCAACACATACATCAATAACACATACACATGCAAAGAAAGAGTTCACTTCCAGCCAGACGCGATGCTCTTTCGTTATGCTTTTCATGCTGCGCCCACTCAATTTCGACTTGTTGGAGACAATGAAGCTCCCAAAATATAAGAATTTTCAGTCGCACAATTTCAGACATTTTGCGCAAGTGTTCCAAATGGCAAGATCGCGGGGTTTCGGAATAAACTCTTAGACTTCAACACAGAGACAAGGGCCCACACTACATCAAACAAAACAACACGGTTGTCCTGCCCCCAGATCTGAAAAGAGGACAGTGATCCAACTTTTCAGACCCGAGTTCAAGAGGGGGTAAAATTTACAACTACTTAACTTTTAAATCGACGAAAGCTGCCGTCATCTTCTTCACCAGCGACCCTCATCTTCTTCCTCATGGACCTGCACAGGACACACGGACAAAAAGACAGAAAAAAAAGACTGCCAAATATAGGCAGGACTATGTTAATACCAGTCACAAATGTACATCTTTCAAAATTCAACACATACATAAATAACCATACACATGCAAAGAAAAAGTTCACTTCAAGCCAGACGCGATGCTATTTCGTTATGCTTTTCATGCTGCGCCCACTCAATTTCGACTTGTTGGAGACAATGAAGCTCCCAAAATATAAGCATTTTCAGTCGCACAATTTCAGACATTTTGCGCAAGTGTTCCAAATGGCAAGATCGCGGGTTTCGGAAATAAACTCTTAGACTTCAACACAGAGACAAGGGCCCACACTACATCAAACAAAACAACACGGTGTCCTGCCCCAGATCTGAAAAGAGGACAGTGATCCAACTTTTCAGACCCGAGTTCAAGAGGGGGTAAAATTTACAACTACTTAACTTTTAAATCGACGAAAGCTGCCCGTCATCTTCTTCACCAGCGACCCTCATCTTCTTCCTCATGGACCTGCACAGGACACACGGACAAAAAGACAGAAAAAAAAGACTGCCAATATAGGCAGGACTATGTTAATACCAGTCACAAATGTACATCTTTCAAAATTCAACACATACATAAATAACACATACACATGCAAAGAAAGAGTTCACTTCCAGCCAGACGCGATGCTATTTCGTTATGCTTTTCATGCTGCGCCCACTCAATTTCGACTTGTTGGAGACAATGAAGCTCCCAAAATATAAGATTTTTCAGTCGCACAATTTCAGACATTTTGCGCAAGTGTTCCAAATGGCAAGATCGCAGGTTTCGGAAATAAACTCTTAGACTTCAACACAGAGACAAGGGCCCACACTACATCAAACAAAACAACACGGTTGTCCTGCCCCCAGATCTGAAAAGAGGACAGTGATCCAACTTTTCAGACCCGAGTTCAAGAGGGGGTAAAATTTACAACTACTTAACTTTTAAATCGACGAAAGCTGCCCGTCATCTTCTTCACCCGACCCTCATCTTCTTCCTCATGGACCTGCACAGGACACACGGACAAAAAGACAGAAAAAAAGACTGCCAAATATAGGCAGGACTATGTTAATACCAGTCACAAATGTACATCTTTCAAAATTCAACACATACATAAATAACACATACACATGCAAAGAAAGAGTTCACTTCCAGCCAGACGCGATGCTATTTCGTTTGCTTTTCATGCTGCGCCCACTCAATTTCGACTTGTTGGAGACAATGAAGCTCCCAAAATATGAATTTTCAGTCGCACAATTTCAGACATTTTGCGCAAGTGTTCCAAATGGCAAGATCGCGGGTTTCGGAAATAAACTCTTAGACTTCAACACAGAGACAAGGGCCCACACTACATCAAACAAAACAACACGGTTGTCCTGCCCCCAGATCTGAAAAGAGGACAGTGATGCAACTTTTCAGACCCGAGTTCAAGAGGGGGTAAAATTTACAACTACTTAACTTTTAAATCGACGAAAGCTGCCCGTCATCTTCTTCACCAGCGACCCTCATCTTCTTCCTCATGGACCTGCACAGGACACACGGACAAAAAGACAGAAAAAAAGACTGCCAAATATAGGCAGGACTATGTTAATACCAGTCACAAATGTACATCTTTCAAAATTCAACACATACATAAATAACACATACACATGCAAAGAAAGAGTTCACTTCCAGCCAGACGCGATGCTATTTCGTTATGCTTTTCATGCTGCGCCCACTCAATTTCGACTTGTTGGAGACAATGAAGCTCCCAAAATATAAGAATTTTCAGTCGCACAATTTCAGACATTTTGCGCAAGTGTTCCAAATGGCAAGATCGCGGGTTTCGGAAATAAACTCTTAGACTTCAACACAGAGACAAAGGGCCCACACTACATCAAACAAAACAACACGGTTGTCCTGCCCCCAGATCTGAAAAGAGGACAGTGATCCAACTTTTCAGACCCGAGTTCAAGAGGGGGTAAAATTTACACTACTTAACTTTTAAATCGACGAAAGCTGCCCGTCATCTTCTTCACCAGCGACCCTCATCTTCTTCCTCATGGACCTGCACAGGACACACGGACAAAAAGACAGAAAAAAAAGACTGCCAAATATAGGCAGGACTATGTTAATACCAGTCACAAATGTACATCTTTCAAAATTCAACACATACATAAATAACACATACACATGCAAAGAAAGAGTTCACTTCCAGCCAGACGCGATGCTATTTCGTTATGCTTTTCATGCTGCGCCCACTCAATTTCGACTTGTTGGAGACAATGAAGCTCCAAAATATAAATTTTCAGTCGCACAATTTCAGACATTTTGCGCAAGTGTTCCAAATGGCAAGATCGCGGGTTTCGGAAATAAAACTCAGACTTCAACACAGAGACAAGGGCCCACACTACATCAAACAAACAACACGGTTGTCCTGCCCCCAGATCTGAAAAGAGGACAGTGATCCAACTTTTCAGACCCGAGTTCAAGAGGGGGTAAAATTTACAACTACTTAACTTTTAAATCGACGAAAGCTGCCCGTCATCTCTTCACCAGCGGCCCTCCTCTTCTTCCTCATGGACCTGCACAGACACACGGACAAAAAGACAGAAAAAGACTGCCAAATATAGGCAGGACTATGTTAATACCAGTCACAAATGTACATTTTTCAAATTCAACACATACATAAATAACACATACACATGCAAAGAAAGAGTTCACTTCCAGCCAGACGCGATGCTATTTCGTTATGCTTTTCATGCTGCGCCCACTCAATTTCGACTTGTTGGAGACAATAAAGCTCCCAAAATATAAGAATTTTCAGTCGCACAATTTCAGACATTTTGCGCAAGTGTTCCAAATGGCAAGATCGCGGGTTTCGGAAATAAACTCTTAGACTTCAACACAGAGACAAGGGCCCACACTACATCAACAAACAACACGGTTGTCCTGCCCCCAGATCTGAAAAGAGGACAGTGATCCAACTTTCAGACCCGAGTTCAAGAGGGGGTAAAATTTACAACTACTTAACTTTTAAATCGACGAAAGCTGCCCGTCATCTTCTTCACCAGCGACCCTCATCTTCTTCCTCATGGACCTGCACAGGACACACGGACAAAAAGACAGAAAAAAAAGACTGCCAAATATAGGCAGGACTATGTTAATACCAGTCACAAATGTACATCTTTCAAAATTCAACACATACATAAATAACACATACACATGCAAAGAAAGAGTTCACTTCCAGCCAGACGCGATGCTATTTTCGTTATGCTTTTCATGCTGCCCCACTCAATTTCGACTTGTTGGAGACAATGAAGCTCCCAAAATATAGATTTTCAGTCGCACAATTTCAGACATTTTGCGCAAGTGTTCCAAATGGCAAGATCGCGGGTTCGGAAATAAACTCTTAGACTTCAACACAGAGACAAGGGCCCACACTACATCAAACAAAACAACACGGTTGTCCTGCCCCAGATCTGAAAAGAGGACAGTGATCCAACTTTTCAGACCCGAGTTCAAGAGGGGGTAAAATTTACAACTACTTAACTTTTAAATCGACGAAAGCTGCCCGTCATCTTCTTCACCAGCGACCCTCATCTTCTTCCTCATGGACCTGCACAGGACACACGGACAAAAAGACAGAAAAAAAAGACTGCCAAATATAGGCAGGACTATGTTAATACCAGTCACAAATGTACATCTTTCAAAATTCAACACATACATAAATAACACATACACATGCAAAGAAAGAGTTCACTTCCAGCCAGACGCGATGCTATTTCGTTATGCTTTTCATGCTGCGCCCACTCAATTTCGACTTGTTGGAGACAATGAAGCTCCCAAAATATAAGAATTTTCAGTCGCACAATTTCAGACATTTTGCGCAAGTGTTCCAAATGGCAAGATCGCGGGTTTCGGAAATAAACTCTTAGACTTCAACACAGAGACAAGGGCCCACACTACATCAAACAAAACAACACGGTTGTCCTGCCCCAGATCTGAAAAGAGGACAGTGATCCAACTTTTCAGACCCGAGTTCAAGAGGGGGTAAAATTTACAACTACTTAACTTTTAATCGACGAAAGCTGCCCGTCATCTTCTTCACCAGCGACCCTCATCTTCTTCCTCATGGACCTGCACAGGACACACGGACAAAAAGACAGAAAAAAAAAAGACTGCCAAATATAGGCAGGACTATGTTAATACCAGTCACAAATGTACATCTTTCAAAATTCAACACATACATAAATAACACATACACATGCAAAGAAAGAGTTCACTTCCAGCCAGACGCGATGCTATTTTCGTTATGCTTTTCATGCTGCGCCCACTCAATTTCGACTTGTTGGAGACAATGAAGCTCCCAAATATAAGAATTTTCAGTCGCACAAATTTCAGACATTTTGCGCAAGTGTTCCAAATGGCAAGATCGCGGGTTCGGAAATAAACTCTTAGACTTCAACACAGAGACAAGGGCCCACACTACATCAAAACAAAACAACACGGTTGTCCTGCCCCCAGATCTGAAAAGAGGACAGTGATCCAACTTTTCAGACCCGAGTTCAAGAGGGGGTAAAATTTACAACTACTTAACTTTTAAATCGACGAAAGCTGCCCATCATCTTCTTCACCAGCGACCCTCATCTTCTTCCTCATGGACCTGCACAGGACACACGGACAAAAGACAGAAAAAAAAGACTGCCAAATATAGGCAGGACTATGTTAATACCAGTCACAAATGTACATCTTTCAAAATTCAACACATACATAAATAACACATACACATGCAAAGAAAGAGTTCACTTCCAGCCAGACCGATGCTATTTCGTTATGCTTTTCATGCTGCGCCCACTCAATTTCGACTTGTTGGAGACAATGAAGCTCCCAAAATATAAGAATTTTCAGTCGCACAATTTCAGACATTTTGCGCAAGTGTTCCAAATGGCAAGATCGCGGGTTTCGGAAATAAAACTCTTAGACTTCAACACAGAGAAAAGGGCCCACACTACATCAAACAAAACAACACGGTTGTCCTGCCCCCAGATCTGAAAAGAGGACAGTGATCCAACTTTTCAGACCCGGGTTCAAGAGGGGGTAAAATTTACAACTACTTAACTTTTAAATCGACGAAAGCTGCCCGTCATCTTCTTCACCAGCGACCCTCATCTTCTTCCTCATGGACCTGCACAGGACACACGGACAAAAGACAGAAAAAAAAGACTGCCAAATATAGGCAGGACTATGTTAATACCAGTCACAAATGTACATCTTTCAAAATTCAACACATACATAAATAACACATACACATGCAAGAAAGAGTTCACTTCCAGCCAGACGCGATGCTATTTTGTTATGCTTTTCATGCTGCGCCCACTCAATTTCGACTTGTTGGAGACAATAAAGCTCCCAAAATATAAGAATTTTCAGTCGCATTTCAGACATTTTGCGCAAGTGTTCCAAATGGCAAGATCGCGGGTTTCGGAAATAAACTCTAGACTTCAACACAGAGAAAAGGGCCCACACTACATCAAACAAAACAACACGGTTGTCCTGCCCCGATCTGAAAAAGAGGACAGTGATCCAACTTTTCAGACGCCGAGTTCAAGAGGGGGTAAAATTACAACTACTTAACTTTTAAATCGACGAAAGCTGCCCGTCATCTTCTTCACCAGCGACCCTCATCTTCTTCCTCATGGACCTGCACAGGACACACGGACAAAAAGACAGAAAAAAAAGACTGCCAAATATAGGCAGGACTATGTTAATACCAGTCACAAATGTACATCTTTCAAAATTCAACACATACATAAATAACACATACACACATGCAAAGAAAGAGTTCACTTCCAGCCAGACGCGATGCTATTTCGTTATGCTTTTCATGCTGCGCCCACTCAATTTCGACTTGTTGGAGACAATGAAGCTCCCAAAATATAGAATTTTCAGTCGCACAATTTCAGACATTTTGCGCAAGTGTTCCAAATGGCAAGATCGCGGGTTTCGGAAATAAACTCTTAGACTTCAACACAGAGACAAGGGCCCACTACATCAAACAAAACAACACGGTTGTCCTGCCCCCAGATCTGAAAAGAGGACAGTGATCCAACTTTTCAGACCCGAGTTCAAGAGGGGGTAAAATTTACAACTACTTAACTTTTAAATCGACGAAAGCTGCCCGTCATCTTCTTCACCAGCGACCCTCATCTTCTTCCTCATGGACCTGCACAGGAACCACGGACAAAAAGACAGAAAAAAAAGACTGCCAAATATAGCAGGACTATGTTAATACCAGTCACAAATGTACATCTTTCAAAATTCAACCACATACATAAATAACACATACACATGCAAAGAAAGAGTTCACTTCCAGCCAGACGCGATGCTATTTCGTTATGCTTTTCATGCTGCGCCCACTCAATTTCGACTTGTTGGAGACAATGAAGCTCCCAAAATATAAGAATTTTCAGTCGCACAATTTCAGACATTTTGCGCAAGTGTTCCAAATGGCAAGATCGCGGGTTTCGGAAATAAACTCTTAGACTTCAACACAGAGACAAGGGGTCCACACTACATCAAACAAAACAACACGGTTGTCCTGCCCCCAGATCTGAAAAGAGGACAGTGATCCAACTTTCAGACCCGAGTTCAAGAGGGGGTAAAATTTACAACTACTTAACTTTTAAATCAACGAAAGCTGCCCGTCATCTTCTCTTCACCAGCGACCCTCATCTTCTTCCTCATGGACCTGCACAGGACACACGGACAAAAAGACAGAAAAAAAGACTGCCAATATAGGCAGGACTATGTTAATACCAGTCACAAATGTACATCTTTCAAAATTCAACAAATACATAAATAACACATACACATGCAAAGAAAGAGTTCACTTCCAGCCAGACGCGATGCTATTTCGTTATGCTTTTCATGCTGCGCCCACTCAATTTCGACTTGTTGGAGACAATGAAGCTCCCAAAATATAAGAATTTTCAGTCGCACAATTTCAGACATTTTGCGCAAGTGTTCCAAATGGCAAGATCGCGGGTTTCGGAAATAAACTCTTAGACTTCAACACAGAGACAAGGGCCCACACTACATCAAACAAAACAAAACGGTTGTCCTGCCCCCAATCTGAAAAGAGGACAGTGATCCAACTTTTCAGACCCGAGTTCAAGAGGGGGTAACATTTACAACTACTTAACTTTTAAATCGACGAAAGCTGCCCGTCATCTTCTTCACCAGCGACCCTCATCTTCTTCCTCATGGACCTGCACAGGACACACGGACAAAAAGACAGAAAAAAAAGACTGCCAAATATAGGCAGGACTATGTTAATACCAGTCACAATGTACATCTTTCAAAATTCAACACATACATAAATAACACATACACATGCAAAGAAAGAGTTCACTTCCAGCCAGACGCGATGCTATTTCGTTATGCTTTTCATGCTGCGCCCACTCAATTTCGACTTGTTGGAGACAATGAAGCTCCCAAAATATAAGAATTTTCAGTCGCACAATTTCAGACATTTTGCGCAAGTGTTCCAAATGGCAAGATCGCGGGTTTTCGGAAATAAACTCTTAGACTTCAACACAGAGACAAGGGCCCACACTACATCAAACAAAACAACACGGTTGTCCTGCCCCCAGATCTGAAAAGAGACAGTGATCCAACTTTTCAGACCCGAGTTCAAGAGGGGGTAAAATTTACAACTACTTAACTTTTAAATCGACGAAAGCTGCCCGTCATCTTCTTCACCAGCGACCCTCATCTCTTCCTCATGGACCTGCACAGGACACACGGACAAAAAGACAGAAAAAAAAAGACTGCAAATATAGGCAGGACTATGTTAATACAGTCACAAATGTACATCTTTCAAAATTCAACACATACATAAATAACACATACACATGCAAAGAAAGAGTTCACTTCCAGCCAGACGCGATGCTATTCGTTATGCTTTTCATGCTGCGCCCACTCAATTTCGACTTGTTGGAGACAATGAAGCTCCAAAATATAAGAATTTTCAGTCGCACAATTTCAGACATTTTGCGCAAGTGTTTCCAAATGGCAAGATCGCGGGTTTCGGAAATAAACTCTTAGACTTCAACACAGAGACAAGGGCCCACACTACATCAAACAAAACAACACGGTTGTCCTGCCCCCAGATCTGAAAAGAGGACAGTGATCCAACTTTCAGACCCGAGTTCAAGAGGGGGTAAAATTACAACTACTTAACTTTTAAATCGACGAAAGCTGCCCATCATCTTCTTCACCAGCGACCCTCATCTTCTTCCTCATGGACCTGCACAGGACACACGGACAAAAAGACAGAAAAAAAAGACTGCCAAATATAGGCAGGACTATGTTAATACCAGTCACAAATGTACATCTTTCAAAATTCAACACATACATAAATAACACATACACATGCAAAGAAAGAGTTCACTTCCAGCCAGACGCGATGCTATTTCGTTATGCTTTTCATGCTGCGCCCACTCAATTTCGACTTGTTGGAGACAATGAAGCTCCAAAATATAAGAATTTTCAGTCTCACAATTCAGACATTTTGCGCAAGTGTTCCAAATGGCAAGATCGCGGGTTCGGAAATAAACTCTTAGACTTCAACACAGAGAAAGGGCCCACACTACATCAAACAAAACAACACGGTTGTCCTGCCCCCAGATCTGAAAAGAGGACAGTGATCCAACTTTTCAGACCCGGGTTCAAGAGGGGGTAACATTTACAACTACTTAACTTTAAATCGACGAAAGCTGCCCGTCATCTCTTCACCAGCGACCCTCATCTTCTTCCTCATGGACCTGCACAGGACACACGGACAAAAAGACAGAAAAAAAAAGACTGCCAAATAAAGCACACTATGTTAATACCAGTCACAAATGTACATCTTTCAAAATTCAACACATACAAAATAACACATACACATGCAAAGAAAGAGTTCACTTCCAGCCAGATGCGATGCTATTTTCGTTATGCTTTTCATGCTGCGCCCACTCAATTTCAACTTGTTGGAGACAATAAAGCTCCCAAAATATAAGAATTTTCCATATTTCAGACATTTTGCGCAAGTGTTCCAAATGGCAAGATCGCGGTTTCGGAAATAAACTCTTAGACTTCAACACAGAGAAAAGGGCCCACACTACATCAAACAAAACAACACGGTTTGTCCTGCCCCAGATCTGAAAAGAGGACAGTGATCCAACTTTTCAGACCCGAGTTCAAGAGGGGGTAAATTTACAACTACTTAACTTTTAAATCAACGAAAGCTGCCGTCATCTTCTTCACCAGCGACCCTCATCTTCTTCCTCATGGACCTGCACAGGACACACGGACAAAAAGACAGAAAAAAAAGACTGCCAAATATAGGCAGGAACTATGTTAATTACCAGTCCCAATGTACATCTTTCAAAATTCAACACATACATAAATAACACATACACATGCAAAGAAAGAGTTCACTTCCAGCCAGACGCGATGCTCTTTTCGTTATGCTTTTCATGCTGCGCCCACTCAATTTCGACTTGTTGGAGACAATGAAGCTCCCAAATTATAAGAATTTTCAGTCGCACAATTTCAGACATTTTGCGCAAGTGTTCCAAATGGCAAGATCGCGGGTTTCAGAAATAAACTCTTAGACTTCAACACAGAGACAAGGACCCACACTACATCAAACAAAACAACACGGTTGTCCTGCCCCCAGATCTGAAAAGAGGACAGTGATCCAACTTTTCAACACCCGAGTTCAAGAGGGGGTAAAATTTACAACTACTTAACTTTTAAATCGACGAAAGCTGCCCGTCATCTTCTTCACCAGCGACCCTCCTTCTTCTCATGGACCTGCACAGGACACACGGACAAAAAGACAGAAAAAAAAAAGACTGCACAAATATAGGCAGGACTATGTTAATACCAGTCACAAATGTACATCTTTCAAAATTTCAACACATACATAAATAACACATACACATGCAAAGAAAGAGTCCCTTCCAGCCAGACGCGATGCTATTTCGTTATGCTTTTCATGCTGCGCCCACTCAATTTCGACTTGTTGGAGACAATAAAGCTCCCAAAATATAAGAATTTTCAGTCGCACAATTTCAGACATTTTGCGCCAGTGTTTTTCCAAATGGCAAGATCGCGGTTTCGGAAATAAACCCTAGACTTCAACACAGAGACAAGGGCCACACTACATCAAACAAAACAACACGGTTGTCCTGCCCCAGATCTGAAAAGAGGACAGTGATCCAACTTTTCAGACCCGAGTTCAAGAGGGGGTAACATTTACAACTACTTAACTTTTAAATCGACGAAATCTGCCCGTCATCTTCTTCACCAGCGACCCTCATCTTCTCCTCATGGACCTGCACAGGACAACGGACAAAAAACAGAAAAAAGACTGCCAAATATAGGCAGGACTATGTTAATACCAGTCACAAATGTACATCTTTCAAATTCAACAAATACATAAATAACACATACACATGCAAAGAAAGAGTTCACTTCCAGCCAGACGCGATGCTATTTCGTTATGCTTTTCATGCTGCGCCCACTCAATTTCGACTTGTTGGCAGACAATAAGCTCCCAAAATATAAGCATTTCAGTCGCACAATTTCAGACATTTTGCGCAAGTGTTCCAAATGGCAAGATCGCGGGTTTCGGAAATAAACTCTTAGACTTCAACACAGAGACAAGGGCCACACTACATCAAACAAAACAACACGGTTGTCCTGCCCCCAGATCTGAAAGAGGACAGTGATCCAACTTTTCAGACCCGAGTTCAAGAGGGGGTAACATTTACAACTACTTAACTTTTTAATCGCGAAAGCTGCCGTCATCTTCTTCCCAGCGACCCTCATCTTCTTCCTCATGGACTGCACAGGACACACGGACAAAAAGACAGAAAAAAAAGACTGCCAAATATAGGAGGACTATGTTAATACCAGTCACAAATGTACATCTTTCAAAATTCAACACATACTAAATACACATACACATGCAAAGAAAGAGTTCACTTCCAGCCAGACGCGATGCTATTTCGTTTTGCTTTTTCATGCTGCGCCCACTCAATTTCGACTTGTTGGAGACAATGAAGCTCCCAAAAT
>NW_024037052.1:8778526-8877913 GCF_015706575.1 Patiria miniata | reverse complement strand
GGAAAATAATCAAATTCAGAAAATGTGAAACCCATGATTGGTGATGAATGCCCTATGGAGTCAGTCCATGCATGTTTGGAAATAATCAAATTCAGAAAATGTGTAACTCATGATTGGTGATGAATGCCCTAAGGAGTAAGTCCATGAATGTTTGGAAAATAATCAAATTCAGAAAATGTGTAACTCATGATTGGTGATGAATGCTCTATGGATTCAGTCCATGCATGTTTGGAAAACAATCAAATTCAGAAAATGTGTAACCCATGATTGGTGATGAATGCCCTATGGAGTCAGTCCATGCATGTTTGGGAAATAATCAAATTCAGAAAATGTGTAACCCATGATTGGTGATGAATGCCCTATGGAGTCAGTCCATGCATGTTTGGGAATATTCAAATTCAGAAAATGTGTAACCCATGATTGGTGATGAATGCCCTATGGAGTCAGTCCATGCATGTTTGGAAATAATCAAATTCAGAAAATGTGTAACCCATGATTGGTGATGAATGCCCTATGGAGTCAGTCCATGCATGTTTGGGAAATATCAATTTAGAAAATGTGTAACCCATGATTGGTGATGAATGCCCTATGGAGTCAGTCCATGCATGTTTGGGAAATAATCAAATTCAGAAAATGTGTACCCATGATTGGTGATGAATGCCCTATGGAGTCAGTCCATGCATGTTTGAAATAATCAAATTCAGAAAATGTGTAACCCATGATTGGTGATGAATGCCCTATGGAGTCAGTCCATGCATGTTTGAGAAATAATCAAATTCAGAAAATGTGTAACCCATGATTGGTGATGAATGCCCTATGGAGTCAGTCCATGCATGTTTGGGAAATAATCAAATTCAGAAAATGTGTAACCCATGATTGGTGATGAATGCCCTATGGATCAGTCTATGCATGTTTGAGAAATAATCAAATTCAGAAAATGTGTAACCCAATGATTGGTGATGAATGCCCTATGGAGTCAGTTCATGCATTTTTGGAAAATAATCAAATTCAGAAAATGTGTAACCCATGATTGGTGATGAATGCCCTATGGAGTCAGTCCATGCATGTTTGGGAAATAATCAAATTCAGAAAATGTGAACCCATGATTGGTGATGAATGCCCTATGGACTCAGTTCATGCATTTTTGGAAAATAATCAAATTCAGAAAATGTGTAACCCTAATGATTGGTGATGAATGCCCAATGGACTCAGTTCATGCATTTTTGGAAAATAATCAAATTCAGAAAATGTGAAACCCATGATTGGTGATGAATGCCCTAGGAGTCAGTCCATGCATATTTGGGAAATAATCAAATTCAGAAAATGTGTAACCCATGATTGGTGATGAATGCCCTAAGGAGTAAGTCCATGAATGTTTGGAAAATAATCAAATTCAGAAAATGTGTAACTCATGATTGGTGATGAATGCTCTATGGATTCAGTCCATGCATGTTTGGAAAACAATCAAATTCAGAAAATGTGTAACCCATGATTGGTGATGAATGCCCTATGGATTCAGTCCATGCATGTTTGGAAAACAATCAAATTCAGAAAATGTGTAACCCATGATTGGTGATGAATGCTCTATGGATTCAGTCCATGCATGTTTGGAAAACAATCAAATTCAGAAAATGTGTAACTCATGATTGGTGATGAATGCTCTATGGAGTCAGTCCATGCATGTTTGGGAAATAATCAAATTTAGAAAATGTGTCACCCATGATTGGTGATGAATGCCCTATGGAGTCAGTCCATGCATGTTTGGGAAATAATCAAATTCAGAAAATGTGTAACCCATGATTGGTGATGAATGCCCTATGGAATCAGTCTATTCTTGTTTGAGAAATAATCAAATTCAGAAAATGTGTAACCCATGATTGGTGATGAATGCCCTATGGACTCAGTCATGCATTTTTGGAAAATAATCAAATTCAGAAAATGTGAACCCATGATTGGTGATGAATGCCCTATGGAGTCAGTCCATGCATATTTGGAAATAATCAAATTCAGAAAATGTGTAACTCATGATTGGTGATGAATGCCCTATGGAGTAAGTCCATGCATGTGTGGAAAATAATCAAATTCAGAAAATGTGTAACCCATGATTGGTGATGAATGCTCTATGGATTCAGTCCATGCATGTTTGGAAACAATCAAATTCAGAAAATGTGTAACCCATGATTGGTGATGAATGCCTATGGAGTCAGTCCATGCATGTTTGGAAAACAATCAAATTCAGAAAATGTGTAACTCATGATTGGTGATGAATGCCCTATGGAGTCAGTCCATGCATGTTTGGGAAATAATCAAATTCAGAAAATGTGTAACCCATGATTGGTGATGAATGCCCTATGGAGTCAGTCCATGCATGTTTGGAAATAATCAAATTCAGAAAATGTGTAACCCATGATTGGTGATGAATGCCCTATGGAGTCAGTCCATGCATGTTTGGGAAATAATCAAATTCAGAAAATGTGTAACCCATGATTGGTGATGAATGCCCTATGGAGTCAGTCCATGCATGTTTGGGAAATAATCAAATTCAGAAAATGTGTAACCCATGATTGGTGATGAATGCCCTAAGGAGTAAGTCCATGAATGTTGGAAAATAATCAAATTCAGAAAATGTGTAACTCATGATTGGTGATGAATGCTCTATGGATTCAGTCCATGCATGTTTGGAAAACAATCAAATTCAGAAAATGTGTAACCCATGATTGGTGATGAATGCTCTATGGAGTCAGTCCATGCATGTTTGGAAAACAATCAAATTCAGAAAATGTGTAACTCATGATTGGTGATGAATGCTCTATGGAGTCAGTCCATGCATGTTTGGGAAATAATCAAATTCAGAAAATGTGTAACTCATGATTGGTGATGAATGCCCCATGGAATCAGTCTATTCTTGTTTGAGAAATAATCAAATTCAGAAAATGTGTAACCCTAATGATTGGTGATGATACCCTACGGACTCAGTTCATGCATTTTTGGAAAATAATCAAATTCAGAAAATGTGAACCCATGATTGGTGATGAATGCCCTATGGAGTCAGTCCATGCATATTTGGAAAATAATCAAATTCAGAAAATGTGTAACTCATGATTGGTGATGAATGCCTTAAGGAGTAAGTCCATGAATGTTTGGAAAATAATCAAATTCAGAAAATGTGTAACTCAAGATTGGTGATGAATGCTCTATGGATTCAGTCCATGCATGTTTGGAAAACAATCAAATTCAGAAAATGTGTAACCCATGATTGGTGATGAATGCCCTATGGAGTCAGTCCATGCATGTTTGGAAAATAATCAAATTCAGAAAATGTGTAACCCATGATTGGTGATGAATGCCCTATGGAGTCAGTCCATGCATGTTTGGGAAATAATCAAATTCAGAAAATGTGTAACCCATGATTGGTGATGAATGCCCTATGGAGTCAGTCCATGCATGTTTGGAAAATAATCAAATTCAGAAAATGTGTAACCCATGATTGGTGATGAATGCCCTATGGAGTCAGTCCATGCATGTTTGGGAAATTATCAAATTTAGAAAATGTGTCACCCATGATTGGTGATGAAGGCCCTATGGAGTCAGTCCATGCATGTTTGGGAAATAATCAAATTCAGAAAATGTGTAACCCATGATTGGTGATGAATGCCCTATGGAGTCAGACCATGCATGTTTGAAAAATAATCAAATTCAGAAAATGTGTAACTCATGATTGGTGATGAATGCCCTATGGAATCAGTCTATTCTTGTTTGAGAAATAATCAAATTCAGAAAATGTGTAACCCTAATGATTGGTGATGAATGCCCTATGGAGTCAGTCCATGCATGTTTGGGAAATAATCAAATTCAGAAAATGTGTAACTCATGATTGGTGATGAATGCCCTATGGAATCAGTCTATTCTTGTTTGAGAAATAATCAAATTCAGAAAATGTGTAACCCTAATGATTGGTGATGAATGCCCTATGGACTCAGTTCATGCATTTTTGGAAAATAATCAAATTCAGAAAATGTGTAACCCATGATTGGTGATGAATGCCCTATGGAGTCAGTCCATGCATTTTTGGAAATAATCAAATTCAGAAAATGTGTAACCCATGATTGGTGATGAATGCCCTATGGACTCAGTTCATGCATTTTTGGAAAATAATCAAATTCAGAAAATGTGAAACCAATGATTGGTGATGAATGCCCTAGGGAGTCAGTCCATGCATGTTTGGGAAATAATCAAATTCAGAAAATGTGTAACCCATGATTGGTGATGAATGCCCTAAGGAGTAAGTCCATGAATGTTTGGAAAATAATCAAATTCAGAAAATGTGTAACTCATGATTGATGATGAATGCTCTATGGATTCAGTCCATGCATGTTTGGAAAACAATCAAATTCAGAAAATGTGTAACCCATGATTGGTGATGAATGCTCTATGGATTCAGTCCATGCATGTTTGGAAAACAATCAAATTCAGAAAATGTGTAACTCATGATTGGTGATGAATGCTCTATGGAGTCAGTCCATGCATGTTTGGGAAATAATCAAATTCAGAAAATGTGTCACCCATGATTGGTGATGAATGCCCTATGGAGTCAGTCCATGCATGTTTGGGAAATAATCAAATTCAGAAAATGTGTGACTCATGATTGGTGATGAATGCCCTATGGAATCAGTCTATTCTTGTTTGAGAAATAATCAAATTCAGAAAATGTGTAACCCTAATGATTGGTGATGAATGCCCTATGGACTCAGTTCATGCATTTTTGGAAAATAATCAAATTCAGAAAATGTGAAACCCATGATTGGTGATGAATGCCCTATGGAGTCAGTCCATGCATATTTAGGAAATAATCAAATTCAGAAAATGTGTAACCCATGATTGGTGATGAATGCCCTATGGAGTAAGTCCATGAATGTTTGGAAAATAATCAAATTCAGAAAATGTGTAACTCATGATTGGTGATGAATGCCCTATGGATTCAGTCCATGCATGTTTGGAAAACAATCAAATTCAGAAAATGTGTAACCCATGATTGGTGATGAATGCTCTATGGATTCAGTCCATGCATGTTTGGAAAACAATCAAATTCAGAAAATGTGTAACTCATGATTGGTGATGAATGCTCTATGGAGTCAGTCCATGCATGTTTGGGAAATAATCAAATTCAGAAAATGTGTAACCCATGATTGGTGATGAATGCCCTATGGAGTCAGTCCATGCATGTTTGGGAAATAATCAAATTCAGAAAATGTGTAACCCATGATTGGTGATGAATGCCCTATGGAGTCAGTCCATGCATGTTTGGGAAATAATCAAATTCAGAAAATGTGTAACCCATGATTTGTGATGAATGCCCTATGGAGTCAGTCCATGCATGTTTGGGAAATAATCAAATTTAGAAAATGTGTCACTCATGATTGGTGATGAATGCCCATGGAATCAGTCTATTCTTGTTTGAGAAATAATCAAATTCAGAAAATGTGTAACCCTAATGATTGGTGATGATACCCTACGGACTCAGTTCATGCATTTTTGGAAAATAATCAAATTCAGAAAATGTGAAACCCATGATTGGTGATGAATGCCCTATGGAGTCAGTCCATGCATATTTGGAAAATAATCAAATTCAGAAAATGTGTAACTCATGATTGGTGATGAATGCCTTAAGGAGTAAGTCCATGAATGTTTGGAAAATAATCAAATTCAGAAAATGTGTAACTCAAGATTGGTGATGAATGCCCTATGGATTCAGTCCATGCATGTTTGGAAAACAATCAAATTCAGAAAATGTGTAACCCATGATTGGTGATGAATGCCCTATGGAGTCAGTCCATGCATGTTTGGGAAATAATCAAATTCAGAAAATGTGTAACCCATGATTGGTGATGAATGCCCTATGGAGTCAGTCCATGCATGTTTGGGAAATATTCAAATTCAGAAAATGTGTAACCCATGATTGGTGATGAATGCCCTATGGAGTCAGTCCATGCATGTTTGGAAAATAATCAAATTCAGAAAATGTGTAACCCATGATTGGTGATGAATGCCCTATGGAGTCAGTCCATGCATGTTTGGGAAATAATCAAATTCAGAAAATGTGTAACCCATGATTGGTGATGAATGCCCTATGGAGTCAGTTTATGCATGTTTGGGAAATAATCAAATTCAGAAAATGTGTAACCCATGATTGGTGATGAATGCCCTATGGAGTCAGTCCATGCATGTTTGAAAAATAATCAAATTCAGAAAATGTGTAACTCATGATTGGTGATGAATGCCCTATGGAATCAGTCTATTCTTGTTTGAGAAATAATCAAATTCAGAAAATGTGTAACCCTAATGATTGGTGATGAATGCCCTATGGAGTCAGTCCATGCATGTTTGGGAAATAATCAAATTCAGAAAATGTGTAACTCATGATTGGTGATGAATGCCCTATGGAATCAGTCTATTCTTGTTTGAGAAATAATCAAATTCAGAAAATGTGTAACCCTAATGATTGGTGATGAATGCCCTATGGACTCAGTTCATGCATTTTTGGAAAATAATCAAATTCAGAAAATGTGTAACCCAATGATTGGTGATGAATGCCCTATGGAGTCAGTTCATGCATTTTTGGAAAATAATCAAATTCAGAAAATGTGAAACCCATGATTGGTGATGAATGCCCTATGGAGTCAGTCCATGCATGTTTGGAAATAATCAAATTCAGAAAATGTGTAACCCATGATTGGTGATGAATGCCCTATGGAGTCAGTCCATGCATGTTTGGAAAACAATCAAATTCAGAAAATGTGTAACCCATGATTGGTGATGAATGCCCTATGGAGTCAGTCCATGCATGTTTTGGAAAACAATCAAATTCAGAAAATGTGTAACTCATGATTGGTGATGAATGCTCTATGGAGTCAGTCCATGCATGTTTGGGAAATAATCACCCATGATTGGTGATGAATGCCCTATGGAGTCAGTCCATGCATGTTTGGGAAATAATCAAATTCAGAAAATGTGTAACTCATGATTGGTGATGAATGCCCTATGGAATCAGTCTATTCTTGTTTGAGAAATAATCAAATTCAGAAAATGTGTAACCCTAATGATTGGTGATGAATGCCCTATGGACTCAGTTCATGCATTTTTGGAAAATAATCAAATTCAGAAAATGTGAAACCCATGATTGGTGATGAATGCCCTATGGAGTCAGTCCATGCATATTTGGGAAATAATCAAATTCAGAAAATGTGTAACCCATGATTGGTGATGAATGCCCTAAGGAGTAAGTCCATGAATGTTTGTAAAACAATCAAATTCAGAAAATGTGTAACTCGTGATTGGTGATGAATGCCCTATGGAGTCAGTCCATGCATGTTTGGAAAACAATCAAATTCAGAAAATGTGTAACCCATGATTGGTGATGAATGCCCTATGGAGTCAGTCCATGCATGTTTGGGAAATAATCAAATTTAGAAAATGTGTCACCCATGATTGGTGATGAATGCCCTATGGAGTCAGTCCATGCATGTTTGGGAAATAATCAAATTCAGAAAATGTGTGACTCATGATTGGTGATGAATGCCCTATGGAATCAGTCTATTCTTGTTTGAGAAATAATCAAATTCAGAAAATGTGTAACCCTAATGATTGGTGATGAATGCCCGATGGACTCAGTTCATGCATTTTTGGACAATGCAAAAACTGTGGTGGACGACACCCATATCGACCTCGCGATAAGTGTCCCGCATACGGCACAACATGCAATGGTTGCGGCAAAGATGGACACTGGCAACACATGTGCCTCAGTACAGCAGGCACTAAGACTAAACCACGTACCACACGCAAATCACGCACGCGTACCAGGGGATCATACTCACCTAAACGCGGTCGTCAGTCTTCATCGCGCTCCAAACCTCGTAAATCCAACGAGGTAAACGCGGTTGAGTATGAAGTGACTGATATGCAGGACCAGTTTGAGAACATCGCTTTCGACACCATCACAGCCCAGCACAATCACGATGACGTTGAGCGTTCAACTGATACTCGCGATGAACTTTTCGCAATACTTCGCATCAAACTGAAACATCGTCCTGGATCACACACGTTTAATGTCAAGGTCGACACAGGCGCACAAGGGAACCTACTCCCCCTTCGCACATTTCGACGCATGTTTCCGCGATCACTGGACGCAGATGGGTATCCTCAGCCGGGCTCCACTACACCGCAAAGTACGTTTCTCACAGCCTACAATGGAACCCGAATTCAACAATACGGATGCGTCAAAATTCCATGCAGCTACGGTGAGACAGACTGGCTTGACGCAGATTTCTTCGTCGCCGATACTACAGGTCCGGCAATCCTTGGACTTCCAACCTCACGAGCTCTCCACCTCATCACACTCAACTGTGCGATACGCAAAACACCGCGACGCAGTGACAGTTCCGTGGGTGTTCATCGCACATCGCAGACACAACGTGAGCCCATCCAGCCAATACCAACGAAAGATGACCTCCAGAGCATGTATCTTGATCGCTTCACTGGGATTGGTAAATTCCCCGGTGAATACCATATCACGCTACGAGAGGATGCATGTCCGGTCGTACATCCTCCACGAAAGTACCCAATCCAGATCAAGGAGGAGCTTAAGACTGAACTGGACAGAATGGAAAGCATGAATGTCATTACCAAGGTCATGGAGCCCACAGACTGGGTTTCGTCACTGGCATTCAGCAGAAAGCCCAACGGCAGTCTTCGCGTGTGCCTAGACCCGCAAGCACTGAACAAAGCCTCCAAGCGGACATATCACAAAACGCCAACACTGGAAGAAATCACACATCAATTCAGTGGCGCTAAAGTGTTCAGCAAGCTGGATGCACGACATGGGTACTGGAGCATCGTGCTGGATGAGGAGTCCAGTATCTTGACAACCTTCAATTCGCCATTTGGACGGTATCGTTTCCGTCGCCTACCCTTCGGGCTGAAAGTCTCCCAGGATATCTTCCAGGAGAAAATGGACATGATCCTGGAGCAATGCCCTGGCACTTTGGGGATTGCAGATGATATCGCAGTCTTCGGTTCTACAGTCGAAGAACATGACAAACACTTACACAACGTCATGCAAGTCGCTCGCAAATACGGCCTGATCTTCAATCTCAGCAAGTGCGAGGTGAGAACCCCTTGCATTAGGTTCTTCGGATGCCTGTACGATGCCTCTGGTGTGCACCCCGACCCGGAGAAGGTGCAAGACATACATGCACTTCCTGCACCGCAGAATGTCAACGAACTTCAGCAGTTTCTGGGCATGGTGCAGTACCTCGCGCCGTTTCTCCCCAGACTCGCTGATCATACGGACACACTCCGCGCACTGCTACGCAAAGAAAGCGAGTGGCAGTGGACGGAATCGCACCAGAAAGCATTCAAAAATGTCAAGTCGCTAATCGGTACTGAGTGTACGCTCACCCACTTCGACCCTCAACAACCCACAGTGCTACAGGTCGACGCGTCTCTGAAAGGACTCGGAGCGACACTCCTGCAAAACAACAAACCTGTGGCATTCGCGAGCAAAGCACTGACAGAAACTGAGAAACGATACGCAAACATCGAACGCGAGTTGCTTGCAGTGGTGTTTGGTTGTACACGATTCCACACTTACCTTTACGGGTCAAAGTTCGTTGTGGAGTCTGACCACAAGCCCTTGGAGAACATCCAACACAAAAGCCTCGCTAACACACCCCCAAGACTCCAGCGTATGATGTTGCGTTTGCAGCCCTATGATTTCACGATCGTATACAAGCCGGGACGCGAACTATTACTCGCAGACGCTCTTTCGCGACTCAATCCCGCGTATGGCCCTCAGATCAACTTTGATACGACAATCTACGCCATACAGTTCTCTCAAGCTAGACTCACTCAGCTCAAGCAAGAGACAGCTAGTGATTCTACTCTACGACCATTGTCTGAGACAATCATGACTGGCTGGCCGGAGGATCCCAAGGATCTGCCTAAATGCATACGTCACTACTGGTCATGTAGAGACGAACTGTCGGTCGACAACGGCCTAGTCGTCAAGGGAGACAGAATCATCATTCCCGAATCCATGCAACGAGAGACACTCGCAAAAATACACGCCGGACACCAAAGTGTCAACAAATGCCAACTGCGAGCCAAAGTGTGCGTGTATTGGACAGGTATCAACAAGGACATTGAACAGTTGGTTGGGAAATGTGTTGTGTGCCAAACACATCAGCGCAAGCAGTCTTATGAGCCTCTACTACCTCATGAGATACCCCAGCGGCCTTGGCAGACCGTCGGAACGGATCTATTCCATTTTGACAATGCTGACTACCTCATCATCGCGGACTATTATTCCAAAGCTACATTTGTACGTCGCGTGAGTGGTCGGTGTTCGAGTGCAGCGGTAATAACTCTCACAAAACAAATCTTCAGTGAGCAAGGTATCCCCACCAAAGTCATAAGTGACAATGGGCCGCAGTACGACAGCCGTGAGTACCACAAATTCTCCCAAGACTGGGAATTTGATCACGTAACATCAAGCCCAAGGTATCCAAGGAGTAACGGTTTCATCGAGCGGATGATACAGACTGTGAAATTGACCTTGACAAAGGCAAAGCAGTCCAACATGGACCCCTACCTTGCACTCCTATGCCTCCGCACAACTCCGATAGACAGTGCTCTTCCCTCACCTGCAGAGCTACTCAATGGTCGCAAACTCAAGGACAATCTTCCGTCGAAGATTCGACACAACCGGCACGACAAAGATGACGTGTATGCCAGGTTGGCCCAGCGCCAAGACAAACAGAAGGAGTACCATGACCGTGATGGTATGCGCAAACTATCATCACTGGTACCGGGACAACACGTGACGGTTCAAGATCATCACACTGGGAAATGGACACCCGCAGTTGTCAAAGATGCTTGTCCAGAACCCAGATCATTCATTGTTCAGACACCAACTGGACAAAGCTTACGCCGTAACAGAGTGCACATTCGCAATACTGAACCAATGAGAAAGACACTCCGCTTTGCAGACCCACCAGTTGCTAGCGTACATACCCCGTCACTCAACCCACATGCCCCCAAGTCTATACTGAGGAAGACTGGGAGCAAGTCTACTGATCAGAAACAACACAGTGACAACAACAACTCTATCACTAACTTACCTGCTGTGCCTACTGAACCATACCGTACACGCAGTGGCCGCGTAGTGAAGAAACCACAAAGACTGATTGAAACATAAGCCTGTTTCAAGTAACGCTTAGAGACAACAAATTCATTTTTTTTTTAAGTTTTATTCTTTTAATGTATTTTTTTTTGTCGTTACAAGGCACAGAAAGAAGTACTAGCGTAAAAGAAAAAAGTAACTAAGTAAAGACAATTTTAGTTCACTTTGTTCAACAAAGAAACAATTTTTTATGCAGACAAATTTTAAGTTTTGTTTTTGTCATTTAGAAAATAAGAGAAAATTGTGCGAAAAGGATGTGTTACAACACCAAGTAGAAAAGTTTCCTACTTGGTTCAGCAAATTAGATGATAATTTGGCGATTAGTTCATTCCTTCGACACACAGGACAATGCATTGTATATGTATTTCCAAATTTGCTACAAAATCTAGTTCATTTAACCCTCACTTTCATTCATAGATTTTGTTCTCAAAAGGGGGGATGTAATGGGACCATGCATATTCATATAACCTTTGATCTATACCTCCCAGGGTAACTTGATTACTGTACATGGAGCGTGGAACATGAGCTACAGAACTTCACTTAATACATCGTTAGTCTTGTCATTATTCTATCATATCATATCACAGTCAGTCCATTCTTGTTTGAGAAATAATAAAATTCAGAAAATGTGTAAATAATCAAATTCAGAAAATGTGTAACCCATGATTGGTGATGAATGCCCTATGGAGTAGGTCCATGCATGTTTGGAAAATAATCAAATTCAGAAAACTGTTTAAAAAAATAATTGGTGATGAATGCCCTATGGAGTCAGTCCATGCATGTTTGGAAAATAATCAAATTCAGAAAATGTGTAGCCCATGATTGGTGATGAATGCCCTATGGAATCAGTCCATGCATGTTTAGGAAATAATCAAATTCAGAAAATGTGTCACCCATGATTAGTGATGAATGCCCTATGGAATCAGTCCATGCATGTTTGAAAAATAATCAAATTCAGAAAATGTGTAACCCATGATTGGTGATGAATGCCCTATGGAGTCAGTTTATGCATGTTTGGGAAATAATCAAATTCAGAAAATGTGTAACCCATGATTGGTGATGAATGCCCTATGGAGTAAGTCCATGCATGTTTGGAAAATAATCCAATTCAGAAAGTGTGTAAATAATCAAATTCAGAAAATGTGTAACCCATGATTGGTGATGAATGCCCTATGGAGTCAGTCCATGCATGTTTGGAAAATAATCAAATTCAGAAAATGTGTAACCCATGATTGGTGATGAATGCCCTATGGAGTAAGTCCATGCATGTTTGGAAAATAATCCAATTCAGAAAGTGTGTAAATAATCAAATTCAGAAAATGTGTAACCCATGATTGGTGATGAATGCCCTATGGAGTAAGTCCATGCATGTTTGGAAAATAATCAAATTCAGAAAATGTGTAAATAATCAAATTCAGAAAATTGTGTGACCCATGATTGGTGATGAATGCTCTATGGAGTAAGTCCATGCATGTTTGGAAAATAATCAAATTCAGAAAATGTGTAACCCATGATTTGTGATGAATGCCCTTATCATGCTCTAATTCGGAAAATGTGCCTGATGTATTTTTATTGAGCAGTCAAACTTATGCACTGTTTTTTTTTGTCTTGTTGACCTGCAGTATTGATGCCACCCATGATGATTCCAGGCTTGGAGGACTAGTGAATGATGACCATGTCATTCCCTTGTGTGTCATGAAAAAAAGAGTCTTCAGTGGCATCCCTTACTTGTTTCTTTTTGCATTAAGGGACATTTCCGTTGGGCAAGAACTTACCTATGACTATGGTGACATCTGTTTGCCATGGAGGAAGAGTAATAGATGCATTTCACAAACTACACACCCAGATATTCACTGCAATCCTGAAGATAATTGTCCTGTGTCAAGCATTCCAAGCAGTCTTGTCACCAATAGCACAATGCTCACAAGCCTTAGTCCAAGCAGTCTGTCTGAGGTGCTTCCTACTGTCACCAATAGCACAATGCTCACCAGTCTTAGTCCAAGCAGTCTGTCTGAGGTGCTTCCTACTGTCGACTCTGGGTCCACTGGTAAGGTCACCAATAGCACAATGCTCGCAAGCATTTGTCCAAGCAGTCTGTCTGAGGTGCTTCCTACTGTCGACTCTGGGTCCACTAATGATGCCACCGATAGCACAATGCTCACAAGCACTCGTCCAAGCAGTCTGTCTGAGGTGCTTCCTACTGTCGACTCTGGGTCCACTGATAAGGTCACCAATAGCACAATGCTCTCAATCACTCATCGAAGCAGTCTGTCTGAGGTGCTTCCTACTGTCGACTCTGGGTCTACTGGTGATGTCACCAATAGCACAATGCTCTCAAGCATTTGTCCAAGCAGTCTGTCTGAGGTGCTTCCTACTGTCAACTCCAGGTCCACTAATGATGTCACCAATAGCACAATGCTCACAAGCACTCGTCCAAGCAGTCTGTCTCAGGTGCTTCCTACTGTCGACTCTGGGTCTACTGATGATGTCACCGATAGCACAATGCTCTTAAGTATTCGTCCAAGCAGTCTGTCTGAGGTGCTTCCTACTGTCAACTCTGGGTCTACTGATAATGTCACCAATAGCACAATGCTCTTAAGCATTCGTCCAAGCAGTCTGTCTGAGGTGCTTCCTACTGTCGACTCTGGGTCCACTGATAATGTCACCACTAGCACAATGCTGGCAAGCACTCGTCCAAGCAGTCCGTCTGAGGTGCTTCCTACTGTCAAACCTGATTCAACTAATGATGCCACCAATAGCACAATGCTTGCAAGCATTAGTCCAAGCAGTCTGTCTGAGGTGCTTCCTTCTGTCGACTCTGGGTCCACTGATGATGTCACCAATAGCACAATGCTCGCTAGCCTTAGTCCAAGCAGTCTGTCTGAGGTGCTTCCTTCTGTCAACTCTGGGTCCACTGATAATGTCACCAATAGCACAATGCTCGCAAGCAATTGTCCAAGCAGTCTGTCTGAGGTGCTTCCTACTGTCAACTCTGGGTTCACTGATAATGTCACCAATAGCACAATGCTCGCAAGCATTTGTCCAAGCAGTCTGTCTGAGGTGCTTCCTACTGTCGACTCTGGGTCCACTGATGATGTCACCAATAGCACAATGCTCGCTAGCCTTAGTCCAAGCAGTCTGTCTGAGGTGCTTCCTTCTGTCAACTCTGGGTCCACTGATAATGTCACCAATAGCACAATGCTCGCAAGCAATTGTCCAAGCAGTCTGTCTGAGGTGCTTCCTACTGTCAACTCTGGGTCCACTGATAATGTCACCAATAGCACAATGCTCGCAAGCATTTGTCCAAGCAGTCTGTCTGAGGTGCTTCCTACTGTCGACTCTGGGTCTACCGATGATGTCACCAATAACACAATGCTCACATGCATTCTTCCAAGCAGTCTGTCTTTGGTGCTTTCTACTGTCGACTCTTGGTCTACTGGTGATGTCACCAATAGCACAATGCTCTCAAGCATTCGTCCAAGCAGTCTGTCTGAGGTGCTTCCTACTGTCGACTCTGGGTCTACTGGTGATGTCACCAATAGCACAATGCTCACAAGCCTTAGTCCAAGCAGTCTGTCTGAGGTGCGTCCTACTGTCGACTCTGGGTCCACTGATATTGCCACCAATAGGACAATGCTTACAAGCATTCGTCCAAGCAGTCTGTCTGAGGTGCTTTCTACTGTCGACTCTGGGTCTACTGGTGATGTCACCAATAGCACAATGCTCTCAAGCATTTGTCCAAGCAGTCTGTCTGAGGTGCTTCCTACCGTCGACTCTGGGTCCACTAATGATGCCACCGATAGCACAATGCTCACAAGCACTCGTCCAAGCAGTCTGTCTGAGGTGCTTCCTACTGTCAACTCTGGGTCTACTGATGATGTCAACAATAGCACAATGGTCTCAAGCATTTGTCCAAGCAGTCTGTCTGAGGTGCTTCCTACTGTCGACTCTGGGTCCACTAATGATGCCACCGATAGCACAATGCTCACGAGCACTCGTCCAAGCAGTCTGTCTGCGGTGCTTCCTACTGTCGACTCTGGGTCTACTGATGATGTCACCGATAGCACAATGCTCTTAAGTATTCGTCCAAGCAGTCTGTCTGAAGTGCTTCCTACTGTGGACTCTGAGTCAACTGATGATGCCACCAATAGCGCAATGCTAGCAAGCACTCGTCCAAGCAGTCTGTCTGAGGTGCTTCCTACTGTCACCAATAGCACAATGCTGGCAAGCATTCGTCCAAGAAGTCTGTCTGAGGTGCTTCCTACTGTCGACTCTAGGTCCACTGATAATGTCACCAATAACACAATGCTTGCAAGCATTTGTCCAAGCAGTCTGTCTGAGGTGCTTCCTACTGTCGACTCTGGGTCTACTGATGATGTCACCAATAGCACAATGCTGGCAAGCATTCGTCCAAGCAGTCTGTCTGAGGTGCTTCCTACTGTCGACTCTAGGTCCACTGATAATGTCACCAATAGCACAATGCTCACAAGCATTCGTCCAAGCAGTCTGTCTGAGGTGCTTCCTACTGTCGACTCCGGGTCTACTGATGATGCCACCAATAGCACAATGCTCTTAAGCACTCGTCCAAGCAGTCTGTCTGAGGTGTCTTGTGCCACTGATGTAACCAAATATAGCAAGCATTCCTATTCACATGTTGTCAACAGACGTGCCATGTCGTCCTGATCCTTCAGCTTTTGATATCCTGGAAGATATTTGTGGAGGATATGTGTATGGCAATCAGAAAACCGAATGTCACATAGATATGGAAAGTTTTCATTCTATCATTGATGATCGTCATTTGTTGCAGGAGCCTGTAAAACTGCCCTTCCAAAATAAAGTCATACAAGCTCATGGCAAAACTGTGCAGATGACGACTGACAATTCAGAAAGTGCAACTGAAGAGGACTCATCAGACACTTCAGAGAATAGTTCAGACTATCATGGTTCGGAGTCAGATGAATCTGAATCTGATGAGGAATCAATTGTATTTGACCAGCTAACAGATAATAGCTCACAATTCCAACCACGGCCTTGCAGAGGTAAAGCAGAGCTAGAAGCTAATGGCAAAGTGCAACCGTCTTCTGATTCATCTTCTGATGGAAGTGACTCCTCATTTGATGAAATCCACATCGAGTATTACAAACAGAAGGAGGTAGAGGGTGGTTTGATCCGAGCTTACAACAAATTCAATGCGTGTTTGTTTTGTGAAAAACTTGTAAATGATGGCGGAGTAACTATGGGTGACTTCTTAAAGCCATCTAAGTTTGATGCTGTAATTCAAGCTGTTGAGGATTTGGCAGGACAGGATGAGGGGGAAGGTGGTGATCATGAGCTACAGCGTCCATCGTTTGCCCTCAAAGCAGGATATGATTTGGCCTGGCTTGCTCGGATTAAAAGAGGAAGGGCCATACGATCCCATGACATCACATCTGAAGAGGAAGCTAATAAGTTTCTGCAGCTACATAGATCAGAATGGGGTCTTAAAGTTTCTGCCTCAGCTTGCAATACCCTTAACACTCGCAAAAGCAAGAAACCTGTGAGTTTACCTAAAACCAGTGACCTTCAGAAACTGTCCAAGTATGTTACCAGTGAGGTTAAGAAATGCAATGAAATGTTCACAACTTCTTCTACTGCCAACTACAGCTTTTTAAAGCGGATGCAGAAAGTCACACTTGTACGTCTCTTGTTGTTCAACAAACGACGGCCATTGGAGCTCTCACAGATCACCACTGACACATACATTAATCGACCAGGATGGAACAACTCAAGGGTAGAAGAGCTGTTATGCCAGATGACATCTCTTGAAAAGAAGCTGCTTGAGAGTCACGACCTCTTGAAGATGATTGGAAAACGGGGGCGAACAGTCCCTGTTATTGTTCCTCCAGACTGCAGTAAATCACTAAATGCAATTTCCAAGTTGAGGCATCTTTTCATTCCTCCATCCAACCAGTATATGTTTGCGAGAAACACACCATCCACACACATGCAGGCTGGTCATGTTCTCAAAGAAATTATCTCAGAAGTGTCTCTTGACTCACCACAAGACATCCGCACAACTAAAATGCAGAAATACACTGCAACAGTTGCACAGATTCTAAGCCTACAGCCACACCAATTAGAATGGGTTGCTAGCCATCTTGGCCATAGCGTCAACATACATAAAGACTTCTACAGGGTGCAGGACTCAACAATTGAACTGTGCAAGGTCTCCAAGTTATTGATGGCCATTGATGCTGGTGATGTGGGCCAATGGGCAGGCAAGTCTCTGGATGACATACAAGTTGAAGGTAAATAAATACACATACTTACCAATACTGTAGTGGTACCTTACTTAAGGGAGACTTTCCTATGGACCTTTACATCAGATTCCACCTTTTCTGACCCTTAACCCCAATTTTACACCATCCAACCCCAATATGTTTATGGTATTATTTTTTGGGACCAGGAGTCAGAGTTGTATTCAAGTTCCCTGCAAGACGTTTCACAAATCCACTCACAAGTCTTTCCATAAATGCCATTCACAAGAAACTATTGATGAACAATGACAAATGAATGCTTTTGAAGCGGTTCATTTGAAAAGCTAGTGATAAGACTAAAAGACTTGTGATGGACTTGTAGGGACTTGTGATCCACTTGCAGTGCCTTGAATACAAATCTGAAATCAATGTAGCCTATTTACGGCATTAAAAATCTGCCTCTAAATAGGAGCTGAGACATAAGGGTGACATTGAAATGTCAGCATATTCCATTTTGTCTCCCTAAGGTGCTAGTTATGACCATTAAGTGTCTCCTTATTAAACGGCATTTGTGGTTATAAGAAAGAACAATTAATTCAATATAGGATTAAAAGTTAGGTTGTGGTCATAGTTGCAAGATTCAGACAGATGGGGTGTTGCATGCCATGACAGTAGAGTACAGAGCAGAAGGCACACTTTTCTTGCCAATATGATCACAACCTAGAGGTCTTTATTCTGCAGCAAGACTAAGCCTTTTCACATTTGGTCTGTTTACATTTACTTAATAATGAGAATATTGGCACAATAGATGTGTAGCACTACCAGAAAAACAAGTTTTCTCATCAAAATTTTCAAAATTGTCATAATCGTCTATATTGTCTGTCTGTCTGTCTGTTTGGTTGTTTGTTTGTCTGTCCTTTCTTTGGTGTGTTTGGGGTATTTGTTGTGTGTGGGGTATTTGTTGTTATATTGGGCTTCTAGTTTTTCTTACTGGCTACCCACTTCTTCATTGGATATTGTTTTTGTAAATTATATGCAGATATTGAGATGGAAGCAACTGATGAAATTGATGACGATGGAGATGAAGATGAACAGGAAATGAACCAGGGTAGATTTAACAAATTTTTTACAAACATTAACTTTACTATTCCTGTGCAGCTCATGCAGCTACATTATGGGATATAACTAACTCATGTTGGCTAAAGACATCAAATAAATTGAAACAAGGGTGCATTGCCTGCCTTGATTCATTACCATTATAATTGGAATTGAAATTACATAATGAATTGAGAGAGCCAGTCAGTAGCCGTGTCACGCACACAGCCCTGTTTGACGTCAGTTTCTCGTCCCGAGGTCAAGCACGCATGGCCCAAAAGCGTACGCAAGATTTTACGAGATGTATTCGAGATTACAGAAAAACACAAAAAGTGCCTCAATACATGCACTGTTTGGCCAAGATGGCTAAATAAGTCAAAAAGTGGAAATCGTGTGTTTTATTTTGATAACAAAAATAACTGCTTTTGACAAATATAAAGTGTTGTTATGGCCTGTCAAACAAAATCATATTTTTTATCAACAAAATCGAGGGCCGTTAATTTTTAGGTGTACATTCGATTCTTAAAAAAGGCCAAAACAAATGTCAAGGCTTAGTACATAAAGGCAAGTATACGCTTCATTTTCATGTGAAACACGTGCAGAAGTCTTCTAATGTTTGGTCCAAATTGCCTGTTAAAAAATGAAGACTTTTGCGAGATTTCATGATTCACAATCACATGTACGCATGTAAATGAACGTAAGTAGGCCAACAGCCTGAACAGCACGTGCGAACGTGCAATGAATGACTTATGAATATTAAGCAGGCCATCTCAAGCTCGACTAATCAGTGTGCAGGCGATGCGTATGGGGTCACAAGGTCACACCGTGTTTGGGTTCCTCACTCTATGCTTTACAATGGTGACGATCTTTTCGCGTTGTGAAAAATGAAAGTTGTTGGAAACATTAGGTGTACATAGAATTCTTTAAATACTAACGACATCACGTTCACGAGATTACTTGTAGATGAAGGTTCACTCTTTCCTTTGATTACTTTGGGAGACTTTCGTCGTTCTAAAAAAAACACCGGAAATTGCATGACCTAATTTTTAGTCGATTTGTCCGTGAAATAATATCGTCAAAATGCATGGAAATCTTTCTTTATAGAAAAAAATACCTTGATGAATGTATGTAGTAGGTCTTTAACTACCCAAAACAACTTTGTTTGTTTGGATCGGTTGTGGTTTGCCAAGAAAATTGCGAATTTTCTGAAGCCCTTTTTACGGCCATCATTCGCTGGCCTCGCGTTGCTATCAATTGTGTAGACAAGAAAATAGAGCAGCTACGAGTGACACGGCTACTGACTGGAGCTTTGAAAGATGACATAAAAATTACCTGTTACCTTCCTGTTTTCTTTGTGGAAAATTCTACGGATAACTGTTCAATGAATGTTTATAAATTCCATGCAAAATCATTTTGTTGAAATTTAATTTTCAATAAAAGTCTTCTTCTTTTTTTTCTAGTCTCACTTCAAACCTGTTTCAACAAGTCATCATCAGCCAGAGAACCAAGCCCTTCATGTGCACCTAGGTGTACTCCAAGAAGAGGTAGGTTGATATTTGCCCCCCCCCCCAACTCATTAAATTTACACCACTATGACTTCGCGCCTCTTTTTCTTTTCTTTTTTCTTCTTTTTTTTTCTTCCTTCCTATTTTTTTTTTGGTTGCTTTTCCAGGGGGGGGGGGCAAGCGCCCCCCCTCCTTGCCCCCCTGTGCAACGCCCATGCCTAAGTGAAATTAAATTGAATTGTTACTAAAGCAACTATAAACATTTCAGTTTAACTTACTACTTTCTTGATACATGTACATGATATCAGGCCCATTGATAGTAGGCTGCTTATGTCGTGCCCGGCAATATCTTCCTCCAGCAGTTATGCTCTACTTGTATAAGTCCACAATGTGTGCTGTCATGGAATACTGTTGTCATATTTGGGCTGGTGCTCCAGCTTGTCATTTGTCCCTGCTTGAAAAAAATTTAAAGACGTATTGCAAATCTAGTAGGACGTGACCTAGCTTCTTCCCTGGAACCTCTCAGTCGTTCTGTAGCTTCTTTGAGCCTCTTTTACATATGTTAATTTGGCAGGTGCTCCAGTGGACTTCCACTGGTTGTTCCACCTAAACATACATTTTGCTGCTCCACATGTTTATCTGCCCATTCTCATCCTTACACTGTTTTCCCCAAAGCGAATACTAGGAGATACTCATCCAGTTTTTCCCCTCACTTCTTGCATCCTGCTTTCAATCCACTTACGATCTGTCTCAATTAAAATGCAACATCAATAGTCGTCTTTCTACTTTTTTCATTTCCTCTTTGATTATTCCCATTCTTCCTTTTTAGTCGTCACCTTGAGTGGCCCGTCTTGGGCCTTGTGATTGGCTATCCCAAAAAAATTTCAAGAAGAGGAACCATGCATCCAGAATGTGTGATCCACCTTAGCTGGGGAAACTCAGTCCTGCATTCTTGTGGTCTTGGGTTGAATGGTCAGTCTGTCTACATCCCAACCACTGCAAGATGTAGCTGTATTACATTAAACAATATAATGTGTAACACACAGGCAAGGAACAGGGCCTGCATCCTTAACATTTGTTTAGAAACATATTTTTTTTGTGTATTCTTTAGTCGAAACTGAAACCAGATCCAGCTCACGTGAGATGCCATCCGAGTTAGCTGAAGGATCAAGACCTCTTCGTGTATCAGGAAAGGGTGGGTTCCATGATATTGTTTGCAAAACACATGTTTCTGATAAAAAAAGATTGATCTGTGAAAACTCTTTAAAAATTTAAAACGACCTGCATACAGGGCGGTTCCACAAAAAAAAGGAAACCCAATTGTAATTTATATAATATCTAATGAACATTTCCAAATAAATTATAGACCAAATGAAAGATCCATGTCTCCTCTTTCCAGTGATACCCTGATTGTGTGTCTGTGACCATGGATGACTGAGCAGTCACTGTTATTCTGTCAAGGGTCAAAACCTGCACTGGGCCAAGTTGTTGCAAACTGGCAATTGGTATTCAGGGCATGTGAACCGGCTTTTTTTAACGAAAGAAGACAACATTTTCTTGACAACAAATTATTCAATGTTGACACTGTGATTAAACCACTCTCATTGTTGAAGTTAACTCCTTTTGAACCAATGTCTTTAATGTCACTTCCACCTCTACTTTCCACACAAAGCTTTGAATGTTGTCCCATTTCGCCCACTGCCATTTCAGCCGTTGCATAACAAACCAGCCAGTCATCCATGGTCACAGACACTTGTCTATAATTTATGAGGAAAAAGTTATTTGATTTTGTACATATTCATTTACTTTTGGGTTTCCTATTTTTATACACACCCCGTATATGTTTTAATTAATCATGTTAACATGTTGAATTTAACCCAATCAATTTTGATTTAACACTTCTGAGTGATTATAAAGTGCTGTCATTGACATAACTCTGTAAGAGTTGAGTTTGATTTGAGAAGTTGTATTTACATATAACTGTAGTGATTGTAGTTTTTATTTAAATAGGATTTATTATGGGAAATGCACCATTTCCACGTCTGAAACTGAGCCTTTCTCCCACCTTTCTAAAAAAGGTGACATTATATAATTTAGCCCAGACAATAGTGTTGCCATGGGCAATACGTGTAATGTAAATATTTAATTTATGCACTGATGGTGTAATTTATAACATCTTTCTTTTTATTATCATGATTGCATTTGAAAAAGACTTCTACATTTGTAATATAGGATGGTTGCTAAAATTGACTGCGTACATGTACATTGTACATTTATCATGTGGAATAATTTGTTTATAAAAATATTTATGTTTATTTACAAATATTTCTATTTAGGAGACAAATTTCCTTGGTCCAAACAAGAGACATCCTGCATCTGGGCACAAATGAGAGAACTCATCTTGAAAGAAAAGGTACCAGGGAAGAAGGAATGTCAAGCTTGTATCACAGCTTCAGTTCCCATATTGGACAAAAGAACCTGGCAGTGCGTAAGTATAAGGTCTATAATATAATAAACGCGGTCAGGAGAAAAAGCACAAGATAAAGGCTACTGCAGTACAAAGTACTACAGTGCTTTGTATTGGTACTGTGTGTTAAGTACCACACGAAACAGTAACGTACATGTAGCTTGAAGAGGGGCTCTAAAGTCTTTTTATTTTTTTTCTGCACTTTTTTTTCCAATAGTCAAAGAATCCTCAAGGGAGTAATCATGGCAGTGGGAAAACCTCCATTAAAATGTTGTCAAAAGTCTTTTTAGTTGATGCTCCTTTTGTATGAAACCTGAGCGTGACGACACTTGTACAAACAAAAAGTAGGCCTGTATATTTAATACAGCGTGTGTCCCAGAAAGCCTGCAGCTTTTTTGACGAGGCTCTAGCATCGGTGCGGAAAAAGTACCACTATTATTTTTATACCATTTTAAGGCTTGGAACCTGAACTTTATCGCCGCTGAGTATTGCCTTGATGTTTAAAATAGTTTTCAAATAAGTTGTGTTCAAAATGTAAAGGCATGTGGAAAAAAAAATCAACAGATTTCACGGACTATTTAAGTCAAGATTTTATTAAAGAATCTTAAATCTACCTCACTTTGATTGATAGTCATGCACACGCAGACATGAACTGAGAATTCCCTTTCAAAAAATGTACAGACCTACCGGTATATAGTTGTTAATATGACAAATTTTTTTTTCAATTTTTAATGGAAGGGTATCAAAATAAAATGATATTTTTTACCATTTAAATATTAGGCAAGAGACTTGTGATCTGTTTTCAACTTTCATAAGGACTCTGGCTATTAGAAAGTGTGTGTAGGAAAAAAATATTGAATTTGACCTGAGAGCCTCTTCTTAATAACCCATGAAATACATGTACATGCACCACATTTTCCTGCATAATCTTTAAAGTATTTGTGTTTCAATTAAACAACAGTGATTGGGTATTATCGATCGTTGGAGTTGAAAGTAATAATCGATTGTTGGAGTTGAAAGTAATTAATGTTAAAGTTGATGTTTGAGAATGTTTTTGATGAAAAACTTGGGGGATTTGCAAATCAAACCAATGTATTGTAATTAATGGATTTTTAACCAAAACATTCTATCAAGGGAGAGCCTATTTTCATAAAAAAGACAAACATTCACTTTCAGTCACATTATATTCACATTAAATTCTAATAATTTCAAGCTGAAAGGTTGGAGTAATTTTTTCTTATGTTGATTTTGTCCTCAAGTTGTAGGGCGGCAAAGTTATGAAGCTTCAGTTGATATATCATGTTTTTTTTTTCAAAGGAATTTTCTTACTAATTGTATGTTTTCGAATAATGCTTGTTTATGAAAATCACTTGACCCCAACTCATTGTTAGTCACCACTCTCGACAAATGCATTAAAGGTAGAGTACTGCCATTGGTGACTGGTGGAAATACAACTCTCAACTTTCAATGTAATTGTGAAATATGCAAATCAAAGGTTTATCGCCATCAAGGAAAGTATCAGGACTATTCGAGTGCTCATGCTAAAAATTTAATAACAGTTATTGGGCTTTGTCGATTGTTAGAGTGGTTATTGTAATAGTTGATGTTTGAGAACGTTTTTGACAAAAAAAACTTGGATGGTTTGCAAATCAAACAAATGTATTGTAATAAATGGATTTTTCATCAAAACATTCTTTATATGGAGAGCCTGTTTTCAGGGGGAAAATAAGACAAACAATAACTTCTATGAATTCAGTCACATTATATTCACAGTAAATTCTAATAATTTCAAATGGATAGGTTGGAGTAATTTTTTCTTATGTTGATTTTGTCCTCAAGTGGTAGGGCAGCAAAGTTATGGAGCTTCAGTTGATATATGTGTGTTTTTTATCAAAGGAATTTTCTTACTAATTGTATGTTTTCGAATAATGCTTGTTTATGAAAATCACTTGACCCCAACTCATTGTTAGTCACCACTCTCGACAAATGCATTAAAGGTAGAGTACTGCCTTTGGTGACTGGTGGAAATACATCTCTCAACTGTCAATGTAATTGTGAAATGCAAATCAAAGGTTTATCGCCATATCAGGACTATTTGAGCGTACCGGTAGAGTACAGTCATTAGTTGCTGGTGTAAAATGTGATTGTGAAATGCGAATCAAAGTTTTATTGTCATCCAGTAAAGTACCAGGACTATTTGAGTGTTCATGTTTAAATTTAATAAAAGTTATTGGGTTTTTCGATTGTTAAAGTGGTTATTGTAATAGTTGATGTTTGAGAACATTTTTGACAAAAAAACTCTGGGGTTTCGATTAAAAATATTTTATCCAGGGAGAATCTATTTGAAAACAAATCACATACCGGTACATAAAGTCAGTCACATTATAATATATATTCACAGCAAATTTCAACAATTCCAAAAAGTGGAAGTGATTTTTGTCTGTTGAATGGTCGATTTTACAGACTTGTATGTACTTTTCTGTAAGTTGAAGGGCGGCAAAGTGTTATTTGCAGCATTTTACCTCAAGACACAGTCTTTTCTCTAGTACGTGAGTTAAGGCCCCTGGAAAATTCTGCTTCAAAATGACATATTTTGGGGGGATCTTTATGTACATTTGTGTAGGTGTCTGCATGTAGTCAAGGGTAAAAGGTAGTTATGTATGGGTTTTGATGGGTTTTTTTGGTTTTATTTTGGAGGGGGATAAAACAATTTTCCTGACAAAAATAATGTCCGGGTCTTCAAAAAAGGGTACATAGGTAACATAAGCCGATGTTGTTTTTGGAAAAAATGTTGCAACCTGCACTTCAGCAGTTGTGTACAAAGTCTATAATCAAGAAAACTGTCCAAATATTTCCTTAAAAAAATTGGAAAGTCCCGGATTCATGTCTTATCATCATTTTTTTGCAATAACTGACCTTCATTGAGATGATATATGAAGAAAAATTGGCGTCAGGCTGCAACATTATTTCCTTGTTTTTTTTTGGGGGGGGGGTCCTAAATATAACATGTATACGGCATTATATTTCAGGAGCCGGATTTTAAGTAATGAGGCAAGTTGTATTGTTATTGCACAGAAGATGTGATCTTTGGAGACTGGACCCAATATTATGTGATTATCGCAAACGAAAATGTTTTTTTTTTTTTTTAGGATTTGTAAGGATTTGAAATCGGGACAGGTCACAACTGCTCTTGCTGTCATTTGAAAATAAATATTCAGTTTGAATAGTGATACTGATATAAGCCCCAAACATTGTGTCTGATTGTTTTCTCATATTCAGGCATGCAACTTTTCCTCAGATCAGCTGATTTCGTCTTTTTTTACTTCCCATGTGTGCCATTGAAAATAGAAAAACACTGTACAAAGTCTGGGAAAAATGTGAATTTCCTCTTTTGTTTGTGATTTCCCAGTTGCATGCCTGCATATTAATTCCGGAAAAAAATGAAGCAAATGGGTCTCCATAGGGTAACAACACATTCAATCCTTGAATAAAGTAGAAAGTCTGTGATTGGCTAAATTTCATGCACTTTTCTCATATTTAATCCGAAAAAAAATTGGAAGCAAAAGTGAATCATTACAACAAGGGTCTCCATGGGGTAACACATTCAATCCTTGAATAAAGTAGAAAGTCTGTGATTGGTTAAATTTCATGCACTATGCAAATTACCTACACACAATTCGTCTCCACAAGGATGATTTATAAGGATAGTCAGGCACTGATAACTTTGTCTCCACAGGGCAGGACTCCATAAGGTAGTAGATTCAGGTATGGGATGATATCCAGTGTGTAAAGATCGTGCCTGAGTTTGATAAACGCATTAAACTTCACACATATGTTTGATCTGGTACACGGTACCCTGTGGAGACATTTGCACAAAAGATTGTAAACGTCTCCACAGAGCAATTTCTATACGTGAATTTCCAAAAGGTTATCACGAAATAGATAAATGGATTTTGCTCAAAAACTAGGAATTTCGAATCGCAAATTGAAGTATTTTATGTAAGGGTTATTAAGTCCGAATTTCAACTCAGAAAATGAATTGTGGTTAAAAGAGGCGCATTTGCAGGTACACCTTCAAGCTTGAAAACTTAAGTACACGAGAACAAAGGAATTACTCCACAAGGATGCAAATTCCAGCATGCGTGTTCATGAGAAAACAAATCATGTGTGGAGCCATCATATCGAGAACTCACTGAATTTGTTGTGTTCACTTAAGCTCAAACCTCTGTGCAGGCCAGTTTCCGGGCGAGAATCCCGGTAAAAATGCCCCCTTTTTCGATGTTTCGAGTCATAGTTTGATAACCAAGCGGTCTTTTTCAATGGGGGTAAACGGTTCTGTACAATTTAACTCTTTCTCTTTCTCATGGTATATGTTATTTTTTTTATCTTGAAAAAAATCCACGTACTTTCGGCTTGGAAAATGTGAACTTTTCATCATTTTCCTGTGTAAACGCACCGATTGAGCGCCCTCGCGTCAACTCTTTTGACTGTAACTCCTGACTAGAGTATCAAATTGTGTGGGGGTAAACGGAATCGAATAGCTTAGCTCCTCCTCTTTCCTTACATGTTAAACTTGTTATGATTAGGTTGAAAAAAACCGCCGTACTTTTCACAAAGAAAAAAAGTGGCCAATGACAACATTCGATCGATAAGGCATCGTTCGAGACTTACATCAATGTACCATTGCTTACCACGTGTTTCGTGATCTTGGACTTTGCTCATCACCTGTTTTTCAAAACACATTTTCTCCAATTCTACTTTAGATAAGACATTTAAAAACTATCCATTTGTAAATCAGTTATCTGGCATTAAAACTGTGGTCTTTTTAGGAGTTAATTTCATTTTAAAATAATGTAATTTTGGATCTGAATACTGTTCACTTCAAGGCAGTTATAGAAATTTGTGATGGAAAGAACGTGCGCTTGTTTATTGGGCTGTACCATTTTGTTTGTGGGGAGGATATCTATATGCATATACACGTTAGTGTATACGTCAGATTTCTTGAAGAATGCAAAAATGAAATAAGATGTTTATATCAAGTTTGACAAAATCGGACAAGAAGTTGTACTACTAGGCACACCTTCACATCGATATGTGCACAAATCCTACATTGTCATGTATAGGTTTGTTTTAACCATTTTATGAATGGAATGTACCGGGCCACATTTTAGGGTTGAACGCACAGCCACACAGGGCCAGCGTTAATCCGATTATGTAGCCCTGGACCTCTGTGTGGTACTCTGCGCGCCAGATTTAAACTGTAAAATTAAGTGAACAAAAGTGGGGGTAGCAAATTCATATATAAAACTACCAAGTTGTTACGAAATACCTTAATAGGATGTTGGTAATAAATGACAGTCTAAAGCATACTGTAAAATTAGGGCATCTGGTGTGAAGTCATTTTCAAATGGTACTTTTGTATACATTTCCAACTTCGGTGGTCGGCCGACCACCGTTGAAAAAACCTAACCTAATTTACCATTTTTTTCAGTCCAAATTTTGTTTGCTATTTGTTCCATGCATGTTCATGAACGGGTGCAGGCAAGCTAGACTGGTTCCCTTACCTTACAATTTCCGGCATTTTTTATCCTTCATCTGTAGTGGAGTCTGGGAGCCAGACTACTTGAACATTTTTGTTTTTCTTGGTTTTTCCAGCATTTTCGAACAAGCCACGAGGGTACATTGCTCCTTCTTCACATCATAATGGTTTTCTTATCCACTTTACACATGATGCTTCCTTAACGCAAACCTCCCATTATTTGATCTTCCGGTACTAAATGTTCACTGCATTTCTGTCTAATGAGTGTATCAAATATAAATCTCCATTTTTTTTAAGCTTCATGTCCACACCATTTGCTTTTCATAATGTCATTGTATATTTATATAATATAAAACTGTGGTGCATTATCAATTTTTGCAGTAATTATAGAGACAACAGAAATGTCAGCTGAAGAGGACATAATCTGTTAAAGATTGCAAACTGTAGACTGTATAGACGAGTATGTTTACTAAAAGAACTATAAAGTAAAGTAGGTGCTCAAAAGATTAATTTTATTTTAGGTCTTGTCGTAATTAGAATCTGTTGTTTGGGTTATTAGTCTGCACTGGAATTATTCTAGAAATTAAATTGTTCTAATGTGCACAAAACATGTACAAGTTTAGTTTACCATTTTGATTAGGGACAAAAGTCACAATGAGTAACATTGCCACGTTATGCTAAGTGACAGGACTTTCAGTTTAGTAATGCTGTTTGTGGTTACTTCACATTTTCAATGTACATGTATCAAATTGTTGCACATTTTTCCTTCAACTTCATCACTGGCGGTGACAGTTAACACTGAACTTTTGAAGAAACAGATTTATATACTTTGGTTTTTTTAAGATAACGAATGTCAGTGATGAATTGCGAACAAATAAAGCAGAAGCTGAATAGTGGATCAACTTTTATTTTCTCAGAAGTAAAATATGATCAAATAGCGTGCTTGTGGTGGATTGCAGAATAAAATACTTTATTTTTTAAATTTGACCCATGTCATTTTTCTCTCTAGCTTTTCTGAACTTGCAAGGATACCAGGAGATGTTTTCTTTTTGTACCCTATTTATATATAAAAAGGAGTTTAAAACAAAACATGATAAAGTCGCTCTTTCCATTTATACTTTCATTTCCTTTTTATACTTTCCTATACATGTAATACAAAACACATACTCCGCATGCCAAACGAAGAGCCTGCAAACGTGTATGCCCTTTATACACCACCCCAGCGGAGAAGGAGACCAGGAAGACAACTCACATCATACCTAACTTGTATTCAACGCTTGCTTGGAGAAAGTGATGGCATGCCGCGACCAGACCAAATCGCAACACTTGCCCAAGATCGCAATAAATGGAAGAAGCTTGAAGTCGACTACTCCGCAGCCGAAGGATGATGAATACCAAACAATTCCTAGAAAGTGAAATCAATAAGTTTTCTACAAAAAGTCATAAAAGGAAAGCGAGAGGTGAAACAGATGGTGCAGCTTGACTAAAATGAATGTTGGGAATACTTAGGAACCAATATTGGTTATTACAGTCAATCTGGGTTTTTTTTTTAGAGCGTATAGGCTTAGGAATAACCTTCTTGGAAAAAATGACAACATTCATTGAGGGGGAAAAACTCTCGGAATGCAACTGATTTCAGTATTTCAACAAGCCAATGTTGCAATCAACAAAATTAAATTAATGCTTGAGATCTCAACATTGTGGCAAAGCTACCCATTGAACACAGATTAAATCAAATCAGGCTTTGCCCTTCATCGACATTTTAACACTGTTACCTCCCGAGTGAAAGTTGGAAATATCACTCTGGTGGGACTCGAACCCACGACCTCCCGCTTTCTAGTGCAGATGTCTTACCACTCGACCACCGAGCTAGATCGGTTGGCTGGTTCGAATCTGATGTACATAGCAGCGGGTACCGCATAAATGCGGCGAACACAGATTGGAAACAACATGCATTATATGGATGAAAAATCTCAATTGCCGAGTTAATACAGAAGGCGTTGGAGCAAGTCATTTAATATAATATCACCTTTTAAACGCAATGACCCTAAAACCTGTTTCGTCCCCAAAAAAGCAAGCAATTTATTTTGTATTCCGACTGTTTGGAACAACAAAGAAAATGACACATAATACTTGTTTCAACAGCTGTCAACAACTGTAGTACACAATACAACCCTGCTTTGGCAAACAAAATGATTTATAAAATCTTTTTTTTTAAGACGGGCCTTCAAAAGGACTTTGTTTAATATTTTTAACTTTTAAACTGGTTTATCGCTGGTGATGTTGGAAGACAATTGTGACGACGACTCTCGAAATTGTAATTTGTTGGGCGAAAGTGGTTTTAGGGTCATTGCGTTTAAATGGTGATATAACAGATTGAGCTATTTCATAATTTTTTCATCTGAAAGTAGTTTATGAAATTAGCTTTCCAGTCATTCTTTTTTGTGCTACATATATTTTTAAATATGAAATACATTTTTGGGGGGTTTGGGTTCCGCTTTCTTGACTCGCCCTGTATATCATCATCGGAGGTGAGATGGCCGGTTTGAGAAAAGTCGTGACCTTGACGCGACAGTTCGTTGCAAAAGTATTTGTATATCAAGGTATTAATAATTTATCATTATTTTTTGTATTGATTATTTAAGAGGGAAATATCGGGGAGAATAGTGGAGAAAACTAACCATCTTGGCGAGGAGGATATCATTTAAAAGGGAATTATGGATGAGAATCAACATCTTAGCTAGGAGGGTATTTTGTAGAAGGAATTATGGAGGAGACTAACCATCTTGGCTAGGATGATATTTTTTAGAAGGGAATTATGGAGGAGACTAACCATCTTGGCTTTGAGGATTCTTTTAGAAGGGAAATATTTAGGAGACTAACCATCTTGGCTTCGAGGATATTTTTTAGAAGGGAATTAAGGAGGAGACTAACGATCTTGGCCAAGAGGATATTTTTAGAAGGGAATTATGGAGGGGACTAACCATCTTGGCTGGGATGATATTTTCTAAAAGGGAATTATGGAGGAGAACCATCTTGGCTAGGAGGATATTTTTTAGAAGGGAATTATGGAGGGACTAACCATCTTGGCTTGGATGATATTATTTTAGTAGGGAATTATGGAAAGGACTAATCATCTTGGCTTCGATGATATTTTTAGAAGGGAATAATGTAGGAGACTAACCATCTTGGCTAAGAAGATATTTTTTTTAGAAGGGAATTATGGAGGGGACTAACCATCTTGGCTTGGATGATATTTTTTAGAAGGGAATTATGGAGGAGAACCATATTGGCTTGGATGATTTTTTGGAGGTGATTCATGGAGAATGTCAAGGATCTTCATGAGGAAAAAAATTTGTAGATGGAAAGTTGAGGTTTATTCAATGAACAATTAAACTGTATTAATTCATTGTTACTTAAAGATGGTCTTCCAGAGAGGAGAAAACGGAAGTCGATAAGGGATGTCACTAAGATAATTGGAGAGCAAAGATCGATGTCATCAGGTAGATGTCTTTCTTGTGCTTCTATACCAAGGTTTTAACTTCAATTTAATAAATCATAATGGAGGAGACTAACCATACTGGCTAGGAGGATATTTTTAAGAAGGAGTTAATAAACAGACAAACCATTTTGGCGAGGAGGATATTTTTAGAGGGCATTATTAAGAAGACCAACTAGGATGATATCTTTCAGACAGAACTATGAAGGCTAATCTTCATGGCGTGGAGGATATTTATATTGGGGACGACTGATGGTGAAGTAGGAATATTAAAACTATAACACCAATATTAGTTATTTCTAGAGTAAAACAAACACATTTTATTTTAAAGAATGTAAAAAACCCGTAACTTTTTTGACACAAATTACCAATACAGTGAAATCTCGATAAGTCATACCTCAAGGAAACAGGTTCAAAATTTGACTTAAGCAGAGTTTTGAGTATAGTAGGGTTGTATATCATTGTTATACTACTGAAGGCAATGGATTCTTTGTTTGACTGAACAGTTGTTTTGAGTTATCAGAGTTTGACTTATCGAGATTTCACTGTATAAATAAAATACAAAATGATATAATGATGTTAATGAATTATTAAGATCAATATACTTTAAGAAAAATTAAAATGTGATGGTGAGACCAACAATTTTTGTTTGTTTGAAGAGGCAGTTCAGATGTATTTACATGGTATATGAAAACAAAATAATATAATTGTTTTTCACTGGATTTATATATTACAGGAATTTTCAATGAATTTGGTGAAGGGATGTATTTGGTGTGCGAAGATTATCGACAAGGCAAGTACACAATATGCATTTTTCAAGTTCTATTAAAATAAAAGTTCTGTTATAATAAAAGTCTCTTATTTAAGGGGAATGCGTTTATCTAGGCAATTATAATTATTTTGCCAAAGTAGATCATTCTAATGGGGGATGGTTTTTCTAATCTTCTTTAAGTTTATTGAAAAATACCTTTCTTTAATTATTAAAAACAATTCATGCCTTGTGGATAACCAAGGGCGCTGTTTCTGTGATGTCATTTCAGGGAGACACTGTTCTTATTATCTGTTACTCTGTAGAAATTCTGAACCAAAATTGTTTTCACTGAAATATTTATGAGAAAGGTTTGTTCAATGGCTTACTGCCATGTTTTGACATAACAACGAATTACTAAAGAAAAAATTATGACAACGAGATATCCAAATTTCTGGCAACTTTTGGTGCAACACTAATTGCAACGTTGTGGTTTCTGTCTGATATGACATCACACTTTCGCTCTTTAATATGGAAATTTGTATTTGAAACAAAAGAAACTATTTATTTACAAAAATAACATGTAGAATTGCAGAAGGCCGAACAGTCCAATAGTCGAGCCATTTTTGCCTCTTCAATTGTGTTGTAGGTTTGTGTGCTTAGTCTATGGGAGAGAATTAAACAGGGACAAAGGGAAATATAAAGCATTGTTCTCGGGAGTATAGTAAAACAAGAGTGAGTGCACTGTGTGTGTTATTTCTGTGACATTCGCCTTTAATGATGCTTGAAAAATGTTAGTATTGTGATTGGAAGTAGAGTGTACATATGTAAAATTTTGGAATGGTTTCTGGTAAAAAATGTAATTTATCGTATTGTAATGTATGGTGGTTGATGGAAATGCATAGGTCTGAGAAGTATACTGTGATTAGTATGGATTTTGGATAGATGTGGGCGAGTAGTTTGATGAGATGTGTACGGTTGAACTCTTTGGTGTTTCACATGATGATGAAGCTGTCGTCCATGTATCTTTGAAATATAAAAATGTTTGGATGTTTGTGATGATTATGGAAGTTGTATTCTCTGGGAGCTAATATGAGGTTTGAGAGTTGTGCTGAGTGGTATGATCCCATTTGTATCGCCAGATTCTGTTGAAGATGTGATTACCTATTTTGAAGTTGCTGTAATTGCTGGTGAATGTATGTAGTTCTTTGAAATATGTGTGAAATTCTGGAGGGTATTCCGGCAAGGTGGCAAGTTTGAGAAGTGTGTTATAGATATCTTGTGGGGCATTCTAGCATGGGGAAATACTCATAGTACTTATCTGAATAAATTATTAATAGTACAGAAGAAGCCGGTGAGAGTCATCACAAATTGCGGTTGCAGAGAACACTCTGCGCCCCTAATTAGACAATATAAAACACTAAATATTTTTGAACTGTACAAATACCATCTAGGAATCCTAATGTTGAAATTCGAAGGTAACCTACTACCTACAAATATCAGAGCCATGTTTGTGAGGAATCTAGATGTCAATTTACATAACACACACACAAAATTCACATTGGTAAGGCTAGGACTGCATCATTCATGAAAACAGTTAGACACCAAGGTCCCCTTCTCTGGAATCAGCTTACCCCTATACCCTTCTTCCGGACTGTGCATAAATTCAAAAGATATCTGAAAAATCTACTTATTTCCGGTATTATATAAGACATGCTTCCATAATATTCACATCTGTATAAGTCACATTCTATTATAATCAAATGTTATATTGTAAATCGGTATATTTTCAATTTCCTTCAGTTTTTCTACTATTATGCCAAGTAATTAATTAATTAATTTATTGATCACTGATTTAATTTATAGTTTTAATTATTGTTTATTTCATAAGTTATTCACAAACGGGACCAGGCTCTGTATAAGCTTAGGCTTTTTTTCCTGGTTCCCACATCTGTCACCATTTATGTTTAATTGATCAAAGTGTTGTACATGTATTAGCATTCTATTAAGTTTAGTTATTGTTGTAGTAAATAAACTGTTGCATTAGCATTATTTTAATTTGTGGCAAATGGAAAATAAAACAATACAATGCAATATGATGTTGGTATGTAAGCTTTCAAATTCTAATGTAATCAAGAAAAGGTCGTCGTGCTAGTGGATGTCTAGGGTCTTAAGAGCTTCAACATATGTAGTGAATTTGTAATAATTGGCCATGGAAAATGGTTTTTAAAAAATATTGTTTAAAAACGCAATAAATATTAAAATGTTGAGTCTCACTTCACCAATGTCAGTGTCAGCTGAAGAAGATGTAATCTTTTCCCTCAACGAGGTTTAGAGAAGCCAAGTTGCTCTCAAAACTGCCACCAGTTAGGTCCTGATTGTCAAAAAAAAATTACAAAGTTATTTCATGTTTAAGCGTTATTATATTGAAAAATGTTGATAGCAGCAGCTGCATACGTTCAATGCTACTGCTGGTCTCGTAATGATGAGAATCTATTTTTTTTGTTATTGGTTTAAATTGGAAATGGAATTACTCTAGAAATGATACTTTTCTAGTTTACACAAAACATGTACAAATTAAGGTAATCATGAAATTCCTCATTCAGTTTGATTTGGGGAAAAATGGTAATTAGTAACAATGTCAGATTATGTAAATGGTAGTGTATCCTCGACCCTCCATTATCTGCGCAGGTAACGCTTGCATACGCGCGCGTTGTCACACACAAATTCAAGATAAATGCGTAGAAAAAGGACCGCGTAGCCTTAGGGGGTCTGACAATACAAAAATGTACAAAACAAATTTAATTGTGGACAGAAATCGACAATTTTTCTGCAGAACGTTTTTAAAGGAATAAGACACCTACCATTTTGACACAGATGATAAAAGGTGGTGCAGGCTGACTGAAATGAACAATCAGCACACTAGGCTTTGGAATAACCTGCATGAAAAAAAGGAATTTTATTTGTAATAAAAAGCCGTATCCTCTATGAGAGATCCCGTTTGCTATTTCCCAGGTTTGCAGCATTCCTTCTGTTGCTAGCATCGTGACTTTGGGCGTGATCCATGGCTACATGGCATATAAAGGTTTAGACTAGCACACCTTGAACAAAGACATTGACAAAATGGGGAACCGCCAACACAGCTCAGTTGGTAGGGCACTGGAATGGCAGTCCAGAGGTCAGGGGTTCAAACCCTGCTCCAGTCAATTTCTTTGTTCAACTATTACAAATGATGTTTGAACAATGCAGTAACTTCACTCTGAGAGGACTCTTAGCCGGTTCAAGCCGGGATTATTTTGACAAGAATGGAACGAGGCGCTGGAAACCATCACCCTTGTGCAGCACACTCATGTTTCAGGCCTCGCTCGCTGCAAGCGGGTCGCTCACGGATATTTGTGTGTGTGTTTATCTGTCATCCGTTCCAAATACTGCAAAACCTTTGCAGATATACACATTATCCAGCACAAACTGGTTAAGAAAACTGTGAGATCAGTGTTTCTAGCTAATGAGGTCTTTTTAAGACAAAACATTACATTTAATACATGTTAAGGCTATTATCAACAAAAGAGTTACGCTTTTCATGCAGCGCCTACTCAATTTCGACTTGTTGGAGACAATAAAGCTCCCAAAATATAAGAATTTTCAGTCGCACAATTTCAGACATTTTCCACAAGTGTTCCAAATGGCTAGATCGCAGGTTTCGAAAATAAACTCTTAGACTTCAACACAGAGACAAGGGCCCACACTACATCCAACAAAACAACACGGTTGTCCTGCCCCCAGATCTGAAAAGAGGACAGTGATCCAACTTTTCAGACCCGAGTTCAAGAGGGGGTAAAATTTACAACTACTTAACTTTGAAATCGACAAAAGCTGCCCGACATCTTCTTCACCAGCAACCCTCATCTTCTTCCTCATGGACCTGCACAGGACACACGGACAAAAAGACAGAAAAAAAGACTGCCAAATATAGGCAGGACTATGTTAAAACCAGTCACAAATGTACATCTTTCAAAATTCAACACATACATAAATAACACATACACATGCAAAGAAAGAGTTCACTTCCAGCCAGACGCGATGCTATTTCGTTATGCTTTTCATGCTGCGCCCACTCAATTTCGACTTGTTGGAGACAATAAAACTCCCAAAATATAACAATTTTCATTCGCACAATTTCAGACATTTTGCGCAAGTGTTCCAAATGGCAAGATCGCAGGTTTCGGAAATAAACTCTTAGACTTCAACACAGAGACAAGGGCCCACACTACATCAAACAAAACAACACGGTTGTCCTGCCCCCAGATCTGAAAAGAGGACAGTGATCCAACTTTTCAGACCCGAGTTCAAGAGGGGGTAAAATTTACAACTACTTAACTTTTAAATCGACGAAAGCTGCCCGTCATCTTCTTCACCAGCGACCCTCATCTTCTTCCTCATGGACCTGCACAGGACACACGGACAAAAAGACAGAAAAAAAAGACTGCCAAATATAGGCAGCACTATGTTAATATCAGTCACAAATGTACATCTTTCAAAATTCAACACATACATAAATAACACATACACATGCAAAGAAAGAGTTCACTTCCAGCCAGACGCGATGCTATGATTTCGTTATGCTTTTCATGCTGCGCCCACTCAATTTCCACTTGTTGGAGACAATAAAGCTCCCAAAATATCAGAATTTTCAGTCGCACAATTTCAGACATTTTGCGCAAGTGTTCCAAATGGCAAGATCGCGGGTTTCGGAAATAAACTCTTAGACTTCAACACAGAGACAAGGGCCCACACTACATCAAACAAAACAACACGGTTGTCCTGCCCCCAGATCTGAAAAGAGGACAGTGATCCAACTTTTCAGACCCGAGTTCAAGAGGGGGTAAAATTTACAACTACTTAACTTTTAAATCGACGAAAGCTGCCCGTCATCTTCTTCACCAGCGACCCTCATCTTCTTCCTCATGGACCTGCACAGGACACACGGACAAAAAGACAGAAAAAAAAGACTGCCAAATATAGGCAGCACTATGTTAATATCAGTCACAAATGTACATCTTTCAAAATTCAACACATACATCAATAACACATACACATGCAAAGAAAGAGTTCACTTCCAGCCAGACGCGATGCTATGATTTCGTTATGCTTTTCATGCTGCGCCCACTCAATTTCCACTTGTTGGAGACAATAAAGCTCCCAAAATATCAGAATTTTCAGTCGCACAATTTCAGACATTTTGCGCAAGTGTTCCAAATGGCAAGATCGCGGGTTTCGGAAATAAACTCTTAGACTTCAACACAGAGACAAGGGCCCACACTACATCAAACAAAACAACACGGTTGTCCTGCCCCCAGATCTGAAAAGAGGACAGTGATCCAACTTTTCAGACCCGAGTTCAAGAGGGGGTAAAATTTACAACTACTTAACTTTTAAATCGACGAAAGCTGCCCGTCATCTTCTTCACCAGCGACCCTCATCTTCTTCCTCATGGACCTGCACAGGACACACGGACAAAAAGACAGAAAAAAAAGACTGCCAAATATAGGCAGCACTATGTTAATATCAGTCACAAATGTACATCTTTCAAAATTCAACACATACATCAATAACACATACACATGCAAAGAAAGAGTTCACTTCCAGCCAGACGCGATGCTATGATTTCGTTATGCTTTTCATGCTGCGCCCACTCAATTTCCACTTGTTGGAGACAATAAAGCTCCCAAAATATCAGAATTTTCAGTCGCACAATTTCAGACATTTTGCGCAAGTGTTCCAAATGGCAAGATCGCGGGTTTCGGAAATAAACTCTTAGACTTCAACACAGAGACAAGGGCCCACACTACATCAAACAAAACAACACGGTTGTCCTGCCCCCAGATCTGAAAAGAGGACAGTGATCCAACTTTTCAGACCCGAGTTCAAGAGGGGGTAAAATTTACAACTACTTAACTTTTAAATCGACGAAAGCTGCCCGTCATCTTCTTCACCAGCGACCCTCATCTTCTTCCTCATGGACCTGCACAGGACACACGGACAAAAAGACAGAAAAAAAAGACTGCCAAATATAGGCAGCACTATGTTAATATCAGTCACAAATGTACATCTTTCAAAATTCAACACATACATCAATAACACATACACATGCAAAGAAAGAGTTCACTTCCAGCCAGACGCGATGCTATGATTTCGTTATGCTTTTCATGCTGCGCCCACTCAATTTCCACTTGTTGGAGACAATAAAGCTCCCAAAATATCAGAATTTTCAGTCGCACAATTTCAGACATTTTGCGCAAGTGTTCCAAATGGCAAGATCGCGGGTTTCGGAAATAAACTCTTAGACTTCAACACAGAGACAAGGGCCCACACTACATCAAACAAAACAACACGGTTGTCCTGCCCCCAGATCTGAAAAGAGGACAGTGATCCAACTTTTCAGACCCGAGTTCAAGAGGGGGTAAAATTTACAACTACTTAACTTTTAAATCGACGAAAGCTGCCCGTCATCTTCTTCACCAGCGACCCTCATCTTCTTCCTCATGGACCTGCACAGGACACACGGACAAAAAGACAGAAAAAAAAGACTGCCAAATATAGGCAGCACTATGTTAATATCAGTCACAAATGTACATCTTTCAAAATTCAACACATACATCAATAACACATACACATGCAAAGAAAGAGTTCACTTCCAGCCAGACGCGATGCTATGATTTCGTTATGCTTTTCATGCTGCGCCCACTCAATTTCCACTTGTTGGAGACAATAAAGCTCCCAAAATATCAGAATTTTCAGTCGCACAATTTCAGACATTTTGCGCAAGTGTTCCAAATGGCAAGATCGCGGGTTTCGGAAATAAACTCTTAGACTTCAACACAGAGACAAGGGCCCACACTACATCAAACAAAACAACACGGTTGTCCTGCCCCCAGATCTGAAAAGAGGACAGTGATCCAACTTTTCAGACCCGAGTTCAAGAGGGGGTAAAATTTACAACTACTTAACTTTTAAATCGACGAAAGCTGCCCGTCATCTTCTTCACCAGCGACCCTCATCTTCTTCCTCATGGACCTGCACAGGACACACGGACAAAAAGACAGAAAAAAAAGACTGCCAAATATAGGCAGCACTATGTTAATATCAGTCACAAATGTACATCTTTCAAAATTCAACACATACATCAATAACACATACACATGCAAAGAAAGAGTTCACTTCCAGCCAGACGCGATGCTATGATTTCGTTATGCTTTTCATGCTGCGCCCACTCAATTTCCACTTGTTGGAGACAATAAAGCTCCCAAAATATCAGAATTTTCAGTCGCACAATTTCAGACATTTTGCGCAAGTGTTCCAAATGGCAAGATCGCGGGTTTCGGAAATAAACTCTTAGACTTCAACACAGAGACAAGGGCCCACACTACATCAAACAAAACAACACGGTTGTCCTGCCCCCAGATCTGAAAAGAGGACAGTGATCCAACTTTTCAGACCCGAGTTCAAGAGGGGGTAAAATTTACAACTACTTAACTTTTAAATCGACGAAAGCTGCCCGTCATCTTCTTCACCAGCGACCCTCATCTTCTTCCTCATGGACCTGCACAGGACACACGGACAAAAAGACAGAAAAAAAAGACTGCCAAATATAGGCAGCACTATGTTAATATCAGTCACAAATGTACATCTTTCAAAATTCAACACATACATCAATAACACATACACATGCAAAGAAAGAGTTCACTTCCAGCCAGACGCGATGCTATGATTTCGTTATGCTTTTCATGCTGCGCCCACTCAATTTCCACTTGTTGGAGACAATAAAGCTCCCAAAATATCAGAATTTTCAGTCGCACAATTTCAGACATTTTGCGCAAGTGTTCCAAATGGCAAGATCGCGGGTTTCGGAAATAAACTCTTAGACTTCAACACAGAGACAAGGGCCCACACTACATCAAACAAAACAACACGGTTGTCCTGCCCCCAGATCTGAAAAGAGGACAGTGATCCAACTTTTCAGACCCGAGTTCAAGAGGGGGTAAAATTTACAACTACTTAACTTTTAAATCGACGAAAGCTGCCCGTCATCTTCTTCACCAGCGACCCTCATCTTCTTCCTCATGGACCTGCACAGGACACACGGACAAAAAGACAGAAAAAAAAGACTGCCAAATATAGGCAGCACTATGTTAATATCAGTCACAAATGTACATCTTTCAAAATTCAACACATACATCAATAACACATACACATGCAAAGAAAGAGTTCACTTCCAGCCAGACGCGATGCTATGATTTCGTTATGCTTTTCATGCTGCGCCCACTCAATTTCCACTTGTTGGAGACAATAAAGCTCCCAAAATATCAGAATTTTCAGTCGCACAATTTCAGACATTTTGCGCAAGTGTTCCAAATGGCAAGATCGCGGGTTTCGGAAATAAACTCTTAGACTTCAACACAGAGACAAGGGCCCACACTACATCAAACAAAACAACACGGTTGTCCTGCCCCCAGATCTGAAAAGAGGACAGTGATCCAACTTTTCAGACCCGAGTTCAAGAGGGGGTAAAATTTACAACTACTTAACTTTTAAATCGACGAAAGCTGCCCGTCATCTTCTTCACCAGCGACCCTCATCTTCTTCCTCATGGACCTGCACAGGACACACGGACAAAAAGACAGAAAAAAAAGACTGCCAAATATAGGCAGCACTATGTTAATATCAGTCACAAATGTACATCTTTCAAAATTCAACACATACATCAATAACACATACACATGCAAAGAAAGAGTTCACTTCCAGCCAGACGCGATGCTATGATTTCGTTATGCTTTTCATGCTGCGCCCACTCAATTTCCACTTGTTGGAGACAATAAAGCTCCCAAAATATCAGAATTTTCAGTCGCACAATTTCAGACATTTTGCGCAAGTGTTCCAAATGGCAAGATCGCGGGTTTCGGAAATAAACTCTTAGACTTCAACACAGAGACAAGGGCCCACACTACATCAAACAAAACAACACGGTTGTCCTGCCCCCAGATCTGAAAAGAGGACAGTGATCCAACTTTTCAGACCCGAGTTCAAGAGGGGGTAAAATTTACAACTACTTAACTTTTAAATCGACGAAAGCTGCCCGTCATCTTCTTCACCAGCGACCCTCATCTTCTTCCTCATGGACCTGCACAGGACACACGGACAAAAAGACAGAAAAAAAAGACTGCCAAATATAGGCAGCACTATGTTAATATCAGTCACAAATGTACATCTTTCAAAATTCAACACATACATCAATAACACATACACATGCAAAGAAAGAGTTCACTTCCAGCCAGACGCGATGCTATGATTTCGTTATGCTTTTCATGCTGCGCCCACTCAATTTCCACTTGTTGGAGACAATAAAGCTCCCAAAATATCAGAATTTTCAGTCGCACAATTTCAGACATTTTGCGCAAGTGTTCCAAATGGCAAGATCGCGGGTTTCGGAAATAAACTCTTAGACTTCAACACAGAGACAAGGGCCCACACTACATCAAACAAAACAACACGGTTGTCCTGCCCCCAGATCTGAAAAGAGGACAGTGATCCAACTTTTCAGACCCGAGTTCAAGAGGGGGTAAAATTTACAACTACTTAACTTTTAAATCGACGAAAGCTGCCCGTCATCTTCTTCACCAGCGACCCTCATCTTCTTCCTCATGGACCTGCACAGGACACACGGACAAAAAGACAGAAAAAAAAGACTGCCAAATATAGGCAGCACTATGTTAATATCAGTCACAAATGTACATCTTTCAAAATTCAACACATACATCAATAACACATACACATGCAAAGAAAGAGTTCACTTCCAGCCAGACGCGATGCTATGATTTCGTTATGCTTTTCATGCTGCGCCCACTCAATTTCCACTTGTTGGAGACAATAAAGCTCCCAAAATATCAGAATTTTCAGTCGCACAATTTCAGACATTTTGCGCAAGTGTTCCAAATGGCAAGATCGCGGGTTTCGGAAATAAACTCTTAGACTTCAACACAGAGACAAGGGCCCACACTACATCAAACAAAACAACACGGTTGTCCTGCCCCCAGATCTGAAAAGAGGACAGTGATCCAACTTTTCAGACCCGAGTTCAAGAGGGGGTAAAATTTACAACTACTTAACTTTTAAATCGACGAAAGCTGCCCGTCATCTTCTTCACCAGCGACCCTCATCTTCTTCCTCATGGACCTGCACAGGACACACGGACAAAAAGACAGAAAAAAAAGACTGCCAAATATAGGCAGCACTATGTTAATATCAGTCACAAATGTACATCTTTCAAAATTCAACACATACATCAATAACACATACACATGCAAAGAAAGAGTTCACTTCCAGCCAGACGCGATGCTATGATTTCGTTATGCTTTTCATGCTGCGCCCACTCAATTTCCACTTGTTGGAGACAATAAAGCTCCCAAAATATCAGAATTTTCAGTCGCACAATTTCAGACATTTTGCGCAAGTGTTCCAAATGGCAAGATCGCGGGTTTCGGAAATAAACTCTTAGACTTCAACACAGAGACAAGGGCCCACACTACATCAAACAAAACAACACGGTTGTCCTGCCCCCAGATCTGAAAAGAGGACAGTGATCCAACTTTTCAGACCCGAGTTCAAGAGGGGGTAAAATTTACAACTACTTAACTTTTAAATCGACGAAAGCTGCCCGTCATCTTCTTCACCAGCGACCCTCATCTTCTTCCTCATGGACCTGCACAGGACACACGGACAAAAAGACAGAAAAAAAAGACTGCCAAATATAGGCAGCACTATGTTAATATCAGTCACAAATGTACATCTTTCAAAATTCAACACATACATCAATAACACATACACATGCAAAGAAAGAGTTCACTTCCAGCCAGACGCGATGCTATGATTTCGTTATGCTTTTCATGCTGCGCCCACTCAATTTCCACTTGTTGGAGACAATAAAGCTCCCAAAATATCAGAATTTTCAGTCGCACAATTTCAGACATTTTGCGCAAGTGTTCCAAATGGCAAGATCGCGGGTTTCGGAAATAAACTCTTAGACTTCAACACAGAGACAAGGGCCCACACTACATCAAACAAAACAACACGGTTGTCCTGCCCCCAGATCTGAAAAGAGGACAGTGATCCAACTTTTCAGACCCGAGTTCAAGAGGGGGTAAAATTTACAACTACTTAACTTTTAAATCGACGAAAGCTGCCCGTCATCTTCTTCACCAGCGACCCTCATCTTCTTCCTCATGGACCTGCACAGGACACACGGACAAAAAGACAGAAAAAAAAGACTGCCAAATATAGGCAGCACTATGTTAATATCAGTCACAAATGTACATCTTTCAAAATTCAACACATACATCAATAACACATACACATGCAAAGAAAGAGTTCACTTCCAGCCAGACGCGATGCTATGATTTCGTTATGCTTTTCATGCTGCGCCCACTCAATTTCCACTTGTTGGAGACAATAAAGCTCCCAAAATATCAGAATTTTCAGTCGCACAATTTCAGACATTTTGCGCAAGTGTTCCAAATGGCAAGATCGCGGGTTTCGGAAATAAACTCTTAGACTTCAACACAGAGACAAGGGCCCACACTACATCAAACAAAACAACACGGTTGTCCTGCCCCCAGATCTGAAAAGAGGACAGTGATCCAACTTTTCAGACCCGAGTTCAAGAGGGGGTAAAATTTACAACTACTTAACTTTTAAATCGACGAAAGCTGCCCGTCATCTTCTTCACCAGCGACCCTCATCTTCTTCCTCATGGACCTGCACAGGACACACGGACAAAAAGACAGAAAAAAAAGACTGCCAAATATAGGCAGCACTATGTTAATATCAGTCACAAATGTACATCTTTCAAAATTCAACACATACATCAATAACACATACACATGCAAAGAAAGAGTTCACTTCCAGCCAGACGCGATGCTATGATTTCGTTATGCTTTTCATGCTGCGCCCACTCAATTTCCACTTGTTGGAGACAATAAAGCTCCCAAAATATCAGAATTTTCAGTCGCACAATTTCAGACATTTTGCGCAAGTGTTCCAAATGGCAAGATCGCGGGTTTCGGAAATAAACTCTTAGACTTCAACACAGAGACAAGGGCCCACACTACATCAAACAAAACAACACGGTTGTCCTGCCCCCAGATCTGAAAAGAGGACAGTGATCCAACTTTTCAGACCCGAGTTCAAGAGGGGGTAAAATTTACAACTACTTAACTTTTAAATCGACGAAAGCTGCCCGTCATCTTCTTCACCAGCGACCCTCATCTTCTTCCTCATGGACCTGCACAGGACACACGGACAAAAAGACAGAAAAAAAAGACTGCCAAATATAGGCAGCACTATGTTAATATCAGTCACAAATGTACATCTTTCAAAATTCAACACATACATCAATAACACATACACATGCAAAGAAAGAGTTCACTTCCAGCCAGACGCGATGCTATGATTTCGTTATGCTTTTCATGCTGCGCCCACTCAATTTCCACTTGTTGGAGACAATAAAGCTCCCAAAATATCAGAATTTTCAGTCGCACAATTTCAGACATTTTGCGCAAGTGTTCCAAATGGCAAGATCGCGGGTTTCGGAAATAAACTCTTAGACTTCAACACAGAGACAAGGGCCCACACTACATCAAACAAAACAACACGGTTGTCCTGCCCCCAGATCTGAAAAGAGGACAGTGATCCAACTTTTCAGACCCGAGTTCAAGAGGGGGTAAAATTTACAACTACTTAACTTTTAAATCGACGAAAGCTGCCCGTCATCTTCTTCACCAGCGACCCTCATCTTCTTCCTCATGGACCTGCACAGGACACACGGACAAAAAGACAGAAAAAAAAGACTGCCAAATATAGGCAGCACTATGTTAATATCAGTCACAAATGTACATCTTTCAAAATTCAACACATACATCAATAACACATACACATGCAAAGAAAGAGTTCACTTCCAGCCAGACGCGATGCTATGATTTCGTTATGCTTTTCATGCTGCGCCCACTCAATTTCCACTTGTTGGAGACAATAAAGCTCCCAAAATATCAGAATTTTCAGTCGCACAATTTCAGACATTTTGCGCAAGTGTTCCAAATGGCAAGATCGCGGGTTTCGGAAATAAACTCTTAGACTTCAACACAGAGACAAGGGCCCACACTACATCAAACAAAACAACACGGTTGTCCTGCCCCCAGATCTGAAAAGAGGACAGTGATCCAACTTTTCAGACCCGAGTTCAAGAGGGGGTAAAATTTACAACTACTTAACTTTTAAATCGACGAAAGCTGCCCGTCATCTTCTTCACCAGCGACCCTCATCTTCTTCCTCATGGACCTGCACAGGACACACGGACAAAAAGACAGAAAAAAAAGACTGCCAAATATAGGCAGCACTATGTTAATATCAGTCACAAATGTACATCTTTCAAAATTCAACACATACATCAATAACACATACACATGCAAAGAAAGAGTTCACTTCCAGCCAGACGCGATGCTATGATTTCGTTATGCTTTTCATGCTGCGCCCACTCAATTTCCACTTGTTGGAGACAATAAAGCTCCCAAAATATCAGAATTTTCAGTCGCACAATTTCAGACATTTTGCGCAAGTGTTCCAAATGGCAAGATCGCGGGTTTCGGAAATAAACTCTTAGACTTCAACACAGAGACAAGGGCCCACACTACATCAAACAAAACAACACGGTTGTCCTGCCCCCAGATCTGAAAAGAGGACAGTGATCCAACTTTTCAGACCCGAGTTCAAGAGGGGGTAAAATTTACAACTACTTAACTTTTAAATCGACGAAAGCTGCCCGTCATCTTCTTCACCAGCGACCCTCATCTTCTTCCTCATGGACCTGCACAGGACACACGGACAAAAAGACAGAAAAAAAAGACTGCCAAATATAGGCAGCACTATGTTAATATCAGTCACAAATGTACATCTTTCAAAATTCAACACATACATCAATAACACATACACATGCAAAGAAAGAGTTCACTTCCAGCCAGACGCGATGCTATGATTTCGTTATGCTTTTCATGCTGCGCCCACTCAATTTCCACTTGTTGGAGACAATAAAGCTCCCAAAATATCAGAATTTTCAGTCGCACAATTTCAGACATTTTGCGCAAGTGTTCCAAATGGCAAGATCGCGGGTTTCGGAAATAAACTCTTAGACTTCAACACAGAGACAAGGGCCCACACTACATCAAACAAAACAACACGGTTGTCCTGCCCCCAGATCTGAAAAGAGGACAGTGATCCAACTTTTCAGACCCGAGTTCAAGAGGGGGTAAAATTTACAACTACTTAACTTTTAAATCGACGAAAGCTGCCCGTCATCTTCTTCACCAGCGACCCTCATCTTCTTCCTCATGGACCTGCACAGGACACACGGACAAAAAGACAGAAAAAAAAGACTGCCAAATATAGGCAGCACTATGTTAATATCAGTCACAAATGTACATCTTTCAAAATTCAACACATACATCAATAACACATACACATGCAAAGAAAGAGTTCACTTCCAGCCAGACGCGATGCTATGATTTCGTTATGCTTTTCATGCTGCGCCCACTCAATTTCCACTTGTTGGAGACAATAAAGCTCCCAAAATATCAGAATTTTCAGTCGCACAATTTCAGACATTTTGCGCAAGTGTTCCAAATGGCAAGATCGCGGGTTTCGGAAATAAACTCTTAGACTTCAACACAGAGACAAGGGCCCACACTACATCAAACAAAACAACACGGTTGTCCTGCCCCCAGATCTGAAAAGAGGACAGTGATCCAACTTTTCAGACCCGAGTTCAAGAGGGGGTAAAATTTACAACTACTTAACTTTTAAATCGACGAAAGCTGCCCGTCATCTTCTTCACCAGCGACCCTCATCTTCTTCCTCATGGACCTGCACAGGACACACGGACAAAAAGACAGAAAAAAAAGACTGCCAAATATAGGCAGCACTATGTTAATATCAGTCACAAATGTACATCTTTCAAAATTCAACACATACATCAATAACACATACACATGCAAAGAAAGAGTTCACTTCCAGCCAGACGCGATGCTATGATTTCGTTATGCTTTTCATGCTGCGCCCACTCAATTTCCACTTGTTGGAGACAATAAAGCTCCCAAAATATCAGAATTTTCAGTCGCACAATTTCAGACATTTTGCGCAAGTGTTCCAAATGGCAAGATCGCGGGTTTCGGAAATAAACTCTTAGACTTCAACACAGAGACAAGGGCCCACACTACATCAAACAAAACAACACGGTTGTCCTGCCCCCAGATCTGAAAAGAGGACAGTGATCCAACTTTTCAGACCCGAGTTCAAGAGGGGGTAAAATTTACAACTACTTAACTTTTAAATCGACGAAAGCTGCCCGTCATCTTCTTCACCAGCGACCCTCATCTTCTTCCTCATGGACCTGCACAGGACACACGGACAAAAAGACAGAAAAAAAAGACTGCCAAATATAGGCAGCACTATGTTAATATCAGTCACAAATGTACATCTTTCAAAATTCAACACATACATCAATAACACATACACATGCAAAGAAAGAGTTCACTTCCAGCCAGACGCGATGCTATGATTTCGTTATGCTTTTCATGCTGCGCCCACTCAATTTCCACTTGTTGGAGACAATAAAGCTCCCAAAATATCAGAATTTTCAGTCGCACAATTTCAGACATTTTGCGCAAGTGTTCCAAATGGCAAGATCGCGGGTTTCGGAAATAAACTCTTAGACTTCAACACAGAGACAAGGGCCCACACTACATCAAACAAAACAACACGGTTGTCCTGCCCCCAGATCTGAAAAGAGGACAGTGATCCAACTTTTCAGACCCGAGTTCAAGAGGGGGTAAAATTTACAACTACTTAACTTTTAAATCGACGAAAGCTGCCCGTCATCTTCTTCACCAGCGACCCTCATCTTCTTCCTCATGGACCTGCACAGGACACACGGACAAAAAGACAGAAAAAAAAGACTGCCAAATATAGGCAGCACTATGTTAATATCAGTCACAAATGTACATCTTTCAAAATTCAACACATACATCAATAACACATACACATGCAAAGAAAGAGTTCACTTCCAGCCAGACGCGATGCTATGATTTCGTTATGCTTTTCATGCTGCGCCCACTCAATTTCCACTTGTTGGAGACAATAAAGCTCCCAAAATATCAGAATTTTCAGTCGCACAATTTCAGACATTTTGCGCAAGTGTTCCAAATGGCAAGATCGCGGGTTTCGGAAATAAACTCTTAGACTTCAACACAGAGACAAGGGCCCACACTACATCAAACAAAACAACACGGTTGTCCTGCCCCCAGATCTGAAAAGAGGACAGTGATCCAACTTTTCAGACCCGAGTTCAAGAGGGGGTAAAATTTACAACTACTTAACTTTTAAATCGACGAAAGCTGCCCGTCATCTTCTTCACCAGCGACCCTCATCTTCTTCCTCATGGACCTGCACAGGACACACGGACAAAAAGACAGAAAAAAAAGACTGCCAAATATAGGCAGCACTATGTTAATATCAGTCACAAATGTACATCTTTCAAAATTCAACACATACATCAATAACACATACACATGCAAAGAAAGAGTTCACTTCCAGCCAGACGCGATGCTATGATTTCGTTATGCTTTTCATGCTGCGCCCACTCAATTTCCACTTGTTGGAGACAATAAAGCTCCCAAAATATCAGAATTTTCAGTCGCACAATTTCAGACATTTTGCGCAAGTGTTCCAAATGGCAAGATCGCGGGTTTCGGAAATAAACTCTTAGACTTCAACACAGAGACAAGGGCCCACACTACATCAAACAAAACAACACGGTTGTCCTGCCCCCAGATCTGAAAAGAGGACAGTGATCCAACTTTTCAGACCCGAGTTCAAGAGGGGGTAAAATTTACAACTACTTAACTTTTAAATCGACGAAAGCTGCCCGTCATCTTCTTCACCAGCGACCCTCATCTTCTTCCTCATGGACCTGCACAGGACACACGGACAAAAAGACAGAAAAAAAAGACTGCCAAATATAGGCAGCACTATGTTAATATCAGTCACAAATGTACATCTTTCAAAATTCAACACATACATCAATAACACATACACATGCAAAGAAAGAGTTCACTTCCAGCCAGACGCGATGCTATGATTTCGTTATGCTTTTCATGCTGCGCCCACTCAATTTCCACTTGTTGGAGACAATAAAGCTCCCAAAATATCAGAATTTTCAGTCGCACAATTTCAGACATTTTGCGCAAGTGTTCCAAATGGCAAGATCGCGGGTTTCGGAAATAAACTCTTAGACTTCAACACAGAGACAAGGGCCCACACTACATCAAACAAAACAACACGGTTGTCCTGCCCCCAGATCTGAAAAGAGGACAGTGATCCAACTTTTCAGACCCGAGTTCAAGAGGGGGTAAAATTTACAACTACTTAACTTTTAAATCGACGAAAGCTGCCCGTCATCTTCTTCACCAGCGACCCTCATCTTCTTCCTCATGGACCTGCACAGGACACACGGACAAAAAGACAGAAAAAAAAGACTGCCAAATATAGGCAGCACTATGTTAATATCAGTCACAAATGTACATCTTTCAAAATTCAACACATACATCAATAACACATACACATGCAAAGAAAGAGTTCACTTCCAGCCAGACGCGATGCTATGATTTCGTTATGCTTTTCATGCTGCGCCCACTCAATTTCCACTTGTTGGAGACAATAAAGCTCCCAAAATATCAGAATTTTCAGTCGCACAATTTCAGACATTTTGCGCAAGTGTTCCAAATGGCAAGATCGCGGGTTTCGGAAATAAACTCTTAGACTTCAACACAGAGACAAGGGCCCACACTACATCAAACAAAACAACACGGTTGTCCTGCCCCCAGATCTGAAAAGAGGACAGTGATCCAACTTTTCAGACCCGAGTTCAAGAGGGGGTAAAATTTACAACTACTTAACTTTTAAATCGACGAAAGCTGCCCGTCATCTTCTTCACCAGCGACCCTCATCTTCTTCCTCATGGACCTGCACAGGACACACGGACAAAAAGACAGAAAAAAAAGACTGCCAAATATAGGCAGCACTATGTTAATATCAGTCACAAATGTACATCTTTCAAAATTCAACACATACATCAATAACACATACACATGCAAAGAAAGAGTTCACTTCCAGCCAGACGCGATGCTATGATTTCGTTATGCTTTTCATGCTGCGCCCACTCAATTTCCACTTGTTGGAGACAATAAAGCTCCCAAAATATCAGAATTTTCAGTCGCACAATTTCAGACATTTTGCGCAAGTGTTCCAAATGGCAAGATCGCGGGTTTCGGAAATAAACTCTTAGACTTCAACACAGAGACAAGGGCCCACACTACATCAAACAAAACAACACGGTTGTCCTGCCCCCAGATCTGAAAAGAGGACAGTGATCCAACTTTTCAGACCCGAGTTCAAGAGGGGGTAAAATTTACAACTACTTAACTTTTAAATCGACGAAAGCTGCCCGTCATCTTCTTCACCAGCGACCCTCATCTTCTTCCTCATGGACCTGCACAGGACACACGGACAAAAAGACAGAAAAAAAAGACTGCCAAATATAGGCAGCACTATGTTAATATCAGTCACAAATGTACATCTTTCAAAATTCAACACATACATCAATAACACATACACATGCAAAGAAAGAGTTCACTTCCAGCCAGACGCGATGCTATGATTTCGTTATGCTTTTCATGCTGCGCCCACTCAATTTCCACTTGTTGGAGACAATAAAGCTCCCAAAATATCAGAATTTTCAGTCGCACAATTTCAGACATTTTGCGCAAGTGTTCCAAATGGCAAGATCGCGGGTTTCGGAAATAAACTCTTAGACTTCAACACAGAGACAAGGGCCCACACTACATCAAACAAAACAACACGGTTGTCCTGCCCCCAGATCTGAAAAGAGGACAGTGATCCAACTTTTCAGACCCGAGTTCAAGAGGGGGTAAAATTTACAACTACTTAACTTTTAAATCGACGAAAGCTGCCCGTCATCTTCTTCACCAGCGACCCTCATCTTCTTCCTCATGGACCTGCACAGGACACACGGACAAAAAGACAGAAAAAAAAGACTGCCAAATATAGGCAGCACTATGTTAATATCAGTCACAAATGTACATCTTTCAAAATTCAACACATACATCAATAACACATACACATGCAAAGAAAGAGTTCACTTCCAGCCAGACGCGATGCTATGATTTCGTTATGCTTTTCATGCTGCGCCCACTCAATTTCCACTTGTTGGAGACAATAAAGCTCCCAAAATATCAGAATTTTCAGTCGCACAATTTCAGACATTTTGCGCAAGTGTTCCAAATGGCAAGATCGCGGGTTTCGGAAATAAACTCTTAGACTTCAACACAGAGACAAGGGCCCACACTACATCAAACAAAACAACACGGTTGTCCTGCCCCCAGATCTGAAAAGAGGACAGTGATCCAACTTTTCAGACCCGAGTTCAAGAGGGGGTAAAATTTACAACTACTTAACTTTTAAATCGACGAAAGCTGCCCGTCATCTTCTTCACCAGCGACCCTCATCTTCTTCCTCATGGACCTGCACAGGACACACGGACAAAAAGACAGAAAAAAAAGACTGCCAAATATAGGCAGCACTATGTTAATATCAGTCACAAATGTACATCTTTCAAAATTCAACACATACATCAATAACACATACACATGCAAAGAAAGAGTTCACTTCCAGCCAGACGCGATGCTATGATTTCGTTATGCTTTTCATGCTGCGCCCACTCAATTTCCACTTGTTGGAGACAATAAAGCTCCCAAAATATCAGAATTTTCAGTCGCACAATTTCAGACATTTTGCGCAAGTGTTCCAAATGGCAAGATCGCGGGTTTCGGAAATAAACTCTTAGACTTCAACACAGAGACAAGGGCCCACACTACATCAAACAAAACAACACGGTTGTCCTGCCCCCAGATCTGAAAAGAGGACAGTGATCCAACTTTTCAGACCCGAGTTCAAGAGGGGGTAAAATTTACAACTACTTAACTTTTAAATCGACGAAAGCTGCCCGTCATCTTCTTCACCAGCGACCCTCATCTTCTTCCTCATGGACCTGCACAGGACACACGGACAAAAAGACAGAAAAAAAAGACTGCCAAATATAGGCAGCACTATGTTAATATCAGTCACAAATGTACATCTTTCAAAATTCAACACATACATCAATAACACATACACATGCAAAGAAAGAGTTCACTTCCAGCCAGACGCGATGCTATGATTTCGTTATGCTTTTCATGCTGCGCCCACTCAATTTCCACTTGTTGGAGACAATAAAGCTCCCAAAATATCAGAATTTTCAGTCGCACAATTTCAGACATTTTGCGCAAGTGTTCCAAATGGCAAGATCGCGGGTTTCGGAAATAAACTCTTAGACTTCAACACAGAGACAAGGGCCCACACTACATCAAACAAAACAACACGGTTGTCCTGCCCCCAGATCTGAAAAGAGGACAGTGATCCAACTTTTCAGACCCGAGTTCAAGAGGGGGTAAAATTTACAACTACTTAACTTTTAAATCGACGAAAGCTGCCCGTCATCTTCTTCACCAGCGACCCTCATCTTCTTCCTCATGGACCTGCACAGGACACACGGACAAAAAGACAGAAAAAAAAGACTGCCAAATATAGGCAGCACTATGTTAATATCAGTCACAAATGTACATCTTTCAAAATTCAACACATACATCAATAACACATACACATGCAAAGAAAGAGTTCACTTCCAGCCAGACGCGATGCTATGATTTCGTTATGCTTTTCATGCTGCGCCCACTCAATTTCCACTTGTTGGAGACAATAAAGCTCCCAAAATATCAGAATTTTCAGTCGCACAATTTCAGACATTTTGCGCAAGTGTTCCAAATGGCAAGATCGCGGGTTTCGGAAATAAACTCTTAGACTTCAACACAGAGACAAGGGCCCACACTACATCAAACAAAACAACACGGTTGTCCTGCCCCCAGATCTGAAAAGAGGACAGTGATCCAACTTTTCAGACCCGAGTTCAAGAGGGGGTAAAATTTACAACTACTTAACTTTTAAATCGACGAAAGCTGCCCGTCATCTTCTTCACCAGCGACCCTCATCTTCTTCCTCATGGACCTGCACAGGACACACGGACAAAAAGACAGAAAAAAAAGACTGCCAAATATAGGCAGCACTATGTTAATATCAGTCACAAATGTACATCTTTCAAAATTCAACACATACATCAATAACACATACACATGCAAAGAAAGAGTTCACTTCCAGCCAGACGCGATGCTATGATTTCGTTATGCTTTTCATGCTGCGCCCACTCAATTTCCACTTGTTGGAGACAATAAAGCTCCCAAAATATCAGAATTTTCAGTCGCACAATTTCAGACATTTTGCGCAAGTGTTCCAAATGGCAAGATCGCGGGTTTCGGAAATAAACTCTTAGACTTCAACACAGAGACAAGGGCCCACACTACATCAAACAAAACAACACGGTTGTCCTGCCCCCAGATCTGAAAAGAGGACAGTGATCCAACTTTTCAGACCCGAGTTCAAGAGGGGGTAAAATTTACAACTACTTAACTTTTAAATCGACGAAAGCTGCCCGTCATCTTCTTCACCAGCGACCCTCATCTTCTTCCTCATGGACCTGCACAGGACACACGGACAAAAAGACAGAAAAAAAAGACTGCCAAATATAGGCAGCACTATGTTAATATCAGTCACAAATGTACATCTTTCAAAATTCAACACATACATCAATAACACATACACATGCAAAGAAAGAGTTCACTTCCAGCCAGACGCGATGCTATGATTTCGTTATGCTTTTCATGCTGCGCCCACTCAATTTCCACTTGTTGGAGACAATAAAGCTCCCAAAATATCAGAATTTTCAGTCGCACAATTTCAGACATTTTGCGCAAGTGTTCCAAATGGCAAGATCGCGGGTTTCGGAAATAAACTCTTAGACTTCAACACAGAGACAAGGGCCCACACTACATCAAACAAAACAACACGGTTGTCCTGCCCCCAGATCTGAAAAGAGGACAGTGATCCAACTTTTCAGACCCGAGTTCAAGAGGGGGTAAAATTTACAACTACTTAACTTTTAAATCGACGAAAGCTGCCCGTCATCTTCTTCACCAGCGACCCTCATCTTCTTCCTCATGGACCTGCACAGGACACACGGACAAAAAGACAGAAAAAAAAGACTGCCAAATATAGGCAGCACTATGTTAATATCAGTCACAAATGTACATCTTTCAAAATTCAACACATACATCAATAACACATACACATGCAAAGAAAGAGTTCACTTCCAGCCAGACGCGATGCTATGATTTCGTTATGCTTTTCATGCTGCGCCCACTCAATTTCCACTTGTTGGAGACAATAAAGCTCCCAAAATATCAGAATTTTCAGTCGCACAATTTCAGACATTTTGCGCAAGTGTTCCAAATGGCAAGATCGCGGGTTTCGGAAATAAACTCTTAGACTTCAACACAGAGACAAGGGCCCACACTACATCAAACAAAACAACACGGTTGTCCTGCCCCCAGATCTGAAAAGAGGACAGTGATCCAACTTTTCAGACCCGAGTTCAAGAGGGGGTAAAATTTACAACTACTTAACTTTTAAATCGACGAAAGCTGCCCGTCATCTTCTTCACCAGCGACCCTCATCTTCTTCCTCATGGACCTGCACAGGACACACGGACAAAAAGACAGAAAAAAAAGACTGCCAAATATAGGCAGCACTATGTTAATATCAGTCACAAATGTACATCTTTCAAAATTCAACACATACATCAATAACACATACACATGCAAAGAAAGAGTTCACTTCCAGCCAGACGCGATGCTATGATTTCGTTATGCTTTTCATGCTGCGCCCACTCAATTTCCACTTGTTGGAGACAATAAAGCTCCCAAAATATCAGAATTTTCAGTCGCACAATTTCAGACATTTTGCGCAAGTGTTCCAAATGGCAAGATCGCGGGTTTCGGAAATAAACTCTTAGACTTCAACACAGAGACAAGGGCCCACACTACATCAAACAAAACAACACGGTTGTCCTGCCCCCAGATCTGAAAAGAGGACAGTGATCCAACTTTTCAGACCCGAGTTCAAGAGGGGGTAAAATTTACAACTACTTAACTTTTAAATCGACGAAAGCTGCCCGTCATCTTCTTCACCAGCGACCCTCATCTTCTTCCTCATGGACCTGCACAGGACACACGGACAAAAAGACAGAAAAAAAAGACTGCCAAATATAGGCAGCACTATGTTAATATCAGTCACAAATGTACATCTTTCAAAATTCAACACATACATCAATAACACATACACATGCAAAGAAAGAGTTCACTTCCAGCCAGACGCGATGCTATGATTTCGTTATGCTTTTCATGCTGCGCCCACTCAATTTCCACTTGTTGGAGACAATAAAGCTCCCAAAATATCAGAATTTTCAGTCGCACAATTTCAGACATTTTGCGCAAGTGTTCCAAATGGCAAGATCGCGGGTTTCGGAAATAAACTCTTAGACTTCAACACAGAGACAAGGGCCCACACTACATCAAACAAAACAACACGGTTGTCCTGCCCCCAGATCTGAAAAGAGGACAGTGATCCAACTTTTCAGACCCGAGTTCAAGAGGGGGTAAAATTTACAACTACTTAACTTTTAAATCGACGAAAGCTGCCCGTCATCTTCTTCACCAGCGACCCTCATCTTCTTCCTCATGGACCTGCACAGGACACACGGACAAAAAGACAGAAAAAAAAGACTGCCAAATATAGGCAGCACTATGTTAATATCAGTCACAAATGTACATCTTTCAAAATTCAACACATACATCAATAACACATACACATGCAAAGAAAGAGTTCACTTCCAGCCAGACGCGATGCTATGATTTCGTTATGCTTTTCATGCTGCGCCCACTCAATTTCCACTTGTTGGAGACAATAAAGCTCCCAAAATATCAGAATTTTCAGTCGCACAATTTCAGACATTTTGCGCAAGTGTTCCAAATGGCAAGATCGCGGGTTTCGGAAATAAACTCTTAGACTTCAACACAGAGACAAGGGCCCACACTACATCAAACAAAACAACACGGTTGTCCTGCCCCCAGATCTGAAAAGAGGACAGTGATCCAACTTTTCAGACCCGAGTTCAAGAGGGGGTAAAATTTACAACTACTTAACTTTTAAATCGACGAAAGCTGCCCGTCATCTTCTTCACCAGCGACCCTCATCTTCTTCCTCATGGACCTGCACAGGACACACGGACAAAAAGACAGAAAAAAAAGACTGCCAAATATAGGCAGCACTATGTTAATATCAGTCACAAATGTACATCTTTCAAAATTCAACACATACATCAATAACACATACACATGCAAAGAAAGAGTTCACTTCCAGCCAGACGCGATGCTATGATTTCGTTATGCTTTTCATGCTGCGCCCACTCAATTTCCACTTGTTGGAGACAATAAAGCTCCCAAAATATCAGAATTTTCAGTCGCACAATTTCAGACATTTTGCGCAAGTGTTCCAAATGGCAAGATCGCGGGTTTCGGAAATAAACTCTTAGACTTCAACACAGAGACAAGGGCCCACACTACATCAAACAAAACAACACGGTTGTCCTGCCCCCAGATCTGAAAAGAGGACAGTGATCCAACTTTTCAGACCCGAGTTCAAGAGGGGGTAAAATTTACAACTACTTAACTTTTAAATCGACGAAAGCTGCCCGTCATCTTCTTCACCAGCGACCCTCATCTTCTTCCTCATGGACCTGCACAGGACACACGGACAAAAAGACAGAAAAAAAAGACTGCCAAATATAGGCAGCACTATGTTAATATCAGTCACAAATGTACATCTTTCAAAATTCAACACATACATCAATAACACATACACATGCAAAGAAAGAGTTCACTTCCAGCCAGACGCGATGCTATGATTTCGTTATGCTTTTCATGCTGCGCCCACTCAATTTCCACTTGTTGGAGACAATAAAGCTCCCAAAATATCAGAATTTTCAGTCGCACAATTTCAGACATTTTGCGCAAGTGTTCCAAATGGCAAGATCGCGGGTTTCGGAAATAAACTCTTAGACTTCAACACAGAGACAAGGGCCCACACTACATCAAACAAAACAACACGGTTGTCCTGCCCCCAGATCTGAAAAGAGGACAGTGATCCAACTTTTCAGACCCGAGTTCAAGAGGGGGTAAAATTTACAACTACTTAACTTTTAAATCGACGAAAGCTGCCCGTCATCTTCTTCACCAGCGACCCTCATCTTCTTCCTCATGGACCTGCACAGGACACACGGACAAAAAGACAGAAAAAAAAGACTGCCAAATATAGGCAGCACTATGTTAATATCAGTCACAAATGTACATCTTTCAAAATTCAACACATACATCAATAACACATACACATGCAAAGAAAGAGTTCACTTCCAGCCAGACGCGATGCTATGATTTCGTTATGCTTTTCATGCTGCGCCCACTCAATTTCCACTTGTTGGAGACAATAAAGCTCCCAAAATATCAGAATTTTCAGTCGCACAATTTCAGACATTTTGCGCAAGTGTTCCAAATGGCAAGATCGCGGGTTTCGGAAATAAACTCTTAGACTTCAACACAGAGACAAGGGCCCACACTACATCAAACAAAACAACACGGTTGTCCTGCCCCCAGATCTGAAAAGAGGACAGTGATCCAACTTTTCAGACCCGAGTTCAAGAGGGGGTAAAATTTACAACTACTTAACTTTTAAATCGACGAAAGCTGCCCGTCATCTTCTTCACCAGCGACCCTCATCTTCTTCCTCATGGACCTGCACAGGACACACGGACAAAAAGACAGAAAAAAAAGACTGCCAAATATAGGCAGCACTATGTTAATATCAGTCACAAATGTACATCTTTCAAAATTCAACACATACATCAATAACACATACACATGCAAAGAAAGAGTTCACTTCCAGCCAGACGCGATGCTATGATTTCGTTATGCTTTTCATGCTGCGCCCACTCAATTTCCACTTGTTGGAGACAATAAAGCTCCCAAAATATCAGAATTTTCAGTCGCACAATTTCAGACATTTTGCGCAAGTGTTCCAAATGGCAAGATCGCGGGTTTCGGAAATAAACTCTTAGACTTCAACACAGAGACAAGGGCCCACACTACATCAAACAAAACAACACGGTTGTCCTGCCCCCAGATCTGAAAAGAGGACAGTGATCCAACTTTTCAGACCCGAGTTCAAGAGGGGGTAAAATTTACAACTACTTAACTTTTAAATCGACGAAAGCTGCCCGTCATCTTCTTCACCAGCGACCCTCATCTTCTTCCTCATGGACCTGCACAGGACACACGGACAAAAAGACAGAAAAAAAAGACTGCCAAATATAGGCAGCACTATGTTAATATCAGTCACAAATGTACATCTTTCAAAATTCAACACATACATCAATAACACATACACATGCAAAGAAAGAGTTCACTTCCAGCCAGACGCGATGCTATGATTTCGTTATGCTTTTCATGCTGCGCCCACTCAATTTCCACTTGTTGGAGACAATAAAGCTCCCAAAATATCAGAATTTTCAGTCGCACAATTTCAGACATTTTGCGCAAGTGTTCCAAATGGCAAGATCGCGGGTTTCGGAAATAAACTCTTAGACTTCAACACAGAGACAAGGGCCCACACTACATCAAACAAAACAACACGGTTGTCCTGCCCCCAGATCTGAAAAGAGGACAGTGATCCAACTTTTCAGACCCGAGTTCAAGAGGGGGTAAAATTTACAACTACTTAACTTTTAAATCGACGAAAGCTGCCCGTCATCTTCTTCACCAGCGACCCTCATCTTCTTCCTCATGGACCTGCACAGGACACACGGACAAAAAGACAGAAAAAAAAGACTGCCAAATATAGGCAGCACTATGTTAATATCAGTCACAAATGTACATCTTTCAAAATTCAACACATACATCAATAACACATACACATGCAAAGAAAGAGTTCACTTCCAGCCAGACGCGATGCTATGATTTCGTTATGCTTTTCATGCTGCGCCCACTCAATTTCCACTTGTTGGAGACAATAAAGCTCCCAAAATATCAGAATTTTCAGTCGCACAATTTCAGACATTTTGCGCAAGTGTTCCAAATGGCAAGATCGCGGGTTTCGGAAATAAACTCTTAGACTTCAACACAGAGACAAGGGCCCACACTACATCAAACAAAACAACACGGTTGTCCTGCCCCCAGATCTGAAAAGAGGACAGTGATCCAACTTTTCAGACCCGAGTTCAAGAGGGGGTAAAATTTACAACTACTTAACTTTTAAATCGACGAAAGCTGCCCGTCATCTTCTTCACCAGCGACCCTCATCTTCTTCCTCATGGACCTGCACAGGACACACGGACAAAAAGACAGAAAAAAAAGACTGCCAAATATAGGCAGCACTATGTTAATATCAGTCACAAATGTACATCTTTCAAAATTCAACACATACATCAATAACACATACACATGCAAAGAAAGAGTTCACTTCCAGCCAGACGCGATGCTATGATTTCGTTATGCTTTTCATGCTGCGCCCACTCAATTTCCACTTGTTGGAGACAATAAAGCTCCCAAAATATCAGAATTTTCAGTCGCACAATTTCAGACATTTTGCGCAAGTGTTCCAAATGGCAAGATCGCGGGTTTCGGAAATAAACTCTTAGACTTCAACACAGAGACAAGGGCCCACACTACATCAAACAAAACAACACGGTTGTCCTGCCCCCAGATCTGAAAAGAGGACAGTGATCCAACTTTTCAGACCCGAGTTCAAGAGGGGGTAAAATTTACAACTACTTAACTTTTAAATCGACGAAAGCTGCCCGTCATCTTCTTCACCAGCGACCCTCATCTTCTTCCTCATGGACCTGCACAGGACACACGGACAAAAAGACAGAAAAAAAAGACTGCCAAATATAGGCAGCACTATGTTAATATCAGTCACAAATGTACATCTTTCAAAATTCAACACATACATCAATAACACATACACATGCAAAGAAAGAGTTCACTTCCAGCCAGACGCGATGCTATGATTTCGTTATGCTTTTCATGCTGCGCCCACTCAATTTCCACTTGTTGGAGACAATAAAGCTCCCAAAATATCAGAATTTTCAGTCGCACAATTTCAGACATTTTGCGCAAGTGTTCCAAATGGCAAGATCGCGGGTTTCGGAAATAAACTCTTAGACTTCAACACAGAGACAAGGGCCCACACTACATCAAACAAAACAACACGGTTGTCCTGCCCCCAGATCTGAAAAGAGGACAGTGATCCAACTTTTCAGACCCGAGTTCAAGAGGGGGTAAAATTTACAACTACTTAACTTTTAAATCGACGAAAGCTGCCCGTCATCTTCTTCACCAGCGACCCTCATCTTCTTCCTCATGGACCTGCACAGGACACACGGACAAAAAGACAGAAAAAAAAGACTGCCAAATATAGGCAGCACTATGTTAATATCAGTCACAAATGTACATCTTTCAAAATTCAACACATACATCAATAACACATACACATGCAAAGAAAGAGTTCACTTCCAGCCAGACGCGATGCTATGATTTCGTTATGCTTTTCATGCTGCGCCCACTCAATTTCCACTTGTTGGAGACAATAAAGCTCCCAAAATATCAGAATTTTCAGTCGCACAATTTCAGACATTTTGCGCAAGTGTTCCAAATGGCAAGATCGCGGGTTTCGGAAATAAACTCTTAGACTTCAACACAGAGACAAGGGCCCACACTACATCAAACAAAACAACACGGTTGTCCTGCCCCCAGATCTGAAAAGAGGACAGTGATCCAACTTTTCAGACCCGAGTTCAAGAGGGGGTAAAATTTACAACTACTTAACTTTTAAATCGACGAAAGCTGCCCGTCATCTTCTTCACCAGCGACCCTCATCTTCTTCCTCATGGACCTGCACAGGACACACGGACAAAAAGACAGAAAAAAAAGACTGCCAAATATAGGCAGCACTATGTTAATATCAGTCACAAATGTACATCTTTCAAAATTCAACACATACATCAATAACACATACACATGCAAAGAAAGAGTTCACTTCCAGCCAGACGCGATGCTATGATTTCGTTATGCTTTTCATGCTGCGCCCACTCAATTTCCACTTGTTGGAGACAATAAAGCTCCCAAAATATCAGAATTTTCAGTCGCACAATTTCAGACATTTTGCGCAAGTGTTCCAAATGGCAAGATCGCGGGTTTCGGAAATAAACTCTTAGACTTCAACACAGAGACAAGGGCCCACACTACATCAAACAAAACAACACGGTTGTCCTGCCCCCAGATCTGAAAAGAGGACAGTGATCCAACTTTTCAGACCCGAGTTCAAGAGGGGGTAAAATTTACAACTACTTAACTTTTAAATCGACGAAAGCTGCCCGTCATCTTCTTCACCAGCGACCCTCATCTTCTTCCTCATGGACCTGCACAGGACACACGGACAAAAAGACAGAAAAAAAAGACTGCCAAATATAGGCAGCACTATGTTAATATCAGTCACAAATGTACATCTTTCAAAATTCAACACATACATCAATAACACATACACATGCAAAGAAAGAGTTCACTTCCAGCCAGACGCGATGCTATGATTTCGTTATGCTTTTCATGCTGCGCCCACTCAATTTCCACTTGTTGGAGACAATAAAGCTCCCAAAATATCAGAATTTTCAGTCGCACAATTTCAGACATTTTGCGCAAGTGTTCCAAATGGCAAGATCGCGGGTTTCGGAAATAAACTCTTAGACTTCAACACAGAGACAAGGGCCCACACTACATCAAACAAAACAACACGGTTGTCCTGCCCCCAGATCTGAAAAGAGGACAGTGATCCAACTTTTCAGACCCGAGTTCAAGAGGGGGTAAAATTTACAACTACTTAACTTTTAAATCGACGAAAGCTGCCCGTCATCTTCTTCACCAGCGACCCTCATCTTCTTCCTCATGGACCTGCACAGGACACACGGACAAAAAGACAGAAAAAAAAGACTGCCAAATATAGGCAGCACTATGTTAATATCAGTCACAAATGTACATCTTTCAAAATTCAACACATACATCAATAACACATACACATGCAAAGAAAGAGTTCACTTCCAGCCAGACGCGATGCTATGATTTCGTTATGCTTTTCATGCTGCGCCCACTCAATTTCCACTTGTTGGAGACAATAAAGCTCCCAAAATATCAGAATTTTCAGTCGCACAATTTCAGACATTTTGCGCAAGTGTTCCAAATGGCAAGATCGCGGGTTTCGGAAATAAACTCTTAGACTTCAACACAGAGACAAGGGCCCACACTACATCAAACAAAACAACACGGTTGTCCTGCCCCCAGATCTGAAAAGAGGACAGTGATCCAACTTTTCAGACCCGAGTTCAAGAGGGGGTAAAATTTACAACTACTTAACTTTTAAATCGACGAAAGCTGCCCGTCATCTTCTTCACCAGCGACCCTCATCTTCTTCCTCATGGACCTGCACAGGACACACGGACAAAAAGACAGAAAAAAAAGACTGCCAAATATAGGCAGCACTATGTTAATATCAGTCACAAATGTACATCTTTCAAAATTCAACACATACATCAATAACACATACACATGCAAAGAAAGAGTTCACTTCCAGCCAGACGCGATGCTATGATTTCGTTATGCTTTTCATGCTGCGCCCACTCAATTTCCACTTGTTGGAGACAATAAAGCTCCCAAAATATCAGAATTTTCAGTCGCACAATTTCAGACATTTTGCGCAAGTGTTCCAAATGGCAAGATCGCGGGTTTCGGAAATAAACTCTTAGACTTCAACACAGAGACAAGGGCCCACACTACATCAAACAAAACAACACGGTTGTCCTGCCCCCAGATCTGAAAAGAGGACAGTGATCCAACTTTTCAGACCCGAGTTCAAGAGGGGGTAAAATTTACAACTACTTAACTTTTAAATCGACGAAAGCTGCCCGTCATCTTCTTCACCAGCGACCCTCATCTTCTTCCTCATGGACCTGCACAGGACACACGGACAAAAAGACAGAAAAAAAAGACTGCCAAATATAGGCAGCACTATGTTAATATCAGTCACAAATGTACATCTTTCAAAATTCAACACATACATCAATAACACATACACATGCAAAGAAAGAGTTCACTTCCAGCCAGACGCGATGCTATGATTTCGTTATGCTTTTCATGCTGCGCCCACTCAATTTCCACTTGTTGGAGACAATAAAGCTCCCAAAATATCAGAATTTTCAGTCGCACAATTTCAGACATTTTGCGCAAGTGTTCCAAATGGCAAGATCGCGGGTTTCGGAAATAAACTCTTAGACTTCAACACAGAGACAAGGGCCCACACTACATCAAACAAAACAACACGGTTGTCCTGCCCCCAGATCTGAAAAGAGGACAGTGATCCAACTTTTCAGACCCGAGTTCAAGAGGGGGTAAAATTTACAACTACTTAACTTTTAAATCGACGAAAGCTGCCCGTCATCTTCTTCACCAGCGACCCTCATCTTCTTCCTCATGGACCTGCACAGGACACACGGACAAAAAGACAGAAAAAAAAGACTGCCAAATATAGGCAGCACTATGTTAATATCAGTCACAAATGTACATCTTTCAAAATTCAACACATACATCAATAACACATACACATGCAAAGAAAGAGTTCACTTCCAGCCAGACGCGATGCTATGATTTCGTTATGCTTTTCATGCTGCGCCCACTCAATTTCCACTTGTTGGAGACAATAAAGCTCCCAAAATATCAGAATTTTCAGTCGCACAATTTCAGACATTTTGCGCAAGTGTTCCAAATGGCAAGATCGCGGGTTTCGGAAATAAACTCTTAGACTTCAACACAGAGACAAGGGCCCACACTACATCAAACAAAACAACACGGTTGTCCTGCCCCCAGATCTGAAAAGAGGACAGTGATCCAACTTTTCAGACCCGAGTTCAAGAGGGGGTAAAATTTACAACTACTTAACTTTTAAATCGACGAAAGCTGCCCGTCATCTTCTTCACCAGCGACCCTCATCTTCTTCCTCATGGACCTGCACAGGACACACGGACAAAAAGACAGAAAAAAAAGACTGCCAAATATAGGCAGCACTATGTTAATATCAGTCACAAATGTACATCTTTCAAAATTCAACACATACATCAATAACACATACACATGCAAAGAAAGAGTTCACTTCCAGCCAGACGCGATGCTATGATTTCGTTATGCTTTTCATGCTGCGCCCACTCAATTTCCACTTGTTGGAGACAATAAAGCTCCCAAAATATCAGAATTTTCAGTCGCACAATTTCAGACATTTTGCGCAAGTGTTCCAAATGGCAAGATCGCGGGTTTCGGAAATAAACTCTTAGACTTCAACACAGAGACAAGGGCCCACACTACATCAAACAAAACAACACGGTTGTCCTGCCCCCAGATCTGAAAAGAGGACAGTGATCCAACTTTTCAGACCCGAGTTCAAGAGGGGGTAAAATTTACAACTACTTAACTTTTAAATCGACGAAAGCTGCCCGTCATCTTCTTCACCAGCGACCCTCATCTTCTTCCTCATGGACCTGCACAGGACACACGGACAAAAAGACAGAAAAAAAAGACTGCCAAATATAGGCAGCACTATGTTAATATCAGTCACAAATGTACATCTTTCAAAATTCAACACATACATCAATAACACATACACATGCAAAGAAAGAGTTCACTTCCAGCCAGACGCGATGCTATGATTTCGTTATGCTTTTCATGCTGCGCCCACTCAATTTCCACTTGTTGGAGACAATAAAGCTCCCAAAATATCAGAATTTTCAGTCGCACAATTTCAGACATTTTGCGCAAGTGTTCCAAATGGCAAGATCGCGGGTTTCGGAAATAAACTCTTAGACTTCAACACAGAGACAAGGGCCCACACTACATCAAACAAAACAACACGGTTGTCCTGCCCCCAGATCTGAAAAGAGGACAGTGATCCAACTTTTCAGACCCGAGTTCAAGAGGGGGTAAAATTTACAACTACTTAACTTTTAAATCGACGAAAGCTGCCCGTCATCTTCTTCACCAGCGACCCTCATCTTCTTCCTCATGGACCTGCACAGGACACACGGACAAAAAGACAGAAAAAAAAGACTGCCAAATATAGGCAGCACTATGTTAATATCAGTCACAAATGTACATCTTTCAAAATTCAACACATACATCAATAACACATACACATGCAAAGAAAGAGTTCACTTCCAGCCAGACGCGATGCTATGATTTCGTTATGCTTTTCATGCTGCGCCCACTCAATTTCCACTTGTTGGAGACAATAAAGCTCCCAAAATATCAGAATTTTCAGTCGCACAATTTCAGACATTTTGCGCAAGTGTTCCAAATGGCAAGATCGCGGGTTTCGGAAATAAACTCTTAGACTTCAACACAGAGACAAGGGCCCACACTACATCAAACAAAACAACACGGTTGTCCTGCCCCCAGATCTGAAAAGAGGACAGTGATCCAACTTTTCAGACCCGAGTTCAAGAGGGGGTAAAATTTACAACTACTTAACTTTTAAATCGACGAAAGCTGCCCGTCATCTTCTTCACCAGCGACCCTCATCTTCTTCCTCATGGACCTGCACAGGACACACGGACAAAAAGACAGAAAAAAAAGACTGCCAAATATAGGCAGCACTATGTTAATATCAGTCACAAATGTACATCTTTCAAAATTCAACACATACATCAATAACACATACACATGCAAAGAAAGAGTTCACTTCCAGCCAGACGCGATGCTATGATTTCGTTATGCTTTTCATGCTGCGCCCACTCAATTTCCACTTGTTGGAGACAATAAAGCTCCCAAAATATCAGAATTTTCAGTCGCACAATTTCAGACATTTTGCGCAAGTGTTCCAAATGGCAAGATCGCGGGTTTCGGAAATAAACTCTTAGACTTCAACACAGAGACAAGGGCCCACACTACATCAAACAAAACAACACGGTTGTCCTGCCCCCAGATCTGAAAAGAGGACAGTGATCCAACTTTTCAGACCCGAGTTCAAGAGGGGGTAAAATTTACAACTACTTAACTTTTAAATCGACGAAAGCTGCCCGTCATCTTCTTCACCAGCGACCCTCATCTTCTTCCTCATGGACCTGCACAGGACACACGGACAAAAAGACAGAAAAAAAAGACTGCCAAATATAGGCAGCACTATGTTAATATCAGTCACAAATGTACATCTTTCAAAATTCAACACATACATCAATAACACATACACATGCAAAGAAAGAGTTCACTTCCAGCCAGACGCGATGCTATGATTTCGTTATGCTTTTCATGCTGCGCCCACTCAATTTCCACTTGTTGGAGACAATAAAGCTCCCAAAATATCAGAATTTTCAGTCGCACAATTTCAGACATTTTGCGCAAGTGTTCCAAATGGCAAGATCGCGGGTTTCGGAAATAAACTCTTAGACTTCAACACAGAGACAAGGGCCCACACTACATCAAACAAAACAACACGGTTGTCCTGCCCCCAGATCTGAAAAGAGGACAGTGATCCAACTTTTCAGACCCGAGTTCAAGAGGGGGTAAAATTTACAACTACTTAACTTTTAAATCGACGAAAGCTGCCCGTCATCTTCTTCACCAGCGACCCTCATCTTCTTCCTCATGGACCTGCACAGGACACACGGACAAAAAGACAGAAAAAAAAGACTGCCAAATATAGGCAGCACTATGTTAATATCAGTCACAAATGTACATCTTTCAAAATTCAACACATACATCAATAACACATACACATGCAAAGAAAGAGTTCACTTCCAGCCAGACGCGATGCTATGATTTCGTTATGCTTTTCATGCTGCGCCCACTCAATTTCCACTTGTTGGAGACAATAAAGCTCCCAAAATATCAGAATTTTCAGTCGCACAATTTCAGACATTTTGCGCAAGTGTTCCAAATGGCAAGATCGCGGGTTTCGGAAATAAACTCTTAGACTTCAACACAGAGACAAGGGCCCACACTACATCAAACAAAACAACACGGTTGTCCTGCCCCCAGATCTGAAAAGAGGACAGTGATCCAACTTTTCAGACCCGAGTTCAAGAGGGGGTAAAATTTACAACTACTTAACTTTTAAATCGACGAAAGCTGCCCGTCATCTTCTTCACCAGCGACCCTCATCTTCTTCCTCATGGACCTGCACAGGACACACGGACAAAAAGACAGAAAAAAAAGACTGCCAAATATAGGCAGCACTATGTTAATATCAGTCACAAATGTACATCTTTCAAAATTCAACACATACATCAATAACACATACACATGCAAAGAAAGAGTTCACTTCCAGCCAGACGCGATGCTATGATTTCGTTATGCTTTTCATGCTGCGCCCACTCAATTTCCACTTGTTGGAGACAATAAAGCTCCCAAAATATCAGAATTTTCAGTCGCACAATTTCAGACATTTTGCGCAAGTGTTCCAAATGGCAAGATCGCGGGTTTCGGAAATAAACTCTTAGACTTCAACACAGAGACAAGGGCCCACACTACATCAAACAAAACAACACGGTTGTCCTGCCCCCAGATCTGAAAAGAGGACAGTGATCCAACTTTTCAGACCCGAGTTCAAGAGGGGGTAAAATTTACAACTACTTAACTTTTAAATCGACGAAAGCTGCCCGTCATCTTCTTCACCAGCGACCCTCATCTTCTTCCTCATGGACCTGCACAGGACACACGGACAAAAAGACAGAAAAAAAAGACTGCCAAATATAGGCAGCACTATGTTAATATCAGTCACAAATGTACATCTTTCAAAATTCAACACATACATCAATAACACATACACATGCAAAGAAAGAGTTCACTTCCAGCCAGACGCGATGCTATGATTTCGTTATGCTTTTCATGCTGCGCCCACTCAATTTCCACTTGTTGGAGACAATAAAGCTCCCAAAATATCAGAATTTTCAGTCGCACAATTTCAGACATTTTGCGCAAGTGTTCCAAATGGCAAGATCGCGGGTTTCGGAAATAAACTCTTAGACTTCAACACAGAGACAAGGGCCCACACTACATCAAACAAAACAACACGGTTGTCCTGCCCCCAGATCTGAAAAGAGGACAGTGATCCAACTTTTCAGACCCGAGTTCAAGAGGGGGTAAAATTTACAACTACTTAACTTTTAAATCGACGAAAGCTGCCCGTCATCTTCTTCACCAGCGACCCTCATCTTCTTCCTCATGGACCTGCACAGGACACACGGACAAAAAGACAGAAAAAAAAGACTGCCAAATATAGGCAGCACTATGTTAATATCAGTCACAAATGTACATCTTTCAAAATTCAACACATACATCAATAACACATACACATGCAAAGAAAGAGTTCACTTCCAGCCAGACGCGATGCTATGATTTCGTTATGCTTTTCATGCTGCGCCCACTCAATTTCCACTTGTTGGAGACAATAAAGCTCCCAAAATATCAGAATTTTCAGTCGCACAATTTCAGACATTTTGCGCAAGTGTTCCAAATGGCAAGATCGCGGGTTTCGGAAATAAACTCTTAGACTTCAACACAGAGACAAGGGCCCACACTACATCAAACAAAACAACACGGTTGTCCTGCCCCCAGATCTGAAAAGAGGACAGTGATCCAACTTTTCAGACCCGAGTTCAAGAGGGGGTAAAATTTACAACTACTTAACTTTTAAATCGACGAAAGCTGCCCGTCATCTTCTTCACCAGCGACCCTCATCTTCTTCCTCATGGACCTGCACAGGACACACGGACAAAAAGACAGAAAAAAAAGACTGCCAAATATAGGCAGCACTATGTTAATATCAGTCACAAATGTACATCTTTCAAAATTCAACACATACATCAATAACACATACACATGCAAAGAAAGAGTTCACTTCCAGCCAGACGCGATGCTATGATTTCGTTATGCTTTTCATGCTGCGCCCACTCAATTTCCACTTGTTGGAGACAATAAAGCTCCCAAAATATCAGAATTTTCAGTCGCACAATTTCAGACATTTTGCGCAAGTGTTCCAAATGGCAAGATCGCGGGTTTCGGAAATAAACTCTTAGACTTCAACACAGAGACAAGGGCCCACACTACATCAAACAAAACAACACGGTTGTCCTGCCCCCAGATCTGAAAAGAGGACAGTGATCCAACTTTTCAGACCCGAGTTCAAGAGGGGGTAAAATTTACAACTACTTAACTTTTAAATCGACGAAAGCTGCCCGTCATCTTCTTCACCAGCGACCCTCATCTTCTTCCTCATGGACCTGCACAGGACACACGGACAAAAAGACAGAAAAAAAAGACTGCCAAATATAGGCAGCACTATGTTAATATCAGTCACAAATGTACATCTTTCAAAATTCAACACATACATCAATAACACATACACATGCAAAGAAAGAGTTCACTTCCAGCCAGACGCGATGCTATGATTTCGTTATGCTTTTCATGCTGCGCCCACTCAATTTCCACTTGTTGGAGACAATAAAGCTCCCAAAATATCAGAATTTTCAGTCGCACAATTTCAGACATTTTGCGCAAGTGTTCCAAATGGCAAGATCGCGGGTTTCGGAAATAAACTCTTAGACTTCAACACAGAGACAAGGGCCCACACTACATCAAACAAAACAACACGGTTGTCCTGCCCCCAGATCTGAAAAGAGGACAGTGATCCAACTTTTCAGACCCGAGTTCAAGAGGGGGTAAAATTTACAACTACTTAACTTTTAAATCGACGAAAGCTGCCCGTCATCTTCTTCACCAGCGACCCTCATCTTCTTCCTCATGGACCTGCACAGGACACACGGACAAAAAGACAGAAAAAAAAGACTGCCAAATATAGGCAGCACTATGTTAATATCAGTCACAAATGTACATCTTTCAAAATTCAACACATACATCAATAACACATACACATGCAAAGAAAGAGTTCACTTCCAGCCAGACGCGATGCTATGATTTCGTTATGCTTTTCATGCTGCGCCCACTCAATTTCCACTTGTTGGAGACAATAAAGCTCCCAAAATATCAGAATTTTCAGTCGCACAATTTCAGACATTTTGCGCAAGTGTTCCAAATGGCAAGATCGCGGGTTTCGGAAATAAACTCTTAGACTTCAACACAGAGACAAGGGCCCACACTACATCAAACAAAACAACACGGTTGTCCTGCCCCCAGATCTGAAAAGAGGACAGTGATCCAACTTTTCAGACCCGAGTTCAAGAGGGGGTAAAATTTACAACTACTTAACTTTTAAATCGACGAAAGCTGCCCGTCATCTTCTTCACCAGCGACCCTCATCTTCTTCCTCATGGACCTGCACAGGACACACGGACAAAAAGACAGAAAAAAAAGACTGCCAAATATAGGCAGCACTATGTTAATATCAGTCACAAATGTACATCTTTCAAAATTCAACACATACATCAATAACACATACACATGCAAAGAAAGAGTTCACTTCCAGCCAGACGCGATGCTATGATTTCGTTATGCTTTTCATGCTGCGCCCACTCAATTTCCACTTGTTGGAGACAATAAAGCTCCCAAAATATCAGAATTTTCAGTCGCACAATTTCAGACATTTTGCGCAAGTGTTCCAAATGGCAAGATCGCGGGTTTCGGAAATAAACTCTTAGACTTCAACACAGAGACAAGGGCCCACACTACATCAAACAAAACAACACGGTTGTCCTGCCCCCAGATCTGAAAAGAGGACAGTGATCCAACTTTTCAGACCCGAGTTCAAGAGGGGGTAAAATTTACAACTACTTAACTTTTAAATCGACGAAAGCTGCCCGTCATCTTCTTCACCAGCGACCCTCATCTTCTTCCTCATGGACCTGCACAGGACACACGGACAAAAAGACAGAAAAAAAAGACTGCCAAATATAGGCAGCACTATGTTAATATCAGTCACAAATGTACATCTTTCAAAATTCAACACATACATCAATAACACATACACATGCAAAGAAAGAGTTCACTTCCAGCCAGACGCGATGCTATGATTTCGTTATGCTTTTCATGCTGCGCCCACTCAATTTCCACTTGTTGGAGACAATAAAGCTCCCAAAATATCAGAATTTTCAGTCGCACAATTTCAGACATTTTGCGCAAGTGTTCCAAATGGCAAGATCGCGGGTTTCGGAAATAAACTCTTAGACTTCAACACAGAGACAAGGGCCCACACTACATCAAACAAAACAACACGGTTGTCCTGCCCCCAGATCTGAAAAGAGGACAGTGATCCAACTTTTCAGACCCGAGTTCAAGAGGGGGTAAAATTTACAACTACTTAACTTTTAAATCGACGAAAGCTGCCCGTCATCTTCTTCACCAGCGACCCTCATCTTCTTCCTCATGGACCTGCACAGGACACACGGACAAAAAGACAGAAAAAAAAGACTGCCAAATATAGGCAGCACTATGTTAATATCAGTCACAAATGTACATCTTTCAAAATTCAACACATACATCAATAACACATACACATGCAAAGAAAGAGTTCACTTCCAGCCAGACGCGATGCTATGATTTCGTTATGCTTTTCATGCTGCGCCCACTCAATTTCCACTTGTTGGAGACAATAAAGCTCCCAAAATATCAGAATTTTCAGTCGCACAATTTCAGACATTTTGCGCAAGTGTTCCAAATGGCAAGATCGCGGGTTTCGGAAATAAACTCTTAGACTTCAACACAGAGACAAGGGCCCACACTACATCAAACAAAACAACACGGTTGTCCTGCCCCCAGATCTGAAAAGAGGACAGTGATCCAACTTTTCAGACCCGAGTTCAAGAGGGGGTAAAATTTACAACTACTTAACTTTTAAATCGACGAAAGCTGCCCGTCATCTTCTTCACCAGCGACCCTCATCTTCTTCCTCATGGACCTGCACAGGACACACGGACAAAAAGACAGAAAAAAAAGACTGCCAAATATAGGCAGCACTATGTTAATATCAGTCACAAATGTACATCTTTCAAAATTCAACACATACATCAATAACACATACACATGCAAAGAAAGAGTTCACTTCCAGCCAGACGCGATGCTATGATTTCGTTATGCTTTTCATGCTGCGCCCACTCAATTTCCACTTGTTGGAGACAATAAAGCTCCCAAAATATCAGAATTTTCAGTCGCACAATTTCAGACATTTTGCGCAAGTGTTCCAAATGGCAAGATCGCGGGTTTCGGAAATAAACTCTTAGACTTCAACACAGAGACAAGGGCCCACACTACATCAAACAAAACAACACGGTTGTCCTGCCCCCAGATCTGAAAAGAGGACAGTGATCCAACTTTTCAGACCCGAGTTCAAGAGGGGGTAAAATTTACAACTACTTAACTTTTAAATCGACGAAAGCTGCCCGTCATCTTCTTCACCAGCGACCCTCATCTTCTTCCTCATGGACCTGCACAGGACACACGGACAAAAAGACAGAAAAAAAAGACTGCCAAATATAGGCAGCACTATGTTAATATCAGTCACAAATGTACATCTTTCAAAATTCAACACATACATCAATAACACATACACATGCAAAGAAAGAGTTCACTTCCAGCCAGACGCGATGCTATGATTTCGTTATGCTTTTCATGCTGCGCCCACTCAATTTCCACTTGTTGGAGACAATAAAGCTCCCAAAATATCAGAATTTTCAGTCGCACAATTTCAGACATTTTGCGCAAGTGTTCCAAATGGCAAGATCGCGGGTTTCGGAAATAAACTCTTAGACTTCAACACAGAGACAAGGGCCCACACTACATCAAACAAAACAACACGGTTGTCCTGCCCCCAGATCTGAAAAGAGGACAGTGATCCAACTTTTCAGACCCGAGTTCAAGAGGGGGTAAAATTTACAACTACTTAACTTTTAAATCGACGAAAGCTGCCCGTCATCTTCTTCACCAGCGACCCTCATCTTCTTCCTCATGGACCTGCACAGGACACACGGACAAAAAGACAGAAAAAAAAGACTGCCAAATATAGGCAGCACTATGTTAATATCAGTCACAAATGTACATCTTTCAAAATTCAACACATACATCAATAACACATACACATGCAAAGAAAGAGTTCACTTCCAGCCAGACGCGATGCTATGATTTCGTTATGCTTTTCATGCTGCGCCCACTCAATTTCCACTTGTTGGAGACAATAAAGCTCCCAAAATATCAGAATTTTCAGTCGCACAATTTCAGACATTTTGCGCAAGTGTTCCAAATGGCAAGATCGCGGGTTTCGGAAATAAACTCTTAGACTTCAACACAGAGACAAGGGCCCACACTACATCAAACAAAACAACACGGTTGTCCTGCCCCCAGATCTGAAAAGAGGACAGTGATCCAACTTTTCAGACCCGAGTTCAAGAGGGGGTAAAATTTACAACTACTTAACTTTTAAATCGACGAAAGCTGCCCGTCATCTTCTTCACCAGCGACCCTCATCTTCTTCCTCATGGACCTGCACAGGACACACGGACAAAAAGACAGAAAAAAAAGACTGCCAAATATAGGCAGCACTATGTTAATATCAGTCACAAATGTACATCTTTCAAAATTCAACACATACATCAATAACACATACACATGCAAAGAAAGAGTTCACTTCCAGCCAGACGCGATGCTATGATTTCGTTATGCTTTTCATGCTGCGCCCACTCAATTTCCACTTGTTGGAGACAATAAAGCTCCCAAAATATCAGAATTTTCAGTCGCACAATTTCAGACATTTTGCGCAAGTGTTCCAAATGGCAAGATCGCGGGTTTCGGAAATAAACTCTTAGACTTCAACACAGAGACAAGGGCCCACACTACATCAAACAAAACAACACGGTTGTCCTGCCCCCAGATCTGAAAAGAGGACAGTGATCCAACTTTTCAGACCCGAGTTCAAGAGGGGGTAAAATTTACAACTACTTAACTTTTAAATCGACGAAAGCTGCCCGTCATCTTCTTCACCAGCGACCCTCATCTTCTTCCTCATGGACCTGCACAGGACACACGGACAAAAAGACAGAAAAAAAAGACTGCCAAATATAGGCAGCACTATGTTAATATCAGTCACAAATGTACATCTTTCAAAATTCAACACATACATCAATAACACATACACATGCAAAGAAAGAGTTCACTTCCAGCCAGACGCGATGCTATGATTTCGTTATGCTTTTCATGCTGCGCCCACTCAATTTCCACTTGTTGGAGACAATAAAGCTCCCAAAATATCAGAATTTTCAGTCGCACAATTTCAGACATTTTGCGCAAGTGTTCCAAATGGCAAGATCGCGGGTTTCGGAAATAAACTCTTAGACTTCAACACAGAGACAAGGGCCCACACTACATCAAACAAAACAACACGGTTGTCCTGCCCCCAGATCTGAAAAGAGGACAGTGATCCAACTTTTCAGACCCGAGTTCAAGAGGGGGTAAAATTTACAACTACTTAACTTTTAAATCGACGAAAGCTGCCCGTCATCTTCTTCACCAGCGACCCTCATCTTCTTCCTCATGGACCTGCACAGGACACACGGACAAAAAGACAGAAAAAAAAGACTGCCAAATATAGGCAGCACTATGTTAATATCAGTCACAAATGTACATCTTTCAAAATTCAACACATACATCAATAACACATACACATGCAAAGAAAGAGTTCACTTCCAGCCAGACGCGATGCTATGATTTCGTTATGCTTTTCATGCTGCGCCCACTCAATTTCCACTTGTTGGAGACAATAAAGCTCCCAAAATATCAGAATTTTCAGTCGCACAATTTCAGACATTTTGCGCAAGTGTTCCAAATGGCAAGATCGCGGGTTTCGGAAATAAACTCTTAGACTTCAACACAGAGACAAGGGCCCACACTACATCAAACAAAACAACACGGTTGTCCTGCCCCCAGATCTGAAAAGAGGACAGTGATCCAACTTTTCAGACCCGAGTTCAAGAGGGGGTAAAATTTACAACTACTTAACTTTTAAATCGACGAAAGCTGCCCGTCATCTTCTTCACCAGCGACCCTCATCTTCTTCCTCATGGACCTGCACAGGACACACGGACAAAAAGACAGAAAAAAAAGACTGCCAAATATAGGCAGCACTATGTTAATATCAGTCACAAATGTACATCTTTCAAAATTCAACACATACATCAATAACACATACACATGCAAAGAAAGAGTTCACTTCCAGCCAGACGCGATGCTATGATTTCGTTATGCTTTTCATGCTGCGCCCACTCAATTTCCACTTGTTGGAGACAATAAAGCTCCCAAAATATCAGAATTTTCAGTCGCACAATTTCAGACATTTTGCGCAAGTGTTCCAAATGGCAAGATCGCGGGTTTCGGAAATAAACTCTTAGACTTCAACACAGAGACAAGGGCCCACACTACATCAAACAAAACAACACGGTTGTCCTGCCCCCAGATCTGAAAAGAGGACAGTGATCCAACTTTTCAGACCCGAGTTCAAGAGGGGGTAAAATTTACAACTACTTAACTTTTAAATCGACGAAAGCTGCCCGTCATCTTCTTCACCAGCGACCCTCATCTTCTTCCTCATGGACCTGCACAGGACACACGGACAAAAAGACAGAAAAAAAAGACTGCCAAATATAGGCAGCACTATGTTAATATCAGTCACAAATGTACATCTTTCAAAATTCAACACATACATCAATAACACATACACATGCAAAGAAAGAGTTCACTTCCAGCCAGACGCGATGCTATGATTTCGTTATGCTTTTCATGCTGCGCCCACTCAATTTCCACTTGTTGGAGACAATAAAGCTCCCAAAATATCAGAATTTTCAGTCGCACAATTTCAGACATTTTGCGCAAGTGTTCCAAATGGCAAGATCGCGGGTTTCGGAAATAAACTCTTAGACTTCAACACAGAGACAAGGGCCCACACTACATCAAACAAAACAACACGGTTGTCCTGCCCCCAGATCTGAAAAGAGGACAGTGATCCAACTTTTCAGACCCGAGTTCAAGAGGGGGTAAAATTTACAACTACTTAACTTTTAAATCGACGAAAGCTGCCCGTCATCTTCTTCACCAGCGACCCTCATCTTCTTCCTCATGGACCTGCACAGGACACACGGACAAAAAGACAGAAAAAAAAGACTGCCAAATATAGGCAGCACTATGTTAATATCAGTCACAAATGTACATCTTTCAAAATTCAACACATACATCAATAACACATACACATGCAAAGAAAGAGTTCACTTCCAGCCAGACGCGATGCTATGATTTCGTTATGCTTTTCATGCTGCGCCCACTCAATTTCCACTTGTTGGAGACAATAAAGCTCCCAAAATATCAGAATTTTCAGTCGCACAATTTCAGACATTTTGCGCAAGTGTTCCAAATGGCAAGATCGCGGGTTTCGGAAATAAACTCTTAGACTTCAACACAGAGACAAGGGCCCACACTACATCAAACAAAACAACACGGTTGTCCTGCCCCCAGATCTGAAAAGAGGACAGTGATCCAACTTTTCAGACCCGAGTTCAAGAGGGGGTAAAATTTACAACTACTTAACTTTTAAATCGACGAAAGCTGCCCGTCATCTTCTTCACCAGCGACCCTCATCTTCTTCCTCATGGACCTGCACAGGACACACGGACAAAAAGACAGAAAAAAAAGACTGCCAAATATAGGCAGCACTATGTTAATATCAGTCACAAATGTACATCTTTCAAAATTCAACACATACATCAATAACACATACACATGCAAAGAAAGAGTTCACTTCCAGCCAGACGCGATGCTATGATTTCGTTATGCTTTTCATGCTGCGCCCACTCAATTTCCACTTGTTGGAGACAATAAAGCTCCCAAAATATCAGAATTTTCAGTCGCACAATTTCAGACATTTTGCGCAAGTGTTCCAAATGGCAAGATCGCGGGTTTCGGAAATAAACTCTTAGACTTCAACACAGAGACAAGGGCCCACACTACATCAAACAAAACAACACGGTTGTCCTGCCCCCAGATCTGAAAAGAGGACAGTGATCCAACTTTTCAGACCCGAGTTCAAGAGGGGGTAAAATTTACAACTACTTAACTTTTAAATCGACGAAAGCTGCCCGTCATCTTCTTCACCAGCGACCCTCATCTTCTTCCTCATGGACCTGCACAGGACACACGGACAAAAAGACAGAAAAAAAAGACTGCCAAATATAGGCAGCACTATGTTAATATCAGTCACAAATGTACATCTTTCAAAATTCAACACATACATAAATAACACATACACATGCAAAGAAAGAGTTCACTTCCAGCCAGACGCGATGCTATGATTTCGTTATGCTTTTCATGCTGCGCCCACTCAATTTCCACTTGTTGGAGACAATAAAGCTCCCAAAATATCAGAATTTTCAGTCGCACAATTTCAGACATTTTGCGCAAGTGTTCCAAATGGCAAGATCGCGGGTTTCGGAAATAAACTCTTAGACTTCAACACAGAGACAAGGGCCCACACTACATCAAACAAAACAACACGGTTGTCCTGCCCCCAGATCTGAAAAGAGGACAGTGATCCAACTTTTCAGACCCGAGTTCAAGAGGGGGTAAAATTTACAACTACTTAACTTTTAAATCGACGAAAGCTGCCCGTCATCTTCTTCACCAGCGACCCTCATCTTCTTCCTCATGGACCTGCACAGGACACACGGACAAAAAGACAGAAAAAAAAGACTGCCAAATATAGGCAGCACTATGTTAATATCAGTCACAAATGTACATCTTTCAAAATTCAACACATACATCAATAACACATACACATGCAAAGAAAGAGTTCACTTCCAGCCAGACGCGATGCTATGATTTCGTTATGCTTTTCATGCTGCGCCCACTCAATTTCCACTTGTTGGAGACAATAAAGCTCCCAAAATATCAGAATTTTCAGTCGCACAATTTCAGACATTTTGCGCAAGTGTTCCAAATGGCAAGATCGCGGGTTTCGGAAATAAACTCTTAGACTTCAACACAGAGACAAGGGCCCACACTACATCAAACAAAACAACACGGTTGTCCTGCCCCCAGATCTGAAAAGAGGACAGTGATCCAACTTTTCAGACCCGAGTTCAAGAGGGGGTAAAATTTACAACTACTTAACTTTTAAATCGACGAAAGCTGCCCGTCATCTTCTTCACCAGCGACCCTCATCTTCTTCCTCATGGACCTGCACAGGACACACGGACAAAAAGACAGAAAAAAAAGACTGCCAAATATAGGCAGCACTATGTTAATATCAGTCACAAATGTACATCTTTCAAAATTCAACACATACATCAATAACACATACACATGCAAAGAAAGAGTTCACTTCCAGCCAGACGCGATGCTATGATTTCGTTATGCTTTTCATGCTGCGCCCACTCAATTTCCACTTGTTGGAGACAATAAAGCTCCCAAAATATCAGAATTTTCAGTCGCACAATTTCAGACATTTTGCGCAAGTGTTCCAAATGGCAAGATCGCGGGTTTCGGAAATAAACTCTTAGACTTCAACACAGAGACAAGGGCCCACACTACATCAAACAAAACAACACGGTTGTCCTGCCCCCAGATCTGAAAAGAGGACAGTGATCCAACTTTTCAGACCCGAGTTCAAGAGGGGGTAAAATTTACAACTACTTAACTTTTAAATCGACGAAAGCTGCCCGTCATCTTCTTCACCAGCGACCCTCATCTTCTTCCTCATGGACCTGCACAGGACACACGGACAAAAAGACAGAAAAAAAAGACTGCCAAATATAGGCAGCACTATGTTAATATCAGTCACAAATGTACATCTTTCAAAATTCAACACATACATCAATAACACATACACATGCAAAGAAAGAGTTCACTTCCAGCCAGACGCGATGCTATGATTTCGTTATGCTTTTCATGCTGCGCCCACTCAATTTCCACTTGTTGGAGACAATAAAGCTCCCAAAATATCAGAATTTTCAGTCGCACAATTTCAGACATTTTGCGCAAGTGTTCCAAATGGCAAGATCGCGGGTTTCGGAAATAAACTCTTAGACTTCAACACAGAGACAAGGGCCCACACTACATCAAACAAAACAACACGGTTGTCCTGCCCCCAGATCTGAAAAGAGGACAGTGATCCAACTTTTCAGACCCGAGTTCAAGAGGGGGTAAAATTTACAACTACTTAACTTTTAAATCGACGAAAGCTGCCCGTCATCTTCTTCACCAGCGACCCTCATCTTCTTCCTCATGGACCTGCACAGGACACACGGACAAAAAGACAGAAAAAAAAGACTGCCAAATATAGGCAGCACTATGTTAATATCAGTCACAAATGTACATCTTTCAAAATTCAACACATACATCAATAACACATACACATGCAAAGAAAGAGTTCACTTCCAGCCAGACGCGATGCTATGATTTCGTTATGCTTTTCATGCTGCGCCCACTCAATTTCCACTTGTTGGAGACAATAAAGCTCCCAAAATATCAGAATTTTCAGTCGCACAATTTCAGACATTTTGCGCAAGTGTTCCAAATGGCAAGATCGCGGGTTTCGGAAATAAACTCTTAGACTTCAACACAGAGACAAGGGCCCACACTACATCAAACAAAACAACACGGTTGTCCTGCCCCCAGATCTGAAAAGAGGACAGTGATCCAACTTTTCAGACCCGAGTTCAAGAGGGGGTAAAATTTACAACTACTTAACTTTTAAATCGACGAAAGCTGCCCGTCATCTTCTTCACCAGCGACCCTCATCTTCTTCCTCATGGACCTGCACAGGACACACGGACAAAAAGACAGAAAAAAAAGACTGCCAAATATAGGCAGCACTATGTTAATATCAGTCACAAATGTACATCTTTCAAAATTCAACACATACATCAATAACACATACACATGCAAAGAAAGAGTTCACTTCCAGCCAGACGCGATGCTATGATTTCGTTATGCTTTTCATGCTGCGCCCACTCAATTTCCACTTGTTGGAGACAATAAAGCTCCCAAAATATCAGAATTTTCAGTCGCACAATTTCAGACATTTTGCGCAAGTGTTCCAAATGGCAAGATCGCGGGTTTCGGAAATAAACTCTTAGACTTCAACACAGAGACAAGGGCCCACACTACATCAAACAAAACAACACGGTTGTCCTGCCCCCAGATCTGAAAAGAGGACAGTGATCCAACTTTTCAGACCCGAGTTCAAGAGGGGGTAAAATTTACAACTACTTAACTTTTAAATCGACGAAAGCTGCCCGTCATCTTCTTCACCAGCGACCCTCATCTTCTTCCTCATGGACCTGCACAGGACACACGGACAAAAAGACAGAAAAAAAAGACTGCCAAATATAGGCAGCACTATGTTAATATCAGTCACAAATGTACATCTTTCAAAATTCAACACATACATCAATAACACATACACATGCAAAGAAAGAGTTCACTTCCAGCCAGACGCGATGCTATGATTTCGTTATGCTTTTCATGCTGCGCCCACTCAATTTCCACTTGTTGGAGACAATAAAGCTCCCAAAATATCAGAATTTTCAGTCGCACAATTTCAGACATTTTGCGCAAGTGTTCCAAATGGCAAGATCGCGGGTTTCGGAAATAAACTCTTAGACTTCAACACAGAGACAAGGGCCCACACTACATCAAACAAAACAACACGGTTGTCCTGCCCCCAGATCTGAAAAGAGGACAGTGATCCAACTTTTCAGACCCGAGTTCAAGAGGGGGTAAAATTTACAACTACTTAACTTTTAAATCGACGAAAGCTGCCCGTCATCTTCTTCACCAGCGACCCTCATCTTCTTCCTCATGGACCTGCACAGGACACACGGACAAAAAGACAGAAAAAAAAGACTGCCAAATATAGGCAGCACTATGTTAATATCAGTCACAAATGTACATCTTTCAAAATTCAACACATACATCAATAACACATACACATGCAAAGAAAGAGTTCACTTCCAGCCAGACGCGATGCTATGATTTCGTTATGCTTTTCATGCTGCGCCCACTCAATTTCCACTTGTTGGAGACAATAAAGCTCCCAAAATATCAGAATTTTCAGTCGCACAATTTCAGACATTTTGCGCAAGTGTTCCAAATGGCAAGATCGCGGGTTTCGGAAATAAACTCTTAGACTTCAACACAGAGACAAGGGCCCACACTACATCAAACAAAACAACACGGTTGTCCTGCCCCCAGATCTGAAAAGAGGACAGTGATCCAACTTTTCAGACCCGAGTTCAAGAGGGGGTAAAATTTACAACTACTTAACTTTTAAATCGACGAAAGCTGCCCGTCATCTTCTTCACCAGCGACCCTCATCTTCTTCCTCATGGACCTGCACAGGACACACGGACAAAAAGACAGAAAAAAAAGACTGCCAAATATAGGCAGCACTATGTTAATATCAGTCACAAATGTACATCTTTCAAAATTCAACACATACATCAATAACACATACACATGCAAAGAAAGAGTTCACTTCCAGCCAGACGCGATGCTATGATTTCGTTATGCTTTTCATGCTGCGCCCACTCAATTTCCACTTGTTGGAGACAATAAAGCTCCCAAAATATCAGAATTTTCAGTCGCACAATTTCAGACATTTTGCGCAAGTGTTCCAAATGGCAAGATCGCGGGTTTCGGAAATAAACTCTTAGACTTCAACACAGAGACAAGGGCCCACACTACATCAAACAAAACAACACGGTTGTCCTGCCCCCAGATCTGAAAAGAGGACAGTGATCCAACTTTTCAGACCCGAGTTCAAGAGGGGGTAAAATTTACAACTACTTAACTTTTAAATCGACGAAAGCTGCCCGTCATCTTCTTCACCAGCGACCCTCATCTTCTTCCTCATGGACCTGCACAGGACACACGGACAAAAAGACAGAAAAAAAAGACTGCCAAATATAGGCAGCACTATGTTAATATCAGTCACAAATGTACATCTTTCAAAATTCAACACATACATCAATAACACATACACATGCAAAGAAAGAGTTCACTTCCAGCCAGACGCGATGCTATGATTTCGTTATGCTTTTCATGCTGCGCCCACTCAATTTCCACTTGTTGGAGACAATAAAGCTCCCAAAATATCAGAATTTTCAGTCGCACAATTTCAGACATTTTGCGCAAGTGTTCCAAATGGCAAGATCGCGGGTTTCGGAAATAAACTCTTAGACTTCAACACAGAGACAAGGGCCCACACTACATCAAACAAAACAACACGGTTGTCCTGCCCCCAGATCTGAAAAGAGGACAGTGATCCAACTTTTCAGACCCGAGTTCAAGAGGGGGTAAAATTTACAACTACTTAACTTTTAAATCGACGAAAGCTGCCCGTCATCTTCTTCACCAGCGACCCTCATCTTCTTCCTCATGGACCTGCACAGGACACACGGACAAAAAGACAGAAAAAAAAGACTGCCAAATATAGGCAGCACTATGTTAATATCAGTCACAAATGTACATCTTTCAAAATTCAACACATACATCAATATAACACATACACATGCAAAGAAAGAGTTCACTTCCAGCCAGACGCGATGCTATGATTTCGTTATGCTTTTCATGCTGCGCCCACTCAATTTCCACTTGTTGGAGACAATAAAGCTCCCAAAATATCAGAATTTTCAGTCGCACAATTTCAGACATTTTGCGCAAGTGTTCCAAATGGCAAGATCGCGGGTTTCGGAAATAAACTCTTAGACTTCAACACAGAGACAAGGGCCCACACTACATCAAACAAAACAACACGGTTGTCCTGCCCCCAGATCTGAAAAGAGGACAGTGATCCAACTTTTCAGACCCGAGTTCAAGAGGGGGTAAAATTTACAACTACTTAACTTTTAAATCGACGAAAGCTGCCCGTCATCTTCTTCACCAGCGACCCTCATCTTCTTCCTCATGGACCTGCACAGGACACACGGACAAAAAGACAGAAAAAAAAGACTGCCAAATATAGGCAGCACTATGTTAATATCAGTCACAAATGTACATCTTTCAAAATTCAACACATACATCAATAACACATACACATGCAAAGAAAGAGTTCACTTCCAGCCAGACGCGATGCTATGATTTCGTTATGCTTTTCATGCTGCGCCCACTCAATTTCCACTTGTTGGAGACAATAAAGCTCCCAAAATATCAGAATTTTCAGTCGCACAATTTCAGACATTTTGCGCAAGTGTTCCAAATGGCAAGATCGCGGGTTTCGGAAATAAACTCTTAGACTTCAACACAGAGACAAGGGCCCACACTACATCAAACAAAACAACACGGTTGTCCTGCCCCCAGATCTGAAAAGAGGACAGTGATCCAACTTTTCAGACCCGAGTTCAAGAGGGGGTAAAATTTACAACTACTTAACTTTTAAATCGACGAAAGCTGCCCGTCATCTTCTTCACCAGCGACCCTCATCTTCTTCCTCATGGACCTGCACAGGACACACGGACAAAAAGACAGAAAAAAAAGACTGCCAAATATAGGCAGCACTATGTTAATATCAGTCACAAATGTACATCTTTCAAAATTCAACACATACATCAATAACACATACACATGCAAAGAAAGAGTTCACTTCCAGCCAGACGCGATGCTATGATTTCGTTATGCTTTTCATGCTGCGCCCACTCAATTTCCACTTGTTGGAGACAATAAAGCTCCCAAAATATCAGAATTTTCAGTCGCACAATTTCAGACATTTTGCGCAAGTGTTCCAAATGGCAAGATCGCGGGTTTCGGAAATAAACTCTTAGACTTCAACACAGAGACAAGGGCCCACACTACATCAAACAAAACAACACGGTTGTCCTGCCCCCAGATCTGAAAAGAGGACAGTGATCCAACTTTTCAGACCCGAGTTCAAGAGGGGGTAAAATTTACAACTACTTAACTTTTAAATCGACGAAAGCTGCCCGTCATCTTCTTCACCAGCGACCCTCATCTTCTTCCTCATGGACCTGCACAGGACACACGGACAAAAAGACAGAAAAAAAAGACTGCCAAATATAGGCAGCACTATGTTAATATCAGTCACAAATGTACATCTTTCAAAATTCAACACATACATCAATAACACATACACATGCAAAGAAAGAGTTCACTTCCAGCCAGACGCGATGCTATGATTTCGTTATGCTTTTCATGCTGCGCCCACTCAATTTCCACTTGTTGGAGACAATAAAGCTCCCAAAATATCAGAATTTTCAGTCGCACAATTTCAGACATTTTGCGCAAGTGTTCCAAATGGCAAGATCGCGGGTTTCGGAAATAAACTCTTAGACTTCAACACAGAGACAAGGGCCCACACTACATCAAACAAAACAACACGGTTGTCCTGCCCCCAGATCTGAAAAGAGGACAGTGATCCAACTTTTCAGACCCGAGTTCAAGAGGGGGTAAAATTTACAACTACTTAACTTTTAAATCGACGAAAGCTGCCCGTCATCTTCTTCACCAGCGACCCTCATCTTCTTCCTCATGGACCTGCACAGGACACACGGACAAAAAGACAGAAAAAAAAGACTGCCAAATATAGGCAGCACTATGTTAATATCAGTCACAAATGTACATCTTTCAAAATTCAACACATACATCAATAACACATACACATGCAAAGAAAGAGTTCACTTCCAGCCAGACGCGATGCTATGATTTCGTTATGCTTTTCATGCTGCGCCCACTCAATTTCCACTTGTTGGAGACAATAAAGCTCCCAAAATATCAGAATTTTCAGTCGCACAATTTCAGACATTTTGCGCAAGTGTTCCAAATGGCAAGATCGCGGGTTTCGGAAATAAACTCTTAGACTTCAACACAGAGACAAGGGCCCACACTACATCAAACAAAACAACACGGTTGTCCTGCCCCCAGATCTGAAAAGAGGACAGTGATCCAACTTTTCAGACCCGAGTTCAAGAGGGGGTAAAATTTACAACTACTTAACTTTTAAATCGACGAAAGCTGCCCGTCATCTTCTTCACCAGCGACCCTCATCTTCTTCCTCATGGACCTGCACAGGACACACGGACAAAAAGACAGAAAAAAAAGACTGCCAAATATAGGCAGCACTATGTTAATATCAGTCACAAATGTACATCTTTCAAAATTCAACACATACATCAATAACACATACACATGCAAAGAAAGAGTTCACTTCCAGCCAGACGCGATGCTATGATTTCGTTATGCTTTTCATGCTGCGCCCACTCAATTTCCACTTGTTGGAGACAATAAAGCTCCCAAAATATCAGAATTTTCAGTCGCACAATTTCAGACATTTTGCGCAAGTGTTCCAAATGGCAAGATCGCGGGTTTCGGAAATAAACTCTTAGACTTCAACACAGAGACAAGGGCCCACACTACATCAAACAAAACAACACGGTTGTCCTGCCCCCAGATCTGAAAAGAGGACAGTGATCCAACTTTTCAGACCCGAGTTCAAGAGGGGGTAAAATTTACAACTACTTAACTTTTAAATCGACGAAAGCTGCCCGTCATCTTCTTCACCAGCGACCCTCATCTTCTTCCTCATGGACCTGCACAGGACACACGGACAAAAAGACAGAAAAAAAAGACTGCCAAATATAGGCAGCACTATGTTAATATCAGTCACAAATGTACATCTTTCAAAATTCAACACATACATCAATAACACATACACATGCAAAGAAAGAGTTCACTTCCAGCCAGACGCGATGCTATGATTTCGTTATGCTTTTCATGCTGCGCCCACTCAATTTCCACTTGTTGGAGACAATAAAGCTCCCAAAATATCAGAATTTTCAGTCGCACAATTTCAGACATTTTGCGCAAGTGTTCCAAATGGCAAGATCGCGGGTTTCGGAAATAAACTCTTAGACTTCAACACAGAGACAAGGGCCCACACTACATCAAACAAAACAACACGGTTGTCCTGCCCCCAGATCTGAAAAGAGGACAGTGATCCAACTTTTCAGACCCGAGTTCAAGAGGGGGTAAAATTTACAACTACTTAACTTTTAAATCGACGAAAGCTGCCCGTCATCTTCTTCACCAGCGACCCTCATCTTCTTCCTCATGGACCTGCACAGGACACACGGACAAAAAGACAGAAAAAAAAGACTGCCAAATATAGGCAGCACTATGTTAATATCAGTCACAAATGTCACATCTAAGAGTTCAACACATACATAAATAACACATACACATGCAAAGAAAGAGTTCACTTCCCCAGACGCGATGCTATGATTTCGTTATGCTTTTCATGCTGCGCCCACTCAATTTCCACTTGTTGGAGACAATAAAGCTCCCAAAATATCAGAATTTTCAGTCGCACAATTTCAGACATTTTGCGCAAGTGTTCCAAATGGCAAGATCGCGGGTTTCGGAAATAAACTCTTAGACTTCAACACAGAGACAAGGGCCCACACTACATCAAACAAAACAACACGGTTGTCCTGCCCCCAGATCTGAAAAGAGGACAGTGATCCAACTTTTCAGACCCGAGTTCAAGAGGGGGTAAAATTTACAACTACTTAACTTTTAAATCGACGAAAGCTGCCCGTCATCTTCTTCACCAGCGACCCTCATCTTCTTCCTCATGGACCTGCACAGGACACACGGACAAAAAGACAGAAAAAAAAGACTGCCAAATATAGGCAGCACTATGTTAATATCAGTCACAAATGTACATCTTTCAAAATTCAACACATACATCAATAACACATACACATGCAAAGAAAGAGTTCACTTCCAGCCAGACGCGATGCTATGATTTCGTTATGCTTTTCATGCTGCGCCCACTCAATTTCCACTTGTTGGAGACAATAAAGCTCCCAAAATATCAGAATTTTCAGTCGCACAATTTCAGACATTTTGCGCAAGTGTTCCAAATGGCAAGATCGCGGGTTTCGGAAATAAACTCTTAGACTTCAACACAGAGACAAGGGCCCACACTACATCAAACAAAACAACACGGTTGTCCTGCCCCCAGATCTGAAAAGAGGACAGTGATCCAACTTTTCAGACCCGAGTTCAAGAGGGGGTAAAATTTACAACTACTTAACTTTTAAATCGACGAAAGCTGCCCGTCTTCTTCACCAGCGACCCTCATCTTCTTCCTCATGGACCTGCACAGGACACACGGACAAAAAGACAGAAAAAAAGACTGCCAAATATAGGCAGCACTATTAATATCAGTCACAAATGTACATCTTTCAAATCAACACACATAATAACAATACACAGTGCACAAAGACTGTATACTTTCACATGTTAATATCAGTCACAAATGTACATTCAAAATCAACATACATAAATACACATACACATGCAAAGAAAGAGTTCACTTCCAGCCAGACGCGATGCTATATTTCGTTATGCTTTTCATGCTGCGCCCACTCAATTTCACTTGTTGGAGACAATAAAGCTCCCAAAATATCAGAATTTTCAGTCGCACAATTTCAGACATTTTGCGCAAGTGTTCCAAATGGCAAGATCGCGGGTTTCGGAAATAAACTCTTAGACTTCAACACAGAGACAAGGGCCCACACTACATCAAACAAAACAACACGGTTGTCCTGCCCCCAGATCTGAAAAGAGGACAGTGATCCAACTTTTCAGACCCGAGTTCAAGAGGGGGTAAAATTTACAACTACTTAACTTTTAAATCGACGAAAGCTGCCCGTCATCTTCTTCACCAGCGACCCTCATCTTCTTCCTCATGGACCTGCACAGGACACACGGACAAAAAGACAGAAAAAAAAGACTGCCAAATATAGGCAGCACTATGTTAATATCAGTCACAAATGTACATCTTTCAAAATTCAACACATACATAATAAAACACATACACATGCAAAGAAAGAGTTCACTTCCAGCCAGACGCGATGCTATGATTTCGTTATGCTTTTCATGCTGCGCCCACTCAATTTCCACTTGTTGGAGACAATAAAGCTCCCAAAATATCAGAATTTTCAGTCGCACAATTTCAGACATTTTGCGCAAGTGTTCCAAATGGCAAGATCGCGGGTTTCGGAAATAAACTCTTAGACTTCAACACAGAGACAAGGGCCCACACTACATCAAACAAAACAACACGGTTGTCCTGCCCCCAGATCTGAAAAGAGGACAGTGATCCAACTTTTCAGACCCGAGTTCAAGAGGGGGTAAAATTTACAACTACTTAACTTTTAAATCGACGAAAGCTGCCCGTCATCTTCTTCACCAGCGACCCTCATCTTCTTCCTCATGGACCTGCACAGGACACACGGACAAAAAGACAGAAAAAAAAAGACTGCCAAATATAGGCAGCACTATGTTAATATCAGTCACAAATGTACATCTTTCAAAATTCAACACATACATAAATAACACATACACATGCAAAGAAAGAGTTCACTTCCAGCCAGACGCGATGCTATGATTTCGTTATGCTTTTCATGCTGCGCCCACTCAATTTCCACTTGTTGGAGACAATAAAGCTCCCAAAATATCAGAATTTTCAGTCGCACAATTTCAGACATTTTGCGCAAGTGTTCCAAATGGCAAGATCGCGGGTTTCGGAAATAAACTCTTAGACTTCAACACAGAGACAAGGGCCCACACTACATCAAACAAAAACAACACGGTTGTCCTGCCCCCAGATCTGAAAAGAGGACAGTGATCCAACTTTTCAGACCCGAGTTCAAGAGGGGGTAAAATTACAACTACTTAACTTTTAAATCGACGAAAGCTGCCCGTCATCTTCTTCACCAGCGACCCTCATCTTCTTCCTCATGGACCTGCACAGGACACACAGGACAAAAAGACAGAAAAAAAGACTGCCAAATATAGGCAGCACTATGTTAATATCAGTCACAAATGTACATCTTTCAAAAAATTCAACACATACATAAATAACACATACACATGCAAAGAAAGAGTTCACTTCCAGCCAGACGCGATGCTATGATTTCGTTATGCTTTTCATGCTGCGCCCACTCAATTTCCACTTGTTGGAGACAATAAAGCTCCCAAAATATCAGAATTTTCAGTCGCACAATTTCAGACATTTTGCGCAAGTGTTCCAAATGGCAAGATCGCGGGTTTCGGAAATAAACTCTTAGACTTCAACACAGAGACAAGGGCCCACACTACATCAAACAACAAACACGGTTGTCCTGCCCCCAGATCTGAAAAGAGGACAGTGATCCAACTTTTCAGACCCGAGTTCAAGAGGGGGTAAAATTTACAACTACTTAACTTTTAAATCGACGAAAGCTGCCCGTCATCTTCTTCACCAGCGACCCTCATCTTCTTCCTCATGGACCTGCACAGGACACACGGACAAAAAGACAGAAAAAAAAGACTGCCAAATATAGGCAGCACTATGTTAATATCAGTCACAAATGTACATCTTTCAAAATTCAACACATACATAAATAACACATACACATGCAAAGAAAGAGTTCACTTCCAGCCAGACGCGATGCTATGATTTCGTTATGCTTTTCATGCTGCGCCCACTCAATTTCCACTTGTTGGAGACAATAAAGCTCCCAAAATATCAGAATTTTCAGTCGCACAATTTCAGACATTTTGCGCAAGTGTTCCAATGGCAAATGCGGAGCGGGTTTCGGAAATAAACTCTTAGACTTCAACACAGAGACAAGGGCCCACACTACATCAAACAAAAACAACACGGTTGTCCTGCCCCCAGATCTGAAAAGAGGACAGTGATCCAACTTTTCAGACCCGAGTTCAAGAGGGGGGTAAAATTTACAACTACTTAACTTTTAAATCGACGAAAGCTGCCCGTCATCTTCTTCACCAGCGACCCTCATCTTCTTCCTCATGGACCTGCACAGGACACACGGACAAAAAGACAGAAAAAAAAGACTGCCAAATATAGGCAGCACTATGTTAATATCAGTCACAAATGTACATCTTTCAAAATTCAACACATACATAAATAACACATACACATGCAAAGAAAGAGTTCACTTCCAGCCAGACGCGATGCTATGATTTCGTTATGCTTTTCATGCTGCGCCCACTCAATTTCCACTTGTTGGAGACAATAAAGCTCCCAAAATATCAGAATTTTCAGTCGCACAATTTCAGACATTTTGCGCAAGTGTTCCAAATGGCAAGATCGCGGGTTTCGGAAATAAACTCTTAGACTTCAACACAGAGACAAGGGCCCACACACTACATCAAACAAAACAACACGGTTGTCCTGCCCCCAGATCTGAAAAGAGGACAGTGATCCAACTTTTCAGACCCGAGTTCAAAGGGGGTAAAATTTACAACTACTTAACTTTTAAATCGACGAAAGCTGCCCGTCATCTTCTTCACCAGCGACCCTCATCTTCTTCCTCATGGACCTGCACAGGACACACGGACAAAAAAGACAGAAAAAAAAGACTGCCAAATATAGGCAGCACTATGTTAATATCAGTCACAAATGTACATCTTTCAAAATTCAACACATACATAAATAACACATACACATGCAAAGAAAGAGTTCACTTCCAGCCAGACGCGATGCTATGATTTCGTTATGCTTTTCATGCTGCGCCCACTCAATTTCCACTTGTTGGAGACAATAAAGCTCCCAAAATATCAGAATTTTCAGTCGCACAATTTCAGACATTTTGCGCAAGTGTTCCAAATGGCAAGATCGCGGGTTTCGGAAATAAACTCTTAGACTTCAACACAGAGACAAGGGCCCACACTACATCAAACAAAACAACACGGTTGTCCTGCCCCCAGATCTGAAAAGAGGACAGTGATCCAAACTTTTCAGACCCGAGTTCAAGAGGGGGGTAAAATTTACAACTACTTAACTTTTAAATCGACGAAAGCTGCCCGTCATCTTCTTCACCAGCGACCCTCATCTTCTTCCTCATGGACCTGCACAGGACACACGGACAAAAAGACAGAAAAAAAAGACTGCCAAATATAGGCAGCACTATGTTAATATCAGTCACAAATGTACATCTTTCAAAATTCAACACATACATAAATAACACATACACATGCAAAGAAAGAGTTCACTTCCAGCCAGACGCGATGCTATGATTTCGTTATGCTTTTCATGCTGCGCCCACTCAATTTCCACTTGTTGGAGACAATAAAGCTCCCAAAATATCAGAATTTTCAGTCGCACAATTTCAGACATTTTGCGCAAGTGTTCCAAATGGCAAGATCGCGGGTTTCGGAAATAAACTCTTAGACTTCAACACAGAGACAAGGGCCCACACTACATCAAACAAAACAACACGGTTGTCCTGCCCCAGATCTGAAAAGAGGACAGTGATCCAACTTTTCAGACCCGAGTTCAAGAGGGGGTAAAATTTACAACTACTTAACTTTTAAATCGACGAAAGCTGCCCGTCATCTTCTTCACCAGCGACCCTCATCTTCTTCCTCATGGACCTGCACAGGACACACGGACAAAAAGACAGAAAAAAAAGACTGCCAAATATAGGCAGCACTATGTTAATATCAGTCACAAATGTACATCTTTCAAAATTCAACACATACATAAATAACACATACACATGCAAAGAAAGAGTTCACTTCCAGCCAGACGCGATGCTATGATTTCGTTATGCTTTTCATGCTGCGCCCACTCAATTTCCACTTGTTGGAGACAATAAAGCTCCCAAAATATCAGAATTTTCAGTCGCACAATTTCAGACATTTTGCGCAAGTGTTCCAAATGGCAAGATCGCGGGTTTCGGAAATAAACTCTTAGACTTCAACACAGAGACAAGGGCCCACACTACATCAAACAAAACAACACGGTTGTCCTGCCCCCAGATCTGAAAAGAGGACAGTGATCCAACTTTTCAGACCCGAGTTCAAGAGGGGGTAAAATTTACAACTACTTAACTTTTAAATCGACGAAAGCTGCCCGTCATCTTCTTCACCAGCGACCCTCATCTTCTTCCTCATGGACCTGCACAGGACACACGGACAAAAAGACAGAAAAAAAAGACTGCCAAATATAGGCAGCACTATGTTAATATCAGTCACAATGTACATCTTTCAAAATTCAACACATACATAAACAACATACACATGCAAAGAAAGAGTTCACTTCCAGCCAGACGCGATGCTATGATTTCGTTATGCTTTTCATGCTGCGCCCACTCAATTTCCACTTGTTGGAGACAATAAAGCTCCCAAAATATCAGAATTTTCAGTCGCACAATTTCAGACAATTTGCGCAAGTGTTCCAAATGGCAAGATCGCGGGTTTCGGAAATAAACTCTTAGACTTCAACACAGAGACAAGGGCCCACACTACATCAAACAAAACAACACGGGTTGTCCTGCCCCCAGATCTGAAAAGAGGACAGTGATCCAACTTTTCAGACCCGAGTTCAAGAGGGGGTAAAATTTACAACTACTTAACTTTTAAATCGACGAAAGCTGCCCGTCATCTTCTTCACCAGCGACCCTCATCTTCTTCCTCATGGACCTGCACAGGACACACGGACAAAAAGACAGAAAAAAAAGACTGCCAAATATAGGCAGCACTATGTTAATATCAGTCACAAATGTACATCTTTCAAAATTCAACACATACATAAATAACACATACACATGCAAAGAAAGAGTTCACTTCCAGCCAGACGCGATGCTATGATTTCGTTATGCTTTCATGCTGCGCCCACTCAATTTCCACTTGTTGGAGACAATAAAGCTCCCAAAATATCAGAATTTTCAGTCGCACAATTTCAGACATTTTGCGCAAGTGTTCCAAATGGCAAGATCGCGGGTTTCGGAAATAACTCTTAGACTTCAACACAGAGACAAGGGCCCACACTACATCAAACAAAACAACACGGTTGTCCTGCCCCCAGATCTGAAAAGAGGACAGTGATCCAACTTTTCAGACCCGAGTTCAAGAGGGGGTAAAATTTACAACTACTTAACTTTTAAATCGACGAAAGCTGCCCGTCATCTTCTTCACCAGCGACCCTCATCTTCTTCCTCATGGACCTGCACAGGACACACGGACAAAAAGACAGAAAAAAAAGACTGCCAAATATAGGCAGCACTATGTTAATATCAGTCACAAATGTACATCTTTCAAAATTCAACACATACATAAATAACACATACACATGCAAAGAAAGAGTTCACTTCCAGCCAGACGCGATGCTATGATTTCGTTATGCTTTTCATGCTGCGCCCACTCAATTTCCACTTGTTGGGAGACATAAAGCTCCCAAATATCAGAATTTTCAGTCGCACAATTTCAGACATTTTGCGCAAGTGTTCCAAATGGCAAGATCGCGGGTTTCGGAAATAAACTCTTAGACTTCAACACAGAGACAAGGGCCCACACTACATCAAACAAAACAACACGGTTGTCCTGCCCCCAGATCTGAAAAGAGGACAGTGATCCAACTTTTCAGACCCGAGTTCAAGAGGGGGTAAAATTTACAACTACTTAACTTTTAAATCGACGAAAGCTGCCCGTCATCTTCTTCACCAGCGACCCTCATCTTCTTCCTCATGGACCTGCACAGGACACACGGACAAAAAGACAGAAAAAAAAGACTGCCAAATATAGGCAGCACTATGTTAATATCAGTCACAAATGTACATCTTTCAAAATTCAAAACCATACATAAATAACACATACACATGCAAAGAAAGAGTTCACTTCCAGCCAGACGCGATGCTATGATTTCGTTATGCTTTTCATGCTGCGCCCACTCAATTTCCACTTGTGGAGACAATATAAAGCTCCCAAAATATCAGAATTTTCAGTCGCACAATTTCAGACATTTTGCGCAAGTGTTCCAAATGGCAAGATCGCGGGTTTCGGAAATAAACTCTTAGACTTCAACACAGAGACAAGGGCCCACACTACATCAAACAAAACAACACGGTTGTCCTGCCCCCAGATCTGAAAAGAGGACAGTGATCCAACTTTTCAGACCCGAGTTCAAGAGGGGGTAAAATTTACAACTACTTAACTTTTAAATCGACGAAAGCTGCCCGTCATCTTCTTCACCAGCGACCCTCATCTTCTTCCTCATGGACCTGCACAGGACACACGGACAAAAAGACAGAAAAAAAAGACTGCCAAATATAGCCAGCACTATGTTAAATATCAGTCACAAATGTACATCTTTCAAAATTCAACACATACATCAATAACACATACACATGCAAAGAAAGAGTTCACTTCCAGCCAGACGCGATGCTATGATTTCGTTATGCTTTTCATGCTGCGCCCACTCAATTTCGACTTGTTGGAGACAATAAAGCTCCCAAAATATCAGAATTTTCAGTCGCACAATTTCAGACATTTTGCGCAAGTGTTCCAAATGGCAAGATCGCGGGTTTCGGAAATAAACTCTTAGACTTCAACACAGAGACAAGGGCCCACACTACATCAAACAAAACAACACGTTGTCCTGCCCCAGATCTGAAAAGAGGACAGTGATCCAACTTTTCAGACCCGAGTTCAAGAGGGGGTAAAATTACAACTACTTAACTTTTAAATCGACGAAAGCTGCCCGTCATCTTCTTCACCAGCGACCCTCATCTTCTTCCTCATGGACCTGCACAGGACACCACGGACAAAAAGACAGAAAAAAAAGACTGCCAAATATAGGCAGCACTATGTTAATATCAGTCACAAATGTACATCTTTCAAAATTCAACACATACATAAATAACACATACACATGCAAAGAAAGAGTTCACTTCCAGCCAGACGCGATGCTATGATTTCGTTATGCTTTTCATGCTGCGCCCACTCAATTTCCACTTGTTGGAGACAATAAAGCTCCCAAAATATCAGAATTTTCAGTCGCACAATTTCAGACATTTTGCGCAAGTGTTCCAAATGGCAAGATCGCGGGTTTCGGAAATAAACTCTTAGACTTCAACACAGAGACAAGGCCCACACTACATCAAACAAAACAACACGGTTGTCCTGCCCCCAGATCTGAAAAGAGGACAGTGATCCAACTTTTCAGACCCGAGTTCAAGAGGGGGTAAAATTTACAACTACTTAACTTTTAAATCGACGAAAGCTGCCCGTCATTCTTCACCAGCGACCCTCATCTTCTTCCTCATGGACCTGCACAGGACACACGGACAAAAAGACAGAAAAAAAAGACTGCCAAATATAGGCAGCACTATGTTAATATCAGTCACAAATGTACATCTTTCAAAATTCAACACATACATAAATACACATACACATGCAAAGAAAGAGTTCACTTCCAGCCAGACGCGATGCTATGATTTCGTTATGCTTTTCATGCTGCGCCCACTCAATTTCCACTTGTTGGAGACAATAAAGCTCCCAAAATATCAGAATTTTCAGTCGCACAATTTCAGAACATTTTGCGCAAGTGTTCCAAATGGCAAGATCGCGGGTTTCGGAAATAAACTCTTAGACTTCAACACAGAGACAAGGGCCCACACTACATCAAACAAAACAACACGGTTGTCCTGCCCCCAGATCTGAAAAGAGGACAGTGATCCAACTTTTCAGACCCGAGTTCAAGAGGGGGTAAAATTTACAACTACTTAACTTTTAAATCGACGAAAGCTGCCCGTCATCTTCTTCACCAGCGACCCTCATCTTCTTCCTCATGGACCTGCACAGGACACACGGACAAAAAGACAGAAAAAAAGACTGCCAAATATAGGCAGCACTATGTTAATATCAGTCACAAATGTACATCTTTCAAAATTCAACACATACATAAATAACACATACACATGCAAAGAAAGAGTTCACTTCCAGCCAGACGCGATATATGATTTCGTTATGCTTTTCATGCTGCGCCCACTCAATTTCCACTTGTTGGAGACAATAAAGCTCCCAAAATATCAGAATTTTCAGTCGCACAATTTCAGACATTTTGCGCAAGTGTTCAAATGGCAAGATCGCGGGTTTCGGAAATAAACTCTTAGACTTCAACACAGAGACAAGGGCCCACACTACATCAAACAAAAACAACACGGTTGTCCTGCCCCAGATCTGAAAAGAGGACAGTGATCCAACTTTTCAGACCCGAGTTCAAGAGGGGGTAAAATTTACAACTACTTAACTTTTAAATCGACGAAAGCTGCCCGTCATCTTCTTCACCAGCGACCCTCATCTTCTTCCTCATGGACCTGCACAGGACACACGGACAAAAAGACAGAAAAAAAAGACTGCCAAATATAGGCAGCACTATGTTAATATCAGTCACAAATGTACATCTTTCAAAATTCAACACATACATCAATAACACATACACATGCAAAGAAAGAGTTCACTTCCAGCCAGACGCGATGCTATGATTTCGTTATGCTTTTCATGCTGCGCCCACTCAATTTCCACTTGTTGGAGACAATAAAGCTCCCAAAATATCAGAATTTTCGTCGCACAATTTCAGACATTTTGCGCAAGTGTTCCAAATGGCAAGATCGCGGGTTTCGGAAATAAACTCTTAGACTTCAACACAGAGACAAGGGCCCACACTACATCAAACAAAACAAACACGGTTGTCCTGCCCCCAGATCTGAAAAGAGGACAGTGATCCAACTTTTCAGACCCGAGTTCAAGAGGGGGTAAAATTTACAACTACTTAACTTTTAAATCGACGAAAGCTGCCCGTCATCTTCTTCACCAGCGACCCTCATCTTCTTCCTCATGGACCTGCACAGGACAACACGGACAAAAAGACAGAAAAAAAAAGACTGCCAAATATAGGCAGCACTATGTTAATATCAGTCACAAATGTACATCTTTCAAAATTCAACACATACATAAATAACACATACACATGCAAAGAAAGAGTTCACTTCCAGCCAGACGCGATGCTATGATTCGTTATGCTTTTCATGCTGCGCCCACTCAATTTCACTTGTTGGAGACAATAAAGCTCCCAAAATATCAGAATTTTCAGTCGCACACATTTCAGACATTTTGCGCAAGTGTTCCAAATGGCAAGATCGCGGGTTTCGGAAATAAACTCTTAGACTTCAACACAGAGACAAGGGCCCACACTACATCAAACAAAACAACACGGTTGTCTGCGCCCCAGATCTGAAAAAGAGGACAGTGATCCAACTTTTTCAGACCCGAGTTCAAGAGGGGGGTAAAATTTACAACTACTTAACTTTTAAATCGACGAAAGCTGCCCGTCATCTTCTTCACCAGCGACCCTCATCTTCTTCCTCATGGAACTGCACAGGACAACAGGACAAAAGACAGAAAAAAAAGACTGCCAAATATAGGCAGCACTATGTTAATATCAGTCACAAATGTACATCTTTCAAAATTCAACACATACATAAATACACATACACATGCAAAGAAAGAGTTCACTTCCAGCCAGACGCGATGCTATGATTTCGTTATGCTTTTCATGCTGCGCCCACTCAATTTCCACTTGTTGGAGACAATAAAGCTCCCAAAATATCAGAATTTTCAGTCGCACAATTTCAGACATTTTGCGCAAGTGTTCCAAATGGCAAGATCGCGGTTTCGGAAATAAACTCTTAGACTTCAACACAGAGACAAGGGCCCCACACTACATCAAACAAAACAACACGGTTGTCCTGCCCCCAGATCTGAAAGAGGACAGTGATCAAACTTTTCAGACCCGAGTTCAAGAGGGGGTAAAAATTACAACTACTTAACTTTTAAATGACGAAAGCTGCCCGTCAATCTTCTTCACAGCGACCTCATCTTCTTCCTCATGGACCTGCACAGGGACCACACGGACAAAAAGACAGAAAAAGACTGCCAATATAGGCAGCACTATGTTAATATCAGTCACAAATGTACATCTTTCAAAAATTCAACACATAACATAAATAACACATACACATGCAAAGAACGAGTTCACTTCCAGCCAGACGCGATGCTATGATTTCGTTATGCTTTTCATGCTGCGCCCACCTCAATTTCCACTGGTTGGAGACAATAAAGCTCCCAAAATATCAGAATTTTCAGTCGCACAATTTCAGACATTTTGCGCAAGTGTTCCAAATGGCAAGATCGGGGTTTCGAAATAAACTCTTAGACTTCAACACAGAGACAAGGGCCACACTACATCAAACAAAACAACACGGTTGTCCTGCCCCCAGATCTGAAAAGAGGACAGTGATCCAACTTTTCAGACCCGAGTTCAAGAGGGGGTAAAATTTACAACTACTTAACTTTTAAATCGACGAAAGCTGCCCGTCATCTTCGTCACCAGCGACCCTCATCTTCTTCCTCATGGACCTGCACAGGACCACACGGACAAAAGACAGAAAAAAAAGACTGCAAAATATAGGCAGCACTATGTTAATATCAGTCACAAATGTACATCTTTCAAAATTCAACACATACATCAATAACACATACACATGCAAAGAAAGAGTTCATTTCAGCCAGACGCGATGCTATGATTTCGTTATGCTTTTCATGCTGCGCCCACTCAATTTCCACTTGTTGGAGACAATAAAGCTCCCAAAATATCAGAAATTTCAGTAGCACAATTTCAGACATTTTGCGCACAGTGTTCCAAATGGCAAGATCGCGGGTTTCGGAAAAAACTCTTAGACTTCAACACAGAGACAAGGGCCCACACTACATCAAACAAAAACAACACGGTTGTCCTGCCCCCAGATCTGAAAAGAGGGACAGTGATCCAACTTTTCAGACCCGATTTCAAGAGGGGGAAATTTACAACTACTTAACTTTAAATCGACGAAAGCTGCCGTCA
>NW_024037052.1:8723578-8778026 GCF_015706575.1 Patiria miniata | reverse complement strand
TTTCATGCTGCGCCCACTCAAATTTCACACTGGTTGGAGACAATAAAGCTCACCAAAATATCAGAATTTTCAGTCGCACAATTTCAGACATTTTGCGCAAGTGTTCCAAATGGCAAGATCGCGGGTTTCGGGCGAAAAAACTCTTAGACTTCAACACAGAGACAAGGGCCCACACTACATCAAACAAAAACAACACGGTTGTCCTGCCCCCAGATCTGAAAAGAGGACAGTGATCCAACTTTTCAGACCCGAGTTCAAGAGGGGGTAAAATTTACAACTACTTAACTTTTAATCGACGAAAGCTGCCCGTCATCTTCTTCAACAGCGACCCTCATCTTCTTCCTCATGGACCTGCACAGGACACACGGACAAAAAGACAGAAAAAAAAGACTGCCAAATATAGGCAGCACTATGTTAATATCAGTCACAAATGTACATCTTTCAAAATTCACACACATACATAAATAACACATACACATGCAAAGAAAGAGTTCACTTCCAGCCAGACGCGATGCTATGATTTCGTTATGCTTTTCATGCTGCGCCCACTCAATTTCCACTTGTTGGAGACAATAAGCTCCCAAAATATCAGAATTTTCAGTCGCACAATTTCAGACATTTTGCGCAAGTGTTCCAAATGGCAAGATCGCGGGGTTTCGGAAATAAACTCTTAGACTTCAACACAGAGACAAGGGCCCACACTACATCAAACAAAACAACACGGTTGTCCATGCCCCCAGATCTGAAAAGAGGACAGTGATCCAACTTTTCAGACCGAGTTCAAGAGGGGGTAAAATTTACAACTACTTAACTTTTAAATCGACGAAAGCTGCCCGTCATCTTCTTCACCAGCGACCCTCATCTTCTTCCTCATGGACCTGCACAGGACACACGGACAAAAAGACAGAAAAAAAAGACTGCCAATATAGGCAGCACTATGTTAATATCAGTCACAAATGTACATCTTTCAAAATTCAACACATACATAAATAACACATACACATGCAAAGAAAGAGTTCACTTCCAGCCAGACGCGATGCTATGATTTCGTTATGCTTTCATGCTGCGCCCACTCAATTTCCACTTGTGGAGACAATAAAGCTCCCAAAATATCAGAATTTTCAGTCGCACAATTTCAGACATTTTGCGCAAGTGTTCCAAATGGCAAGATCGCGGTTTCGGAAATAAACTCTTAGACTTCAACACAGAGACAAGGGCCCACACTACATCAAACAAAACAACACGGTTGTCCTGCCCCCAGATCTGAAAAGAGGACAGTGATCCAACTTTTCAGACCCGAGTTCAAGAGGGTAAAATTTACAACTACTTAACTTTTAAATCGACGAAAGCTGCCCGTCATCTTCTTCACAGCGACCCTCATCTTCTTCCTCATGGACCTGCACAGGACACACGGACAAAAAGACAGAAAAAAAAGACTGCCAAATATAGGCAGCACTATGTTAATATCAGTCACAAATGTACATCTTTCAAAATTCAACACATACATAAATAACACATACACATGCAAAGAAAGAGTTCACTTCCAGCCAGACGCGATGCTATGATTTCGTTATGCTTTTCATGCTGCGCCCACTCAATTTCCACTTGTTGGAGACAATAAAGCTCCCAAAATATCAGAATTTTCAGTCGCACAATTTCAGACATTTTGCGCAAGTGTTCCAAATGGCAAGATCGCGGGTTTCGGAAATAAACTCTTAGACTTCAACACAGAGACAAGGGCCCACACTACATCAAACAAAACAACACGGTTGTCCTGCCCCCAGATCTGAAAAGAGGACAGTGATCCAACTTTCAGACCCGAGTTCAAGAGGGGGTAAAATTACAACTACTTAACTTTTAAATCGACGAAAGAGTGCCCGTCATCTTCTTACCAGCGACCTCATCTTCTTCCTCATGGACCTGCACAGGACACAACGGACAAAAAGACAGAAAAAAAGACTGCCAAATATAGGCAGCACTATGTTAATATCAGTCACAAATGTACATCTTTCAAAATTCAACACATACATAAATAACACATACACACTGCAAAGAAAGAGTTCACTTCCAGCCAGACGCGATGCTATGATTTCGTTATGCTTTTCATGCTGCGCCCACTCAATTCCACTTGTTGGAGACAATAAAAGCTCCCAAAAATATCAGAATTTTCAGTCGCACAATTTCAAACATTTTGCGCAAGTGTTCCAAATGGCAAGATCGCGGGTTTCGGAAATAAACTCTTAGACTTCAACACAGAGACAAGGGCCCACACTACATCAAACAAAACAACACGGTTGTCCTGCCCCCACAGTGAAAAAGAGGACAGTGATCCAACTTTTCAGACCCCGAGTTCAAGAGGGGGTAAAATTTACAAACTACTTAACTTTTAAATCGACGAAAGCTGCCGTCATCTTCTTCACCAGCGACCCTCATCTTCTTCCTCATGGACCTGCACAGGACACACGGACAAAAAGACAGAAAAAAAGACTGCCAAATATAGGCAGCACTATGTTAATATCAGTCACAAATGTACATCTTTCAAAATTCAACACATACATAAATAACACATACACATGCAAAGAAAAGAAAGAGTTCACTTCCAGCCAGACGCGATGCTATGATTTCGTTATGCTTTTCATGCTGCGCCCACTCAATTTCCACTTGTTGGAGACAATAAAGCTCCCAAAATATCAGAATTTTCAGTCGCACAATTTCAGACATTTTGCGCAAGTGTTCCAAATGGCAAGATCGCGGGTTTCGGAAATAAACTCTTAGACTTCAACACAGAGACAAGGGCCCACACTACATCAAACAAAACAACACGGTTGTCCTGCCCCCAGATCTGAAAAGAGGACAGTGATCCAACTTTTCAGACCCGAGTTCAAGAGGGGGTAAAATTTACAACTACTTAACTTTTAAATCGACGAAAGCTGCCCGTCATCTTCTTCACCAGCGACCCTCATCTTCTTCCTCATGGACCTGCACAGGACACACGGACAAAAAGACAGAAAAAAAAGACTGCCAAATATAGGCAGCACTATGTTAATATCAGTCACAAATGTACATCTTTCAAAAATTCAACACATACATAAATAACACATACACATGCAAAGAAAGAGTTCACTTCCAGCCAGACGCGATGCTATGATTTCGTTATGCTTTTCATGCTGCGCCCACTCAATTTCCACTTGTTGGAGACAATAAAGCTCCCAAAATATCAGAATTTTCAGTCGCACAATTTCAGACATTTTGCGCAAGTGTTCCAAATGGCAAGATCGATCGCGGTTTCGGAAATAAACTCTTAGACTTCAACACAGAGACAAGGGCCCACACTACATCAAACAAAACAACACGGTTGTCCTGCCCCCAGATCTGAAAAGAGGACAGTGATCCAACTTTTCAGACCCGAGTTCAAGAGGGGGTAAATTTACAACTACTTAACTTTTAAATCGACGAAAGCTGCCCGTCATCTTCTTCACCAGCGACCCTCATCTTCTTCCTCATGGACCTGCACAGGACACACGGACAAAAAGACAGAAAAAAAGACTGCCAAATATAGGCAGCACTATGTTAATATCAGTCACAAATGTACATCTTTCAAAATTCAACACATACATAAATAACACATACACATGCAAAGAAAGAGTTCACTTCCAGCCAGACGCGATGCTATGATTTCGTTATGCTTTTCATGCTGCGCCCACTCAATTTCCACTTGTTGGAGACAATAAAGCTCCAAAAATATCAGAATTTTCAGTCGCACAATTTCAGACATTTTGCGCAAGTGTTCCAAATGGCAAGATCGCGGGTTTCGGAAATAAACTCTTAGACTTCAACACAGAGACAAGGGCCCACACTACATCAAACAAAACAACACGGTTGTCCTGCCCCCAGATCTGAAAAGAGGACAGTGATCCAACTTTTCAGACCCGAGTTCAAGAGGGGGTAAAATTTACAACTACTTAACTTTTAAATCGACGAAAGCTGCCCGTCATCTTCTTCACCAGCGACCCTCATCTTCTTCCTCATGGACCTGCACAGGACACACGGACAAAAAGACAGAAAAAAAAGACTGCCAAATATAGGCAGCACTATGTTAATATCAGTCACAAATGTACATCTTTCAAAATTCAACACATACATAAATAACACATACACATGCAAAGAAAGAGTTCACTTCCAGCCAGACGCGATGCTATGATTTCGTTATGCTTTTCATGCTGCGCCCACTCAATTTCCACTTGTTGGAGACAATAAAGCTCCCAAAATATCAGAATTTTCAGTCGCACAATTTCAGACATTTTGCGCAAGTGTTCCAAATGGCAAGATCGCGGGTTTCGGAAATAAACTCTTAGACTTCAACACAGAGACAAGGGCCCACACTACATCAAACAAAACAACACGGTTGTCCTGCCCCCAGATCTGAAAAGAGGACAGTGATCCAACTTTTCAGACCCGAGTTCAAGAGGGGGTAAAATTTACAACTACTTAACTTTTAAATCGACGAAAGCTGCCCGTCATCTTCTTCACCAGCGACCCTCATCTTCTTCCTCATGGACCTGCACAGGACACACGGACAAAAAGACAGAAAAAAAAGACTGCCAAATATAGGCAGCACTATGTTAATATCAGTCACAAATGTACATCTTTCAAAATTCAACACATACATAAATAACACATACACATGCAAAGAAAGAGTTCACTTCCAGCCAGACGCGATGCTATGATTTCGTTATGCTTTTCATGCTGCGCCCACTCAATTTCCACTTGTTGGAGACAATAAAGCTCCCAAAATATCAGAATTTTCAGTCGCACAATTTCAGACATTTTGCGCAAGTGTTCCAAATGGCAAGATCGCGGGTTTCGGAAATAAACTCTTAGACTTCAACACAGAGACAAGGGCCCACACTACATCAAACAAAACAACACGGTTGTCCTGCCCCCAGATCTGAAAAGAGGACAGTGATCCAACTTTTCAGACCCGAGTTCAAGAGGGGGTAAAATTTACAACTACTTAACTTTTAAATCGACGAAAGCTGCCCGTCATCTTCTTCACCAGCGACCCTCATCTTCTTCCTCATGGACCTGCACAGGACACACGGACAAAAAGACAGAAAAAAAAGACTGCCAAATATAGGCAGCACTATGTTAATATCAGTCACAAATGTACATCTTTCAAAATTCAACACATACATAAATAACACATACACATGCAAAGAAAGAGTTCACTTCCAGCCAGACGCGATGCTATGATTTCGTTATGCTTTTCATGCTGCGCCCACTCAATTTCCACTTGTTGGAGACAATAAAGCTCCCAAAATATCAGAATTTTCAGTCGCACAATTTCAGACATTTTGCGCAAGTGTTCCAAATGGCAAGATCGCGGGTTTCGGAAATAAACTCTTAGACTTCAACACAGAGACAAGGGCCCACACTACATCAAACAAAACAACACGGTTGTCCTGCCCCCAGATCTGAAAAGAGGACAGTGATCCAACTTTTCAGACCCGAGTTCAAGAGGGGGTAAAATTTACAACTACTTAACTTTTAAATCGACGAAAGCTGCCCGTCATCTTCTTCACCAGCGACCCTCATCTTCTTCCTCATGGACCTGCACAGGACACACGGACAAAAAGACAGAAAAAAAAGACTGCCAAATATAGGCAGCACTATGTTAATATCAGTCACAAATGTACATCTTTCAAAATTCAACACATACATAAATAACACATACACATGCAAAGAAAGAGTTCACTTCCAGCCAGACGCGATGCTATGATTTCGTTATGCTTTTCATGCTGCGCCCACTCAATTTCCACTTGTTGGAGACAATAAAGCTCCCAAAATATCAGAATTTTCAGTCGCACAATTTCAGACATTTTGCGCAAGTGTTCCAAATGGCAAGATCGCGGGTTTCGGAAATAAACTCTTAGACTTCAACACAGAGACAAGGGCCCACACTACATCAAACAAAACAACACGGTTGTCCTGCCCCCAGATCTGAAAAGAGGACAGTGATCCAACTTTTCAGACCCGAGTTCAAGAGGGGGTAAAATTTACAACTACTTAACTTTTAAATCGACGAAAGCTGCCCGTCATCTTCTTCACCAGCGACCCTCATCTTCTTCCTCATGGACCTGCACAGGACACACGGACAAAAAGACAGAAAAAAAAGACTGCCAAATATAGGCAGCACTATGTTAATATCAGTCACAAATGTACATCTTTCAAAATTCAACACATACATAAATAACACATACACATGCAAAGAAAGAGTTCACTTCCAGCCAGACGCGATGCTATGATTTCGTTATGCTTTTCATGCTGCGCCCACTCAATTTCCACTTGTTGGAGACAATAAAGCTCCCAAAATATCAGAATTTTCAGTCGCACAATTTCAGACATTTTGCACAAGTGTTCCAAATGGCAAGATCGCGGGTTTCGGAAATAAACTCTTAGACTTCAACACAGAGACAAGGGCCCACACTACATCAAACAAAACAACACGGTTGTCCTGCCCCCAGATCTGAAAAGAGGACAGTGATCCAACTTTTCAGACCCGAGTTCAAGAGGGGGTAAAATTTACAACTACTTAACTTTTAAATCGACGAAAGCTGCCCGTCATCTTCTTCACCAGCGACCCTCATCTTCTTCCTCATGGACCTGCACAGGACACACGGACAAAAAGACAGAAAAAAAAGACTGCCAAATATAGGCAGCACTATGTTAATATCAGTCACAAATGTACATCTTTCAAAATTCAACACATACATAAATAACACATACACATGCAAAGAAAGAGTTCACTTCCAGCCAGACGCGATGCTATGATTTCGTTATGCTTTTCATGCTGCGCCCACTCAATTTCCACTTGTTGGAGACAATAAAGCTCCCAAAATATCAGAATTTTCAGTCGCACAATTTCAGACATTTTGCGCAAGTGTTCCAAATGGCAAGATCGCGGGTTTCGGAAATAAACTCTTAGACTTCAACACAGAGACAAGGGCCCACACTACATCAAACAAAACAACACGGTTGTCCTGCCCCCAGATCTGAAAAGAGGACAGTGATCCAACTTTTCAGACCCGAGTTCAAGAGGGGGTAAAATTTACAACTACTTAACTTTTAAATCGACGAAAGCTGCCCGTCATCTTCTTCACCAGCGACCCTCATCTTCTTCCTCATGGACCTGCACAGGACACACGGACAAAAAGACAGAAAAAAAAGACTGCCAAATATAGGCAGCACTATGTTAATATCAGTCACAAATGTACATCTTTCAAAATTCAACACATACATAAATAACACATACACATGCAAAGAAAGAGTTCACTTCCAGCCAGACGCGATGCTATGATTTCGTTATGCTTTTCATGCTGCGCCCACTCAATTTCCACTTGTTGGAGACAATAAAGCTCCCAAAATATCAGAATTTTCAGTCGCACAATTTCAGACATTTTGCGCAAGTGTTCCAAATGGCAAGATCGCGGGTTTCGGAAATAAACTCTTAGACTTCAACACAGAGACAAGGGCCCACACTACATCAAACAAAACAACACGGTTGTCCTGCCCCCAGATCTGAAAAGAGGACAGTGATCCAACTTTTCAGACCCGAGTTCAAGAGGGGGTAAAATTTACAACTACTTAACTTTTAAATCGACGAAAGCTGCCCGTCATCTTCTTCACCAGCGACCCTCATCTTCTTCCTCATGGACCTGCACAGGACACACGGACAAAAAGACAGAAAAAAAAGACTGCCAAATATAGGCAGCACTATGTTAATATCAGTCACAAATGTACATCTTTCAAAATTCAACACATACATAAATAACACATACACATGCAAAGAAAGAGTTCACTTCCAGCCAGACGCGATGCCATGATTTCGTTATGCTTTTCATGCTGCGCCCACTCAATTTCCACTTGTTGGAGACAATAAAGCTCCCAAAATATCAGAATTTTCAGTCGCACAATTTCAGACATTTTGCGCAAGTGTTCCAAATGGCAAGATCGCGGGTTTCGGAAATAAACTCTTAGACTTCAACACAGAGACAAGGGCCCACACTACATCAAACAAAACAACACGGTTGTCCTGCCCCCAGATCTGAAAAGAGGACAGTGATCCAACTTTTCAGACCCGAGTTCAAGAGGGGGTAAAATTTACAACTACTTAACTTTTAAATCGACGAAAGCTGTCCACTAGAGCCCATCACATTGACAGGAGACGCTCCATTGCAAAATAGAGCACTTTCAAGGTCCAATTTCGTCAAATTGTTATAGAAATACAAGCTCTCAGTCGTGTGCCCGGCTTCCACCATGCTTGTTTACAAATCCTCAAGTTTATGACCAACAAGTTTCTTTAAAACTAGAGAATTTGAGGGCATGCAAATCGTGATTTGCCTGGCGTAGGCAATTTTTGGTCCAATTACCGGCTTGCAACATGATACATTATGTAACAAGGGGTTTCAAACCAGAAGACCAGAGTTAACAGAAAAGTTCTCCATGACAAGAAAGAGCAATTCAGTGTCAAAATTATTCGTTAATTATCGCTGCGTCGACGCTTTGACACCGTTATCATGGGCACTGGAAACAGGTCTATGTGGAGTGATGAGTGCATTAAATTCGAACTGTTTCTCTGTCCCAAATTCATGTCTTTTGTTACAATGACTGAACTTAATTGAGATGATGCTAAAACAAAAATAAAAAAACACGAAAGACCGGGCCAGCCATCCCCAAAAATTTAAATATGACCCAACTTTGTCGGGGAAAGAATGTTGCAACCTGACGCTATTTGGCAGTTGTGTACAAAGTCTATGGAGAGTCAAGACAATTTTATAAGTATTTCCTAACAAAATTGGATTTTTTTTTACAGTCCCAGATTCATGTCTTATCATCATTTTTGCAATGACTGACCTTCATTGAGACGATATATGAAAAAAAACAGCGTCAGGTTGCAGCATTCTTTCCCTTGTCGGTCCAGCTTGAACATAATCCATACTGCAAATAGCCCATAATGTACGTAGTCTGCTGGTTTTTATTTTTTTTCGAGAAAACACGGTAAACGTACGTTTTATGGTAATAACCACTGCAGCGATCAAAAGTATACCAATCCGAGTTTGGACGCAAATGTAATTATGCTCGTAAACTACAAAAATCAAACAAAGTAACTTTGCAGTTCCATCCCCTCCCCGCTATAATGTTGGGGATAAAGGAAATTATCTGGTATCTTCCCATATTCGTACAAAAAAATGAAATTAAACGAAATAGAAACAAGAACAAATTTTACGTTTTTTTCTTTTTAAAATGAAATTTCAGGACCACTTTCAAGAATGTGTTCCATTGTACCTCTTCATTCTTTGAAAAAGTAACCCGAAACCAAAAAAGAAAGGTGATCGGAGATCAAACCGATTACAGGTCACGTATCTGTGAACAGACACACACATGAAACTGCTACAATTATTTGGACAGCACAAAAATGGTGGTTTTAGGTTTTTTGAAGTTCAGTATGGATATGACGCGTCATTGACCCCCCCCCCCCCCCCCCCCACCACCACGACAGCATGTCAAGGCAAGGCAAAAGCCACGGTCCGCTACCGGTAAAAGTAATTTTCTTGTCATCAGTTCATGTTTCTAACCCTATTCCTAAATCCACAAAACTCCTCTTTGCATAATTAAGGATTTTGCAGGATTGATGGAGACAAAAATGTGTTGCTTATTTTGAAGGATACACTTTGTCAAGGACGTCTTGAGCCGGACCTTGTATTGTTTGTGCTCAGCCGTACATACATTTCGACCCAGACATAAGAATTTGCAGGATTCATTGAAGCAGTGGTTACCCCTCAAAAGGGCCACATTCAAGAATGAACAGATGATGTTGGAGGATTGAGGCTGCTAGGTTGTTTCATGGAGCTTTTATAGCTCCATGGGTTTGTAGTTTTTACATGGAGGCGGAGGATTTTTGCCCTTGCTCTTTTTGAATGATTTTCCTTTGGAAAATCGATGGTGCTTTCACTTTTGAATGAGACATCAAACGCAAAAAGTAAAGAATGTTGCATCTTCACGTCACTTTTTCTTTCATCGTACATTACTGAAATGACTGAAGGTCAGTCATTGCAAAAATGTTGAAAGGACATGAATCTGATACTGAGAAACATTGTTAATTCTATAAGAAATTACTTTGAAAATGCACTCAACTTTCCACAGATTTCGTTTCAACCAAAGAAGTGGCATCGCGATTCTCCATTCTTTCCCAAAGGAAAGAATGTTGCATCCTGACGCCACCTTTTTTTTCCAATCAAATTTTTTGATTGAGAAGACATGAAACTCAGACTGAAAAAAAAATCCGATTTTGTTGAAAAGTGTTCTCTGAAACTGAACGCAACTTTCCAAAGACGCTGTATACAACCAAACACGTAGGCCTACTTTCTTGGCCGAGCGATTTTTTGACTCTAATTACACTAACTTTTAATACTTACATAAAGCTTTAATTTTTGGGGACTGTTTTTTTTTTTTTTTTTTCATATACTAAATGTGCGTCGGTGATGTTAGAAGTTATATATCCTTCATACACCATTCACTATGAGGACTCCGATGACCGTGAAATCCTTCCAAGAGGTCCAAGGGATAAATACATGTGTTGATGATCGACTTCATATTCAAATCCAAGATGGCGTTTGCCGCTTTTTCGTGTAACGTTCGCCTCAGGCCGTTTGTCAAACAAATAAATCAACAAAAGCAATAGGCCGAAAACTCACCATTACGATCCAACATCTAACGGGTTAGAATGAAAGAGAGAAGTAATATTTATATCCAAATGAAGATAAAAATACTTGCATGCAACCGAATGGCGGTAAAACTCGGGGTAGGTCTCGGCAGGAAACGCTATCCGGCATCAAAGAAAGTGCACTTGCTTATTATTCATAGTATCACCAGTACACGTGTGTAGTCACGCAGTTGACATACCGTGTATTGTGCTAAGCGAACAATACACAAAAAGAAACAAAACAAGACATGACTGCTTTAAACATCTGCAAGTGGAGATCTCGCCCAACGTAGACAATCAGTAGGCCTATGCACGGCCGAAACAGCTGAGCATTCCAGTCCACCCTCCTTAGCCGCTGGGTCGAGAATATTCGTCATTTCAGATCAAATTCGTCTAAAATAAGATGTTGCCCAATGGCATCATTCAGAGATCGAATTCGCCTCATATAATTTAAGTCAATTAGAGGAATTCGAGTTCTGAATAACATGGTTTGGCAATTAGACGAGACGAAATTCAATACTCCCGGGGACGAAAACGTGCTCATTGTTTGAATTTGCTTTAAAATGACCAAATTGCTCTTGATAAAAGCACATGTTCCTCCATGATAAAAGCGTGTGAAAACTTTTGTGGACGAAATATTAAAGTTGTTGAATTTGAATAAAAATGTTTCAAAATAGCCTGGAAAACCTACATTCGTCCAACAACATCGATTAAGCGCATGCACTTCCAATGTTTAATTTCGTCCGTCAGCAAATTCAGTTCAAATAAAAGAAGCAAATGCAAACAATGAGCACACGTTTTCGTCCCGGAGTATTCATTTATTCAGAAATGAATTTCGTTGAATTAATTTATATAGACAAATTCACTGAATGCTTAAAATCGGGAGGTTAGACAAAAATTATCTGTAATGACGCATACTCTCGACCCGGTGATTAAAGAGGGTGACCAAACTTTAAAACTGAGTTTTGTTAAAAGCGTGTGAAAATTGAATAATAATATTTTGATTGGCGGGGGGGGGGGGGGGTACTTGAAAAGGGTACTTGCGCATCTGTGCTGAAATGTGACACGTTTTCTCTCTCCGGACACTTGGCCTCCGCAAATCAAAGGGGGCGGGGGCTGGGGGACTGGTACCATCTGTCGACGGGGCGACGCTCAAAACCGAAGAGTAAACGCACTAACAGACAATATACATGGCGCTATTCAGGGCGAAAAAAGGCACACGTAAAGGTCGCTGTCACGAAAAGGGCACCATTTGTTTTTAAAAGGCACTTTTTCAGAAAAAGGAAAATGTTAACAAAAAAGGGCACTCTTTATTTTAAATTTCACGGCATGGACCCTGATGTCTCTGTGCATCAGTTATGGCTGTGTTCATTTTTTTATGTAGGGTTTAAAACAATGTTGGGTTTTAAAAACCCTTCAAGACCTGTTAAAATGTCAAGCTTTTTTCCCTCCATAGGCCTATCTGCCTGATGTTCCTTCCTTCCAGAAATTGCAAACTTCCACGATGCCGATGAATAAAAAGTCAAGCTTTTCTCTCAAATTGTTAGAAAAAAATGACAATTATTTTGCCCACCTGTGATTTGTGTTTGAGGGAGGTTAAATGATATTTTGCGAATAACAATCCGTCTGTTATTCACAAAATATCAGTTAACCCCCCTTAAACACAAATCACAGGTGAGCAGATTAATTGTCATTTCGGCAAAGTTATGCCCCTTCAAAGTTTGTGACGTCACAGAAGTGAGGACGGAGAAATTAATTGTAATCAGATATAGCCTATAGGGCCGGGGATTTTTTTTATTATCTAAATCACATTTAGGCCTATTTAAAGAAATCACCGATTTAAATCGTGATTTAAGCACTTGGTTTGTAGGGGTTGTTTTATCTTTCGTTTTTGTTTAGTTTGTTATAATAAATAGGGGTGTTTTCGGGGTTTTTTAAAACTCCAAATCTGTTTGATGTTCCATCCTTCCAGATATTGCAAACGACCACGATGAGAACAATCAAAGATCGTATAAAGGGAAAGATACGAGGCTCCGCTGTAAAAAAATGTGAAGACGGGAAGTAGCTGCTCATGAGGAAGGGCGCCGCCATATGGTGGCCCTGAAGGGACATCTCATATCGCAAACGTGTGCGCATACGTATGCGATGTCGCAAAATTTATCGCGAACGTGTGCGCATACGTATGCGATGTCGCGAAATTTATCGCGAACGTGTGCGCATACGTATGCGATGTCGCAAAATTTATCGCGAACGTGTGCGCATACGTATGCAATGTCGCGAAATTTATCGCGAATGTGTGCGCACACGTATGCAATGTCGTGAAACAATTCGCGAATATGTGCGCACACGTATGCGAATTTGTTTGCAATGTCGTGAATTTTATTGTATACCTTGTCGCATACCTTTCAGTAAAATTCCTAATGAACTGGGGAGTTGTAGCAGCTAGTCTGGAATCTAGACGTACTGTTAGATATAAATAGGGTCTGACTAATAAACCTTCGCACGCACGCTGTTCCTCGCGCAATCGTTACTACTAGTACTGTCGAGCGCAAACTTGGTACTTGCGCAAGTTTGAAACTTGCGCGCGCAAATTTGAAAGTTGCGTAAGTAGCAAGTTCGCGCTCGACAGTACTAGTAGTAACGATTGCACGAGGAACAGCGTGCGCGCGAAGGTTTATTAGTCAGACCCTATTTATATCTAACAGTACATCTAGATTCCAGACTAGCTGCTACAACTCCCCAGTTCATTAGGAATTTTACTAAAAGGTATGCGACAAGGTATGCAATAAAATTCACGACATTGCAAAACAAATTCGCATACGTGTGCGCACATATTCGCGAATTGTTTCACGACATTGCATATGTATGCGCAAACGTTCGCGATAAATTTCGCGACATCGCATACGTATGCGCACACATTTGCGATACATTTTGCGACATTGCATACGTATGCGCACACGTTCGCGATAAATTTCGCGACATTGCATACGTATGCGCACACGTTCGCGATAAATTTCGCGACATCGCATACGTATGCGCACACGTTCGCGATAAATTTCGCGACATCGCATACGTATGCGCACACGTTTGCGATATGCGATGTCCCTTCAGGGCCACCATACCGCCATGTTCCAGGTATACACATTCTATAATATATACAGTCACTCAACGTGATAACCTATACAGTGCAACTAAAGCCACATGTTACATTTCAAAGCAGTTATTCCCAGACAACTTGATTTACCCGATCATGTAGGTCCTTTGTGTGTTGGGGTTTGGGGAAGAGTAATGTGAAGGGGTAAATTGGTTGAAAATACGGCAATTCCTAAGAAATGCAAGTGCATGAGACACAGAATAAGAAAATCCAACCCCATTAATTAGGCTTTAAAAAAATGGTAGATTTTCTTGTAAAAGTTAAAAGTCAAAATCTAAAGTCAAATTGAAAGTTTTGTTGGGAAGTGTCATCTTGGGAAATTGGTGTTTGAAGAGTAACTGCAGTGAATTAAATCCAACCGAATGAACTGTAGTCCCAGAACCAAAAACTTATTTACAAAGTTTGTAAGAAAGCTTAAGCAGCCCCCCCCCCCATAAAACAAAAAAATAAGTGGAACTTATAGAGAATAATTATCAGCCATGAAGCTCCCTGTTAGGGATGGTCACCTGTGAAAAAAAACCTGAAACCAAGGTCAGGGGCAGTTCCAGGAATTTTCCATGGGGGGGGGGGGGGGGGGGGGGGTCATCAGCAAAAAAATCTGGCGGGGGGGGGGGGGGCTGGTACCATATTTCAATAGGGGGCGCTGTTCAAATTCGACGGTTATTAACACTACATTACAGAATGTGTACCGTATTTTGAACAGGCAGACATTATACCAGTATAATTATTTTGGGGTGTTACAGCAGGGGGGGGGGGGGCAACTAATTTTTTTGGAATTTGTATGAATTTTTTTTTTGACAGAGCTGGCGATTTAGTATGAATTTTTTTTTGACAGAGCTGCCCCCCCCCCCCCCCCCCCCCCCCCCCCCCCCCCCCCCCCTCTGGATCCGCGCCTGAAGGTCATATAAACATGTAGAGTTTGGGCTGACTCTGTCCACTATTGCGGCTGGGCAATTATTGTAACAGAAGATGTGGGAAGAATGTTGCAACCTGACGCTGCTTTTTCTTCATATATCATCTTATTGACGGTCAGTCATTGCAAAAATTATGATAACACATGAATCCGGGACTGAAAAAAACAATTTACAATTTTGTTAGGAAATACATGTACATTGTCTTGACTCTCCATAGCTACTTCAACCGCTGAGTAGCGTCAGGTTGCAACAGTCTTTCCAAATTTATTTTTGTGAGAGAAGTAATGACGGCAAAGTCACACAGAACAAAATAAAGATGGCGACAATGCCGAAACAACGGATTTCTGCCTTCTGCCGTAGCGCCACTCATTGTTGATCCGTGAAGAAAGGCTTCCTCCGTGGTCGGACGCAGCAGTGTGACGGCACGGCGTGGTTGACAGCCGGACCGTTATGATCGTAGTCCTATACCTGTGGGCGCTACGACACGTGATAGTCGAACCAAAGGGTGCAGTACTGCAGATATGAAAGAAAGAGTGTTTTATGCAGCTTAATAGTACTTTTGACCTAAACCACAGAGTGAAAAGAATTACACAAAACAGAGATGAGCTGACCTTATAATAGTATATGGGGAATACACAAGAAAAAAATGTTAAAATTTAGGGCTGGCCGGGTAACTCCAGCTAGTGTCACACACGAAGGCCTATTGCCCAATTTCCGGACACCACCTCTTGTTTTGATGCAAACGATTTTTTTACGACAAATTGTCAGTATCGTACTCTTCCACGAAGAAGTTCCCTTCTACAGATACTTACTTGAAACGGTTGAGGAAGAAGCACCTTTGAACTTCCAAGCAAACAGCTCCAACGTGTGTGGTTATCGTCTTTTTCTTTCAACAACCGCCACTGAAACTATAAGTGAAAGTGTTATGTATATGCAGCTAACTCCACGTGCAACAGCCATAGTAAACAACATTGCGCACTCCCGGCTGTTTTGTGCAGCTGACTTTGACATTTTGTAGTACATGTATAAAGGACGGACCAACGAAGTATCGCACTGAAACACAATCCCTCTGTTTCTGGCGGTAACAACGCGCAGGGAGGAGGAACAGCAGAGGGCAGAGACACGATTCATGTAACAGCCACACGACGGCCTCTGAAATAAAAATCTGCGGCGCGCATTTCAAGTTTCCCTCCGTGTGCGAAAACGACGATGACCCGAAGTTCGTCAACCTGCCCAAGACTGATTCCACATTTTCCCGTATTTTGTTGTTGAACAAATTTTTTGTGAACTTTTGTCCTGTATAAGTAAGATTAATATCACCACTCTTAGTCCAGCGGATATTGTGACAAAATGATTAAATGTGGACTTATTCTATTCATATTGCATGAAACTTTACGCAGACGTATATTCATGAGATAATTTGTCCCTGAAAGCGGCATAGCAGTCACTTTTTTTTTTAAATGGGGGGGGGGGGGGGGGTTGACTCTTTTTGCCCACCGTGAAAAAAAAAATGTGCCTACCCTTTCTAAATGAATTAAACTTCATGCAGACTCATGTTCATGAGAACACAAAAAAATCAGGTATGAAACCATGATCATTAACCCACCCTTTTAGAGGCGTGGTATGTCTTTTAAAAGTGGGGGCGGGGCACTCATTAGGCCACCGTGGAAACCTAAAAAATTGTTCCACAAGGAAAAACTTGTAAAAGTGATCAAAGGACTGGTTTCAGTTTATTCCACTGATTTTTAAAAAGTCTCCACTGGGATTCTCAGTGGAGACATTATGTGTGAGTGTGCAACTAAACTTGACCTACCTGATGGGGGCGCTCTTCATGAAATTTACACTGTGAACTTTCAACCAATCAGAATGCTTGTTTCATTCCTGGAAAGTCTCCACAAGGAAACATTGTGCATGGCCGGCAGTGTGTAAGGCCATGTGCATGATGTGCCATCTTTTTTCCAGCATGTCCAGTGCATTGTAGGTAAGTTTTATAAACCTTGGCAAAGAAATTAACACATTTGGGTTTGATGAGGTACCTTGTGTGCTAAAACCTTTAGCAAAATGCCAGGCATGTGCTACTTTGTTACAAAAGAGTTCTGGGTGATGAATAATATAGTTCAGCTTTGTAATGAATTTAACATTTGTCTCCAGTACGGATTTTATATAACTGATCACTGGGCTCTTTTGTATGATGATTTGGAGATTTCTTTTCTTACTTTTAATATCGTCCGGAAACATCTGCCATGTATCATATACCGAGTAAGTAGAATGGTCAACCTACATTGTACAACAGGGAAGAAGGGGTGTGTTACTTATAGGCCTTAACCTAAAGTTAGTTAGCCAATTTGGCTCCTTGATTCCTTGACCATGTTGACCTTGGCATTAGGCATGAATGATAAACCTGAGATAAACAGCAGAATCTGCAGATTCTGGCCTTAAAATTATATGAAAATTGAGAACTTCAGAATAGGCCCACCTTTGTTTATTTCTACAAAGATGTATGCAGATTGGAAAGTAAACTATGTCGGTAAAGCATAATAATTTTAAATCTTAATGAGTGAAAAAAACTTGCACTCTCCCTGGGTATTTCATTGTGTAGGCCTACTGCAGTGAAAGTGGCGTAAACTTTTTTCTTTTTTTTGGTTTTACACGTAAATAAAATCCAAAGTTGGCCATACTGACATGAAGTATGGTTAGTCCAAATAAAAAAAAACATGTTTAGCGTCCCCGCCCACTTCCCTTTTGGAGGCCTCGTCCTTTTTTTTCTTTTCTTTTTTTCTTAAAAAAAACCCCCAAATTATAAATTTTAAACAGTGACATCATTCTGGCCTCTTTATCTGTTGCATCTAGCCCATTCAAAGCCGGTAATGTCAGGACTGAGTCCAAGTGGTGGCCATTTAAAAAAAAAAAAGTGGAACCCATCTTGAAAAATAGCCCGGTTGGTCGGCCATTTTGGAAGGGGGAAAAAAAAAAAAGGTCCTCCGCGTTCATTTTTTTCAAAAAGCAGGATGCTAAACATGATTTATTTACTTGGTCTCATAACTGTTAGCCAAGATAAACCTGCATGGATCAGGGTGAAGCATCATACATTATATTCAATTACAACCTTGAATTGTGTAGAAGGTTGCAGTAGGCCTACCTAAACGTACTTTAATACAAACATTTAATGACGTACAGAATCCTCATTTATAGGCCTATATTCCCTAGTGTGAACATGCTTAAAATACGGTGTGGGTAAAAAACTGTTCAATAATACTCCCATTGTTTATTTTGAGAAGTACACAATATGTGTACGACTCTATTTGTTAGGTCTACCTAATAACAAAGATTGTTCCTACAAAGTACAAAACAGGTAAGTGTAGATCATTTAACCTGTGTAAAAATAAATAAATAAAATGTAGTGCATCTTTGGACCTTGGGCATAATTGATACATGTACTGCGGATATCTTGTACAAACCTTGTTGGCTTATTATAATTGTTTTTTTTTCAGATACATGTAGATTGAAATATGCCAAAACGAAAAGAAGCTACCGGTACCCAATATAAGGCGAGTTGTCTGTATTTTACTTTTAATCTGTCTAATTGTATTTTGTAAAATAAATCAACATAATACAATTACTTCATTCAATAATACAAGTTTTGTGCAAATCTGTATAAACTAAATTGTTTTGTACACGTACATGTACTATGTATTTGTAATTAATGCATTTTTCTTTACAATTAATTTCCCCGCATCCGGCTGAGCCATGACCCCGGCTGCGGCACAACCCCACTTAAAATAGAAATGAATTATTGTTGGACTTTTTTGTGATATAATTTTTTTCTCTTTATTATAATTTCTAATAGGCCCCTATCAGACGATCCAAAAGAACCAGAGAATGCACAAAGGTAAAAAAATACAGTTTTCTGTTTTGTTTTATTACAACATATATATGTATGTCAGTCAATTTCTACCACAGACATATTTTCTCTTTTTTTTTAAGTCTCAAGTTATAATTGTAAATTTATAAATTCTCAGTTACAGTTAAATGACCCTTGGGTTACATTTTCCAAGGATTCTAATTGCGTCCAATGTTCAACGTGTTCACAAGTATACTTTCCTATTACAATATATTTTAAATTGAGAACCGGTATATTTGTCGAGCACAATTTGAGTCCCCCGCGCAAGTTTAAACTTGCGCATGCAAGTTTAAACTTGCGCGAGGGACTCCCGAAGCACACAAATTACACTGCGCCATTTTAATTTGCGTGCGCACGTTAGTTGCGCAAAGGTGATCGCAATTTGTGAACCTTGCGGGCGGGATTTTCATCGATAAAGAAAAAAAAGTTCAAAACACGAGTATACCCCCTCTTACCCTACATGGAAAAAATACAGTTTTTCTGTTTTGTTTTATTGCAACATATATGTATGTCAGTCAATTTCTACCACAGACATATTTTCTTTTTTTTTAAGTCTCAAGTTATAATTGTAAATTTATAAATTCTCAGTTACAGTTAAATGACCCTTGGGTTGCATTTTCCAAGGATTCTAATTGCGTCTAATGTTCAACTTGTTCACAAGTATACTTTCACATTACAATATATTTTAAATTGAGCACCGGTATATTTGTCGAGCGCAATTTGAGTCCCCCGCGCTATTTTAAACTTGCGCATGCACTTGCATGTAGTGTTCACTTTAAAAATTCAATCCATCTAATTTCATTATGTTCTACAAACACGCACATGAACTCAAAATGTCTGCGCCCAGGATGGCTTCAAAGCGTCTATCCGCGCAGAATGAGGAGTTAGCACTCTAGTAATTTATTATAGCTCTATGGAGACGACATTCTAGCCAGTCTCCCACGAATTACCCCTGCAGAATGTCATTTTGCTGTTTGATTACAATAATTGTGTCATACATTTAGAAATTGGTAGGTAAAAATTGGATATACGGTATATAATATTTATTTAGTGTCAGCAGTATATTTTTTTGAACCCCCTCTCCCTCCTCTGAATCCGCACCTGGCACTACCCACCATTTAAAATGGTGTCGCATTAAACAAATAAACAAGACAACCGCTATGGAGGGCATTGCTTGTTACAATAATAATAATGTAAAAAACAAAAAACTCACACCCTACAGAAAAAAAAACATTGCTCATTTGATCGCAAAATAATGTTTTTAATATTAAAAAATATATAATATTTTTGTTTACTTTATTTTAGACACCAGAAGAAGATGCACAACAGTTTTTGTTGAAAGACAGGGAAGGGTTGAAATCAGTGCTGATCAACAAAGAGAAAGGTACGTGATGCATGAAAACTGGCTCAAGTACTTAATGACTAAAGCCCCAGCTTTGCACAGAATTTGCACAGAATTGATTTTAGAGGTCATGTGTTGTCCTTTAAGGAGTAAGAATATTAACACTTTTGTACAGGTTATTTTACAGATCTTTATAAATTATTGGAGATAAAATTAATCTTTTTAAGGTGTCATAGTATCTGCAATTTTTTAATCAAAGAGTGTAGAGAGTAAATGCTATTTGTTAAATTAAATGCTACTTGACAATATTGATAAGATAAATGTTATTTGTTAAGTTAGTGACTGGTTATCAGGAAAAGTTCAAATTAAAGGGAGTGATTAACAGCGTAAAACATTTTCCCTGCAAAGAGCATGTAGTGTATATGCTCAAAATGACCGTACCTGTGTTCATTGCCTGGCCCAGGGAGGGGTCTGTATTTGAAACCAGTGAAGTATTACATGAATGCTCTAACCAATGGTTCTGTTCTAATTTTGAAACAAAACTTTGTGAATGAGTACATGAATTATGGCTTCGTTTAACAGGAAGAGGTGTCATTGCTACGACCAGCTTCCATAAGGGTGACTGTCTGCTCCGGTATGTAGGAGAATTGATTGATAATGCAACTGCCGTCGCACGAACAGTCAATATTCAGCGGAACATGGCTCTTTCATGTATGATTTTATTCACGATGGAAAGAAGATGTGGTAAGTAAATGTTTTTATGCTTTCCCCTGCATTCTTTTCTAGTCAGAAAAAGGCCATTGATTGGTGATGAATGCCCTATGGAGTAAGTCCATGCATGTTCGGAAAATAATCAAATTCAAAAAATGTGTAACCCATGATTGGTGATGAATGCCCTATGGAGTCAGTCCATGCATGTTTGGAAAATAATCAAATTCAGAAAATGTGTAACTCATGATTGGTGATGAATGCTCTATTGATTCAGTCCATGCATGTTTGGAAAACAATCAAATTCAGAAAATGTGTAACCCATGATTGGTGATGAATGCCCTATGGAGTCAGTCCATGCATGTTTAGAAAACAATCAAATTCAGAAAATGTGAAACCCATGATTGGTGATGAATGCCCTATGGAGTCAGTCCATGCATGTTTGGGAAATAATCAAATTCAGAAATTGTGTAACTCATGATTGGTGATGAATGCCCTATGGAATCAGTCTATTCTTGTTTCAGAAATAATCAAATTCAGAAAATGTGTAACCCTAATGATTGGTGATGAATACCCTATGGACTCAGTTCATGCATTTTTGGAAAATTATCAAATTCAGAAAATGTGTAACCCATGATTGGTGATGAATGCCCTATGGAGTCAGTCCATGCATGTTTGGAAAATAATCAAATTCAGAAAATGTGTAACTCATGATTGGTGATGAATGCCCTAAGGAGTAAGTCCCTGAATTTTTGGAAAATAATCAAATTCAGAAAATGTGTAACCCATGATTGGTGATGAATGCTCTATGGATTCAGTCCATGCATGTTTGGAAAACAATCAAATTCAGAAAATGTGTAACCCATGATTGGTGATGAATGCCCTATGGAGTCAGTCCATGCATGTTTGGGAAATAATCAAATTCAGAAAATGTGTAACCCATGATTGGTGATGAATGCCCTATGGAGTCAGTCCATGCATGTTTGGAAAATAATCAAATTCAGAAAATGTGTCACCCATGATTGGTGATGAAGGCCCTATGGAGTCAGTTTATGCATGTTTGGGAAATAATCAAATTCAGAAAATGTGTCACCCATGATTGGTGATGAATGCCCTATGGAGTCAGTCCATGCATGTTTGGAAATAATCCAATTCAGAAAATGTGTAACTCATGATTGGTGATGAATGCCCTATGGAGTCAGACCATGCATGTTTGAAAAATAATCAAATTCAGAAAATGTGTAACTCATGATTGGTGATGAATGCCCTATGGAATCAGTCTATTCTTTTTTGAGAAATAATCAAATTCAAAAAATGTGTAACCCTAATGATTGGTGATGAATGTCCTATGGAGTCAGTCCATGCATGTTTGGGAAATAATCAAATTCAGAAAACGTGTAACTCATGATTGGTGATGAATGCCCTATGGAATCAGTCTATTCTTGTTTGAGAAATAATCAAATTCAGAAAATGTGTAACCCTAATGATTAGTGATGAATGCCCTATGGACTCAGTTCATGCATTTTTGGAAAATAATCAAATTCAGAAAATGTGAAACCCATGATTGGTGATGAATGCCCTATGGAGTCAGTCCATGCATATTTGGGAAATAATCAAATTCAGAAAATGTGTAACCCATGATTGGTGATGAATGCCCTATGGAGTCAGTCCATGCATGTTTGGAAAATAATCAAATTCAGAAAATGTGTCACCCATGATTGGTGATGAAGGCCCTATGGAGTCAGTTTATGCATGTTTTGGAAATAATCAAATTCAGAAAATGTGTAACCCATGATTGGTGATGAATGCCCTATGGAGTCAGTCCATGCATGTTTGGGAAATAATCAAATTCAGAAAAATGTTACTCATGATTGGTGATGAATGCCCTATGGAATCAGTCTATTCTTGTTTGAGAAATAATCAAATTCAGAAAATGTGTAACCCTAATGATTGGTGATGAATGCCCTATGGACTCAGTTCATGCATTTTTGGAAAATAATCAAATTCAGAAAATGTGAAACCCATGATTGGTGATGAATGCCCTATGGAGTCAGTCCATGCATATTTGGGAAATAATCAAATTCAGAAAATGTGTAACCCATGATTGGTGATGAATGCCCTATGGAGTCAGTCCATGCATGTTTGGAAAATAATCAAATTCAGAAAATGTGTAACCCATGATTGGTGATGAATGCCCTATGGAGTCAGTTTATGCATGTTTTGGAAATAATCAAATTCAGAAAATGTGTAACCCATGATTGGTGATGAATGCCCTATGGAATCAGTCTATTCTTGTTTGGAAATAATCAAATTCAGAAAATGTGTAACCCAATGATTGGTGATGAATGCCCTATGGACTCAGTTCATGCATTTTGGGAAAATAATCAATTCAGAAAATGTGTAACCCATGATTGGTGATGAATGCCCTATGGAGTCAGTCCATGCATGTTTGGAAAATAATCAAATTCAGAAAATGTGTAACTCATGATTGGTGATGAATGCCCTATGGAGTCAGTCCATGCATGTTTGGAAAATAATCAAATTCAGAAAATGTGTAACCCATGATTGGTGATGAATGCCCTATGGAGTCAGTCCATGCATGTTTGGAAAATAATCAAATTCAGAAAATGTGTAACTCATGATTGGTGATGAATGCTCTATGGATTCAGTCCATGCATGTTTGGGAAACCATCAAATTCAGAAAATGTGTAACCCATGATTGGTGATGAATGCCCTATGGAGTCAGTCCATGCATGTTTGGGAAATAATCAAATTCAGAAAATGTGTAACCCATGATTGGTGATGAATGCCCTATGGAGTCAGTCCATGCATGTTTGGGAAATAATCAAATTCAGAAAATGTGTAACCCATGATTGGTGATGAATGCCCTATGGAGTCAGTCCATGCATGTTTGGAAAATAATCAAATTCAGAAAATGTGTAACCCATGATTTGTGATGAATGCCCTATGGAGTCAGTCCATGCATGTTTGGGAAATATCAAATTCAGAAAATGTGTCACCCATGATTGGTGATGAATGCCCTATGGAGTCAGTTTATGCATGTTTGGGAAATAATCAAATTCAGAAAATGTGTAACCCATGATTGGTGATGAATGCCCTATGGAGTCAGTCCATGCATGTTTGGGAAAAATCAAATTCAGAAAATGTGTAACTCATGATTGGTGATGAATGCCCTATGGAATCAGTCCATTCTTGTTTGAGAAATAATCAAATTCAGAAAATGTGTAACCCTAATGATTGGTGATGAATGCCCTATGGAGTCAGTCCATGCATTTTTGGAAAATAATCAAATTCAGAAAATGTGTAACCCATGATTGGTGATGAATGCCCTATGGAGTCAGTCCATGCATGTTTGGGAAATAATCAAATTCAGAAAATGTGTAACCCATGATTGGTGATGAATGCCCTATGGAATCAGTTCATGCATTTTTGGAAAATAATCAAATTCAGAAAATGTGTAACCCTAATGATTGGTGATGAATGCCCTATGGACTCAGTTCATGCATTTTTGGAAAATAATCAAATTCAGAAAATGTGAAACCCATGATTGGTGATGAATGCCCTATGGAGTCAGTCCATGCATATTTAGGAAATAATCAAATTCAGAAAATGTGTAACCCATGATTGGTGATGAATGCCCTAAGGAGTAAGTCCATGAATGTTTGGAAAATAATCAAATTCAGAAAATGTGTAACTCATGATTGGTGATGAATGCTCTATGGATTCAGTCCATGCATGTTTGGAAAACAATCAAATTCAGAAAATGTGTAACCCATGATTGGTGATGAATGCCCTATGGATTCAGTCCATGCATGTTTGGAAAACAATCAAATTCAGAAAATGTGTAACTCATGATTGGTGATGAATGCTCTATGGAGTCAGTCCATGCATGTTTGGGAAATAATCAAATTAGAAAATGTGTAACCCATGATTGGTGATGAATGCCCTATGGAGTCAGTCCATGCATGTTTGGGAAATAATCAAATTCAGAAAATGTGTAACTCATGATTGGTGATGAATGCCCTATGGAATCAGTCTATTCTTGTTTGAGAAATAATCAAATTCAGAAAATGTGTAACCCTAATGATTGGTGATGAATGCCCGATGGACTCAGTTCATGCATTTTTGGAAAATAATCAAATTCAGAAAATGTGAAACCCATGATTGGTGATGAATGCCCTATGGAGTCAGTCCATGCATATTTGGAAATAATCAAATTCAGAAAATGTGTAACCCATGATTGGTGATGAATGCCCTAAGGAGTAAGTCCATGAATGTTTGGAAAATAATCAAATTCAGAAAATGTGTAACTCATGATTGGTGATGAATGCTCTATGGATTCAGTCCATGCATGTTTGGAAAACAATCAAATTCAGAAAATGTGTAACCCATGATTGGTGATGAATGCTCTATGGATTCAGTCCATGCATGTTTGGAAAACAATCAAATTCAGAAAATGTGTAACTCATGATTGGTGATGAATGCTCTATGGAGTCAGTCCATGCATGTTTGGGAAATAATCAAATTTAGAAAATGTGTCACCCATGATTGGTGATGAATGCCCTATGGAGTCAGTCCATGCATGTTTGGGAAATAATCAAATTCAGAAAATGTGTGACTCATGATTGGTGATGAATGCCCTATGGAATCAGTCTATGCTTGTTTGAGAAATAATCAAATTCAGAAAATGTGTAACCCTAATGATTGGTGATGAATGCCCTATGGACTCAGTTCATGCATTTTTGGAAAATAATCAAATTCAGAAAATGTGAAACCCATGATTGGTGATGAATGCCCTATGGAGTCAGTCCATGCATATTTGGGAAATAATCAAATTCAGAAAATGTGTAACCCATGATTGGTGATGAATGCCCTATGGAGTAAGTCCATGAATGTTTGGAAAATAATCAAATTCAGAAAATGTGTAACTCATGATTGGTGATGAATGCTCTATGGATTCAGTCCATGCATGTTTGGAAAACAATCAAATTCAGAAAATGTGTAACCCATGATTGGTGATGAATGCCCTATGGAGTCAGTCCATGCATGTTTGGGAAATAATCAAATTCAGAAAATGTGTAACCCATGATTGGTGATGAATGCCCTATGGAGTCAGTCCATGCATGTTTGGGAAATAATCAAATTCAGAAAATGTGTAACTCATGATTGGTGATGAATGCCCTATGGAATCAGTCTATTCTTGTTTGAGAAATAATCAAATTCAGAAAATGTGTAACCCTAATGATTGGTGATGAATGCCCTATGGACTCAGTTCATGCATTTTTGGAAAATAATCAAATTCAGAAAATGTGAAACCCATGATTGGTGATGAATGCCCTATGGAGTCAGTCCATGCATATTTGGAAAATAATCAAATTCAGAAAATGTGTAACTCATGATTGGTGATGAATGCCCTAAGGAGTAAGTCCATGAATGTTTGGAAAATAATCAAATTCAGAAAATGTGTAACTCATGATTGGTGATGAATGCTCTATGGATTCAGTCCATGCATGTTTGGAAAACAATCAAATTCAGAAAATGTGTAACCCATGATTGGTGATGAATGCCCTATGGAGTCAGTCCATGCATGTTTGGGAAATAATCAAATTCAGAAAATGTGTAACCCATGATTGGTGATGAATGCCCTATGGAGTCAGTCCATGCATGTTTGGGAAATAATCAAATTCAGAAAATGTGTAACCCATGATTGGTGATGAATGCCCTATGGAGTCAGTCCATGCATGTTTGGAAAATAATCAAATTCAGAAAATGTGTAACCCATGATTGGTGATGAATGCCCTATGGAGTCAGTCCATGCATGTTTGGGAAATTATCAAATTCAGAAAATGTGTCACCCATGATTGGTGATGAATGCCCTATGGAGTCAGTTCATGCATGTTTGGGAAATAATCAAATTCAGAAAATGTGTAACCCATGATTGGTGATGAATGCCCTATGGAGTCAGTCCATGCATGTTTGAAAAATAATCAAATTCAGAAAATGTGTAACTCATGATTGGTGATGAATGCCCTATGGAATCAGTCTATGCTTGTTTGAGAAATAATCAAATTCAGAAAATGTGTAACCCTAATGATTGGTGATGAATGCCCTATGGAGTCAGTCCATGCATGTTTGGGAAATAATCAAATTCAGAAAATGTGTAACTCATGATTGGTGATGAATGCCCTATGGAATCAGTCCATGCTTGTTTGAGAAATAATCAAATTCAGAAAATGTGTAACCCATGATTGGTGATGAATGCCCTATGGAGTCAGTCATGCATTTTTGGAAAATAATCAAATTCAGAAAATGTGTAACCCATGATTGGTGATGAATGCCCTATGGAGTCAGTCCATGCATGTTTGGGAAATAATCAAATTCAGAAAATGTGTAACCCATGATTGGTGATGAATGCCCTATGGAGTCAGTCCATGCATTTTTGGAAAATAATCAAATTCAGAAAATGTGTAACCCATGATTGGTGATGAATGCCCTATGGAGTCAGTTCATGCATGTTTTGGAAAATAATCAAATTCAGAAAATGTGTAACCCATGATTGGTGATGAATGCCCTATGGAGTCAGTCCATGCATGTTTGGAAATAATCAAATTCAGAAAATGTGTAACCATGATTGGTGATGAATGCCCTATGGAGTCAGTCCATGCATGTTTGGGAAATAATCAAATTCAGAAAATGTGTAACCATGATTGGTGATGAATGCCCTATGGAGTCAGTCCATGCATGTTTGGAAAATAATCAAATTCAGAAAATGTGTAACTCATGATTGGTGATGAATGCCCTATGGATTCAGTCCATGCATGTTTGGAAAATAATCAAATTCAGAAAATGTGTAACCCATGATTGGTGATGAATGCCCTATGGATTCAGTCCATGCATGTTTGGAAAACAATCAAATTCAGAAAATGTGTAACTCATGATTGGTGATGAATGCCCTATGGAGTCAGTCCATGCATGTTTGGGAAATAATCAAATTCAGAAAATGTGTAACCCATGATTGGTGATGAATGCCCTATGGAGTCAGTCCATGCATGTTTGGGAAATAATCAAATTCAGAAAATGTGTAACTCATGATTGGTGATGAATGCCCTATGGAATCAGTCTATTCTTGTTTGAGAAATAATCAAATTCAGAAAATGTGTAACCCATGATTGGTGATGAATGCCCTATGGACTCAGTCCATGCATTTTTGGAAAATAATCAAATTCAGAAAATGTGTAACCCATGATTGGTGATGAATGCCCTATGGAGTCAGTCCATGCATGTTTGGAAATAATCAAATTCAGAAAATGTGTAACCCATGATTGGTGATGAATGCCCTATGGAGTCAGTCCATGCATGTTTGGAAAATAATCAAATTCAGAAAATGTGTAACTCATGATTGGTGATGAATGCCCTATGGAGTCAGTCCATGCATGTTTGGAAAACAATCAAATTCAGAAAATGTGTAACCCATGATTGGTGATGAATGCCCTATGGATTCAGTCCATGCATGTTTGGAAAATAATCAAATTCAGAAAATGTGTAACTCATGATTGGTGATGAATGCCCTATGGAGTCAGTCCATGCATGTTTGGGAAATAATCAAATTCAGAAAATGTGTAACCCATGATTGGTGATGAATGCCCTATGGAGTCAGTCCATGCATGTTTGGGAAATAATCAAATTCAGAAAATGTGTAACCCATGATTGGTGATGAATGCCCTATGGAGTCAGTCCATGCATGTTTGGGAAATAATCAAATTCAGAAAATGTGTAACCCATGATTGGTGATGAATGCCCTATGGAGTCAGTCCATGCATGTTTGGGAAATAATCAAATTCAGAAAATGTGTAACCCATGATTGGTGATGAATGCCCTATGGAGTCAGTCCATGCATGTTTGGAAAATAATCAAATTCAGAAAATGTGTAACCCATGATTGGTGATGAATGCCCTATGGAGTCAGTCCATGCATGTTTGGGAAATAATCAAATTCAGAAAATGTGTAACTCATGATTGGTGATGAATGCCCTATGGAATCAGTCTATGCTTGTTTGAGAAATAATCAAATTCAGAAAATGTGTAACCCATGATTGGTGATGAATGCCCTATGGACTCAGTTCATGCATTTTTGGAAAATAATCAAATTCAGAAAATGTGTAACCCATGATTGGTGATGAATGCCCTATGGAGTCAGTCCATGCATGTTTGGAAAATAATCAAATTCAGAAAATGTGTAACTCATGATTGGTGATGAATGCCCTATGGAGTCAGTCCATGCATGTTTGGAAAATAATCAAATTCAGAAAATGTGTAACTCAAGATTGGTGATGAATGCCCTATGGATTCAGTCCATGCATGTTTGGAAAATAATCAAATTCAGAAAATGTGTAACCCATGATTGGTGATGAATGCCCTATGGAGTCAGTCCATGCATGTTTGGGAAATAATCAAATTCAGAAAATGTGTAACCCATGATTGGTGATGAATGCCCTATGGAGTCAGTCCATGCATGTTTGGGAAATAATCAAATTCAGAAAATGTGTAACCCATGATTGGTGATGAATGCCCTATGGAGTCAGTCCATGCATGTTTGGAAATAATCAAATTCAGAAAATGTGTAACCCATGATTGGTGATGAATGCCCTATGGAGTCAGTCCATGCATGTTTGGGAAATAATCAAATTCAGAAAATGTGTAACCCATGATTGGTGATGAATGCCCTATGGAGTCAGTCCATGCATGTTTGGGAAATAATCAAATTCAGAAAATGTGTAACCCATGATTGGTGATGAATGCCCTATGGAGTCAGTCCATGCATGTTTGAAAAATAATCAAATTCAGAAAATGTGTAACTCATGATTGGTGATGAATGCCCTATGGAATCAGTCTATGCATGTTTGGAAATAATCAAATTCAGAAAATGTGTAACCCTAATGATTGGTGATGAATGCCCTATGGAGTCAGTCCATGCATGTTTGGGAAATAATCAAATTCAGAAAATGTGTAACTCATGATTGGTGATGAATGCCCTATGGATCAGTCTATGCTTGTTTGAGAAATAATCAAATTCAGAAAATGTGTAACCCTAATGATTGGTGATGAATGCCCTATGGACTCAGTTCATGCATTTTTGGAAAATAATCAAATTCAGAAAATGTGAAACCCATGATTGGTGATGAATGCCCTATGGAGTCAGTCCATGCATATTTGGGAAATAATCAAATTCAGAAAATGTGTAACCCATGATTGGTGATGAATGCCCTATGGAGTCAGTCATGCATGTTTGGAAATAATCAAATTCAGAAAATGTGTAACCCATGATTGGTGATGAATGCCCTATGGAGTCAGTCCATGCATTTTTGGAAATAATCAAATTCAGAAAATGTGTAACCCATGATTGGTGATGAATGCCCTATGGAGTCAGTCCATGCATGTTTGGAAAATAATCAAATTCAGAAAATGTGTAACCCATGATTGGTGATGAATGCCCTATGGAGTCAGTCCATGCATGTTTGGGAAATAATCACCCATGATTGGTGATGAATGCCCTATGGGTCAGTCCATGCATGTTTGGGAAATAATCAAATTCAGAAAATGTGTAACCCATGATTGGTGATGAATGCCCTATGGAATCAGTCATGCTTGTTTGGAAATAATCAAATTCAGAAAATGTGTAACCCTAATGATTGGTGATGAATGCCCTATGGATCAGTTCATGCATTTTTGGAAAATAATCAAATTCAGAAAATGTGAAACCCATGATTGGTGATGAATGCCCTATGGAGTCAGTCCATGCATATTTGGGAAATAATCAATTCAGAAAATGTGTAACCCATGATTGGTGATGAATGCCCTAAGGAGTAAGTCCATGAATGTTTGTAAAACAATCAAATTCAGAAAATGTGTAACTCATGATTGGTGATGAATGCCCTATGGATCAGTCCATGCATGTTTGGAAAATAATCAAATTCAGAAAATGTGTAACCCATGATTGGTGATGAATGCCCTATGGAGTCAGTCCATGAATGTTTGGAAAACAATCAAATTCAGAAAATGTGTAACTCATGATTGGTGATGAATGCTCTATGGAGTCAGTCCATGCATTTTTGGAAAATAATCAAATTCAGAAAATGTGTAACCCATGATTGGTGATGAATGCCCTATGGAGTCAGTCCATGCATGTTTGGAAAACAATCAAATTCAGAAAATGTGTAACTCATGATTGGTGATGAATGCCCTATGGAGTCAGTCCATGCATGTTTGGGAAATAATCACCCATGATTGGTGATGAATGCCCTATGGAGTCAGTCCATGCATGTTTGGGAAATAATCAAATTTAGAAAATGTGTCACCCATGATTGGTGATGAATGCCCTATGGAGTCAGTCCATGCATGTTTGGGAAATAATCAAATTCAGAAAATGTGTGACTCATGATTGGTGATGAATGCCCTATGGAATCAGTCTATTCTTGTTTGAGAAATAATCAAATTCAGAAAATGTGTAACCCTAATGATTGGTGATGAATGCCCGATGGACTCAGTTCATGCATTTTTGGACAATGCAAAAACTGTGGTGGACGACACCCATATCGACCTCGCGATAAGTGTCCCGCATACGGCACAACATGCAATGGTTGCGGCAAAGATGGACACTGGCAACACATGTGCCTCAGTACAGCAGGCACTAAGACTAAACCACGTACCACACGCAAATCACGCACGCGTACCAGGGGATCATACTCACCTAAACGCGGTCGTCAGTCTTCATCGCGCTCCAAACCTCGTAAATCCAACGAGGTAAACGCGGTTGAGTATGAAGTGACTGATATGCAGGACCAGTTTGAGAACATCGCTTTCGACACCATCACAGCCCAGCACAATCACGATGACGTTGAGCGTTCAACTGATACTCGCGATGAACTTTTCGCAATACTTCGCATCAAACTGAAACATCGTCCTGGATCACACACGTTTAATGTCAAGGTCGACACAGGCGCACAAGGGAACCTACTCCCCCTTCGCACATTTCGACGCATGTTTCCGCGATCACTGGACGCAGATGGGTATCCTCAGCCGGGCTCCACTACACCGCAAAGTACGTTTCTCACAGCCTACAATGGAACCCGAATTCAACAATACGGATGCGTCAAAATTCCATGCAGCTACGGTGAGACAGACTGGCTTGACGCAGATTTCTTCGTCGCCGATACTACAGGTCCGGCAATCCTTGGACTTCCAACCTCACGAGCTCTCCACCTCATCACACTCAACTGTGCGATACGCAAAACACCGCGACGCAGTGACAGTTCCGTGGGTGTTCATCGCACATCGCAGACACAACGTGAGCCCATCCAGCCAATACCAACGAAAGATGACCTCCAGAGCATGTATCTTGATCGCTTCACTGGGATTGGTAAATTCCCCGGTGAATACCATATCACGCTACGAGAGGATGCATGTCCGGTCGTACATCCTCCACGAAAGTACCCAATCCAGATCAAGGAGGAGCTTAAGACTGAACTGGACAGAATGGAAAGCATGAATGTCATTACCAAGGTCATGGAGCCCACAGACTGGGTTTCGTCACTGGCATTCAGCAGAAAGCCCAACGGCAGTCTTCGCGTGTGCCTAGACCCGCAAGCACTGAACAAAGCCTCCAAGCGGACATATCACAAAACGCCAACACTGGAAGAAATCACACATCAATTCAGTGGCGCTAAAGTGTTCAGCAAGCTGGATGCACGACATGGGTACTGGAGCATCGTGCTGGATGAGGAGTCCAGTATCTTGACAACCTTCAATTCGCCATTTGGACGGTATCGTTTCCGTCGCCTACCCTTCGGGCTGAAAGTCTCCCAGGATATCTTCCAGGAGAAAATGGACATGATCCTGGAGCAATGCCCTGGCACTTTGGGGATTGCAGATGATATCGCAGTCTTCGGTTCTACAGTCGAAGAACATGACAAACACTTACACAACGTCATGCAAGTCGCTCGCAAATACGGCCTGATCTTCAATCTCAGCAAGTGCGAGGTGAGAACCCCTTGCATTAGGTTCTTCGGATGCCTGTACGATGCCTCTGGTGTGCACCCCGACCCGGAGAAGGTGCAAGACATACATGCACTTCCTGCACCGCAGAATGTCAACGAACTTCAGCAGTTTCTGGGCATGGTGCAGTACCTCGCGCCGTTTCTCCCCAGACTCGCTGATCATACGGACACACTCCGCGCACTGCTACGCAAAGAAAGCGAGTGGCAGTGGACGGAATCGCACCAGAAAGCATTCAAAAATGTCAAGTCGCTAATCGGTACTGAGTGTACGCTCACCCACTTCGACCCTCAACAACCCACAGTGCTACAGGTCGACGCGTCTCTGAAAGGACTCGGAGCGACACTCCTGCAAAACAACAAACCTGTGGCATTCGCGAGCAAAGCACTGACAGAAACTGAGAAACGATACGCAAACATCGAACGCGAGTTGCTTGCAGTGGTGTTTGGTTGTACACGATTCCACACTTACCTTTACGGGTCAAAGTTCGTTGTGGAGTCTGACCACAAGCCCTTGGAGAACATCCAACACAAAAGCCTCGCTAACACACCCCCAAGACTCCAGCGTATGATGTTGCGTTTGCAGCCCTATGATTTCACGATCGTATACAAGCCGGGACGCGAACTATTACTCGCAGACGCTCTTTCGCGACTCAATCCCGCGTATGGCCCTCAGATCAACTTTGATACGACAATCTACGCCATACAGTTCTCTCAAGCTAGACTCACTCAGCTCAAGCAAGAGACAGCTAGTGATTCTACTCTACGACCATTGTCTGAGACAATCATGACTGGCTGGCCGGAGGATCCCAAGGATCTGCCTAAATGCATACGTCACTACTGGTCATGTAGAGACGAACTGTCGGTCGACAACGGCCTAGTCGTCAAGGGAGACAGAATCATCATTCCCGAATCCATGCAACGAGAGACACTCGCAAAAATACACGCCGGACACCAAAGTGTCAACAAATGCCAACTGCGAGCCAAAGTGTGCGTGTATTGGACAGGTATCAACAAGGACATTGAACAGTTGGTTGGGAAATGTGTTGTGTGCCAAACACATCAGCGCAAGCAGTCTTATGAGCCTCTACTACCTCATGAGATACCCCAGCGGCCTTGGCAGACCGTCGGAACGGATCTATTCCATTTTGACAATGCTGACTACCTCATCATCGCGGACTATTATTCCAAAGCTACATTTGTACGTCGCGTGAGTGGTCGGTGTTCGAGTGCAGCGGTAATAACTCTCACAAAACAAATCTTCAGTGAGCAAGGTATCCCCACCAAAGTCATAAGTGACAATGGGCCGCAGTACGACAGCCGTGAGTACCACAAATTCTCCCAAGACTGGGAATTTGATCACGTAACATCAAGCCCAAGGTATCCAAGGAGTAACGGTTTCATCGAGCGGATGATACAGACTGTGAAATTGACCTTGACAAAGGCAAAGCAGTCCAACATGGACCCCTACCTTGCACTCCTATGCCTCCGCACAACTCCGATAGACAGTGCTCTTCCCTCACCTGCAGAGCTACTCAATGGTCGCAAACTCAAGGACAATCTTCCGTCGAAGATTCGACACAACCGGCACGACAAAGATGACGTGTATGCCAGGTTGGCCCAGCGCCAAGACAAACAGAAGGAGTACCATGACCGTGATGGTATGCGCAAACTATCATCACTGGTACCGGGACAACACGTGACGGTTCAAGATCATCACACTGGGAAATGGACACCCGCAGTTGTCAAAGATGCTTGTCCAGAACCCAGATCATTCATTGTTCAGACACCAACTGGACAAAGCTTACGCCGTAACAGAGTGCACATTCGCAATACTGAACCAATGAGAAAGACACTCCGCTTTGCAGACCCACCAGTTGCTAGCGTACATACCCCGTCACTCAACCCACATGCCCCCAAGTCTATACTGAGGAAGACTGGGAGCAAGTCTACTGATCAGAAACAACACAGTGACAACAACAACTCTATCACTAACTTACCTGCTGTGCCTACTGAACCATACCGTACACGCAGTGGCCGCGTAGTGAAGAAACCACAAAGACTGATTGAAACATAAGCCTGTTTCAAGTAACGCTTAGAGACAACAAATTCATTTTTTTTTTAAGTTTTATTCTTTTAATGTATTTTTTTGTCGTTACAAGGCACAGAAAGAAGTACTAGCGTAAAAGAAAAAAGTAACTAAGTAAAGACAATTTTAGTTCACTTTGTTCAACAAAGAAACAATTTTTTATGCAGACAAATTTTAAGTTTTGTTTTTGTCATTTAGAAAATAAGAGAAAATTGTGCGAAAAGGATGTGTTACAACACCAAGTAGAAAAGTTTCCTACTTGGTTCAGCAAATTAGATGATAATTTGGCGATTAGTTCATTCCTTCGACACACAGGACAATGCATTGTATATGTATTTCCAAATTTGCTACAAAATCTAGTTCATTTAACCCTCACTTTCATTCATAGATTTTGTTCTCAAAAGGGGGGATGTAATGGGACCATGCATATTCATATAACCTTTGATCTATACCTCCCAGGGTAACTTGATTACTGTACATGGAGCGTGGAACATGAGCTACAGAACTTCACTTAATACATCGTTAGTCTTGTCATTATTCTATCATATCATATCACAGTCAGTCCATTCTTGTTTGAGAAATAATAAAATTCAGAAAATGTGTAAATAATCAAATTCAGAAAATGTGTAACCCATGATTGGTGATGAATGCCCTATGGAGTAGGTCCATGCATGTTTGGAAAATAATCAAATTCAGAAAACTGTTTAAAAAAATAATTGGTGATGAATGCCCTATGGAGTCAGTCCATGCATGTTTGGAAAATAATCAAATTCAGAAAATGTGTAGCCCATGATTGGTGATGAATGCCCTATGGAATCAGTCCATGCATGTTTAGGAAATAATCAAATTCAGAAAATGTGTCACCCATGATTAGTGATGAATGCCCTATGGAATCAGTCCATGCATGTTTGAAAAATAATCAAATTCAGAAAATGTGTAACCCATGATTGGTGATGAATGCCCTATGGAGTCAGTTTATGCATGTTTGGGAAATAATCAAATTCAGAAAATGTGTAACCCATGATTGGTGATGAATGCCCTATGGAGTAAGTCCATGCATGTTTGGAAAATAATCCAATTCAGAAAGTGTGTAAATAATCAAATTCAGAAAATGTGTAACCCATGATTGGTGATGAATGCCCTATGGAGTCAGTCCATGCATGTTTGGAAAATAATCAAATTCAGAAAATGTGTAACCCATGATTGGTGATGAATGCCCTATGGAGTAAGTCCATGCATGTTTGGAAAATAATCCAATTCAGAAAGTGTGTAAATAATCAAATTCAGAAAATGTGTAACCCATGATTGGTGATGAATGCCCTATGGAGTCAGTCCATGCATGTTTGGAAAATAATCAAATTCAGAAAATGTGTAACCCATGATTGGTGATGAATGCCCTATGGAGTAAGTCCATGCATGTTTGGAAAATAATCAAATTCAGAAAATGTGTAAATAATCAAATTCAGAAAATTGTGTGACCCATGATTGGTGATGAATGCTCTATGGAGTAAGTCCATGCATGTTTGGAAAATAATCAAATTCAGAAAATGTGTAACCCATGATTTGTGATGAATGCCCTTATCATGCTCTAATTCGGAAAATGTGCCTGATGTATTTTTATTGAGCAGTCAAACTTATGCACTGTTTTTTTTTGTCTTGTTGACCTGCAGTATTGATGCCACCCATGATGATTCCAGGCTTGGAGGACTAGTGAATGATGACCATGTCATTCCCTTGTGTGTCATGAAAAAAAGAGTCTTCAGTGGCATCCCTTACTTGTTTCTTTTTGCATTAAGGGACATTTCCGTTGGGCAAGAACTTACCTATGACTATGGTGACATCTGTTTGCCATGGAGGAAGAGTAATAGATGCATTTCACAAACTACACACCCAGATATTCACTGCAATCCTGAAGATAATTGTCCTGTGTCAAGCATTCCAAGCAGTCTTGTCACCAATAGCACAATGCTCACAAGCCTTAGTCCAAGCAGTCTGTCTGAGGTGCTTCCTACTGTCACCAATAGCACAATGCTCACCAGTCTTAGTCCAAGCAGTCTGTCTGAGGTGCTTCCTACTGTCGACTCTGGGTCCACTGGTAAGGTCACCAATAGCACAATGCTCGCAAGCATTTGTCCAAGCAGTCTGTCTGAGGTGCTTCCTACTGTCGACTCTGGGTCCACTAATGATGCCACCGATAGCACAATGCTCACAAGCACTCGTCCAAGCAGTCTGTCTGAGGTGCTTCCTACTGTCGACTCTGGGTCCACTGATAAGGTCACCAATAGCACAATGCTCTCAATCACTCATCGAAGCAGTCTGTCTGAGGTGCTTCCTACTGTCGACTCTGGGTCTACTGGTGATGTCACCAATAGCACAATGCTCTCAAGCATTTGTCCAAGCAGTCTGTCTGAGGTGCTTCCTACTGTCAACTCCAGGTCCACTAATGATGTCACCAATAGCACAATGCTCACAAGCACTCGTCCAAGCAGTCTGTCTCAGGTGCTTCCTACTGTCGACTCTGGGTCTACTGATGATGTCACCGATAGCACAATGCTCTTAAGTATTCGTCCAAGCAGTCTGTCTGAGGTGCTTCCTACTGTCAACTCTGGGTCTACTGATAATGTCACCAATAGCACAATGCTCTTAAGCATTCGTCCAAGCAGTCTGTCTGAGGTGCTTCCTACTGTCGACTCTGGGTCCACTGATAATGTCACCACTAGCACAATGCTGGCAAGCACTCGTCCAAGCAGTCCGTCTGAGGTGCTTCCTACTGTCAAACCTGATTCAACTAATGATGCCACCAATAGCACAATGCTTGCAAGCATTAGTCCAAGCAGTCTGTCTGAGGTGCTTCCTTCTGTCGACTCTGGGTCCACTGATGATGTCACCAATAGCACAATGCTCGCTAGCCTTAGTCCAAGCAGTCTGTCTGAGGTGCTTCCTTCTGTCAACTCTGGGTCCACTGATAATGTCACCAATAGCACAATGCTCGCAAGCAATTGTCCAAGCAGTCTGTCTGAGGTGCTTCCTACTGTCAACTCTGGGTTCACTGATAATGTCACCAATAGCACAATGCTCGCAAGCATTTGTCCAAGCAGTCTGTCTGAGGTGCTTCCTACTGTCGACTCTGGGTCTACCGATGATGTCACCAATAACACAATGCTCACATGCATTCTTCCAAGCAGTCTGTCTTTGGTGCTTTCTACTGTCGACTCTTGGTCTACTGGTGATGTCACCAATAGCACAATGCTCTCAAGCATTCGTCCAAGCAGTCTGTCTGAGGTGCTTCCTACTGTCGACTCTGGGTCTACTGGTGATGTCACCAATAGCACAATGCTCACAAGCCTTAGTCCAAGCAGTCTGTCTGAGGTGCGTCCTACTGTCGACTCTGGGTCCACTGATATTGCCACCAATAGGACAATGCTTACAAGCATTCGTCCAAGCAGTCTGTCTGAGGTGCTTTCTACTGTCGACTCTGGGTCTACTGGTGATGTCACCAATAGCACAATGCTCTCAAGCATTTGTCCAAGCAGTCTGTCTGAGGTGCTTCCTACCGTCGACTCTGGGTCCACTAATGATGCCACCGATAGCACAATGCTCACAAGCACTCGTCCAAGCAGTCTGTCTGAGGTGCTTCCTACTGTCAACTCTGGGTCTACTGATGATGTCAACAATAGCACAATGGTCTCAAGCATTTGTCCAAGCAGTCTGTCTGAGGTGCTTCCTACTGTCGACTCTGGGTCCACTAATGATGCCACCGATAGCACAATGCTCACGAGCACTCGTCCAAGCAGTCTGTCTGCGGTGCTTCCTACTGTCGACTCTGGGTCTACTGATGATGTCACCGATAGCACAATGCTCTTAAGTATTCGTCCAAGCAGTCTGTCTGAAGTGCTTCCTACTGTGGACTCTGAGTCAACTGATGATGCCACCAATAGCGCAATGCTAGCAAGCACTCGTCCAAGCAGTCTGTCTGAGGTGCTTCCTACTGTCACCAATAGCACAATGCTGGCAAGCATTCGTCCAAGAAGTCTGTCTGAGGTGCTTCCTACTGTCGACTCTAGGTCCACTGATAATGTCACCAATAACACAATGCTTGCAAGCATTTGTCCAAGCAGTCTGTCTGAGGTGCTTCCTACTGTCGACTCTGGGTCTACTGATGATGTCACCAATAGCACAATGCTGGCAAGCATTCGTCCAAGCAGTCTGTCTGAGGTGCTTCCTACTGTCGACTCTAGGTCCACTGATAATGTCACCAATAGCACAATGCTCACAAGCATTCGTCCAAGCAGTCTGTCTGAGGTGCTTCCTACTGTCGACTCCGGGTCTACTGATGATGCCACCAATAGCACAATGCTCTTAAGCACTCGTCCAAGCAGTCTGTCTGAGGTGTCTTGTGCCACTGATGTAACCAAATATAGCAAGCATTCCTATTCACATGTTGTCAACAGACGTGCCATGTCGTCCTGATCCTTCAGCTTTTGATATCCTGGAAGATATTTGTGGAGGATATGTGTATGGCAATCAGAAAACCGAATGTCACATAGATATGGAAAGTTTTCATTCTATCATTGATGATCGTCATTTGTTGCAGGAGCCTGTAAAACTGCCCTTCCAAAATAAAGTCATACAAGCTCATGGCAAAACTGTGCAGATGACGACTGACAATTCAGAAAGTGCAACTGAAGAGGACTCATCAGACACTTCAGAGAATAGTTCAGACTATCATGGTTCGGAGTCAGATGAATCTGAATCTGATGAGGAATCAATTGTATTTGACCAGCTAACAGATAATAGCTCACAATTCCAACCACGGCCTTGCAGAGGTAAAGCAGAGCTAGAAGCTAATGGCAAAGTGCAACCGTCTTCTGATTCATCTTCTGATGGAAGTGACTCCTCATTTGATGAAATCCACATCGAGTATTACAAACAGAAGGAGGTAGAGGGTGGTTTGATCCGAGCTTACAACAAATTCAATGCGTGTTTGTTTTGTGAAAAACTTGTAAATGATGGCGGAGTAACTATGGGTGACTTCTTAAAGCCATCTAAGTTTGATGCTGTAATTCAAGCTGTTGAGGATTTGGCAGGACAGGATGAGGGGGAAGGTGGTGATCATGAGCTACAGCGTCCATCGTTTGCCCTCAAAGCAGGATATGATTTGGCCTGGCTTGCTCGGATTAAAAGAGGAAGGGCCATACGATCCCATGACATCACATCTGAAGAGGAAGCTAATAAGTTTCTGCAGCTACATAGATCAGAATGGGGTCTTAAAGTTTCTGCCTCAGCTTGCAATACCCTTAACACTCGCAAAAGCAAGAAACCTGTGAGTTTACCTAAAACCAGTGACCTTCAGAAACTGTCCAAGTATGTTACCAGTGAGGTTAAGAAATGCAATGAAATGTTCACAACTTCTTCTACTGCCAACTACAGCTTTTTAAAGCGGATGCAGAAAGTCACACTTGTACGTCTCTTGTTGTTCAACAAACGACGGCCATTGGAGCTCTCACAGATCACCACTGACACATACATTAATCGACCAGGATGGAACAACTCAAGGGTAGAAGAGCTGTTATGCCAGATGACATCTCTTGAAAAGAAGCTGCTTGAGAGTCACGACCTCTTGAAGATGATTGGAAAACGGGGGCGAACAGTCCCTGTTATTGTTCCTCCAGACTGCAGTAAATCACTAAATGCAATTTCCAAGTTGAGGCATCTTTTCATTCCTCCATCCAACCAGTATATGTTTGCGAGAAACACACCATCCACACACATGCAGGCTGGTCATGTTCTCAAAGAAATTATCTCAGAAGTGTCTCTTGACTCACCACAAGACATCCGCACAACTAAAATGCAGAAATACACTGCAACAGTTGCACAGATTCTAAGCCTACAGCCACACCAATTAGAATGGGTTGCTAGCCATCTTGGCCATAGCGTCAACATACATAAAGACTTCTACAGGGTGCAGGACTCAACAATTGAACTGTGCAAGGTCTCCAAGTTATTGATGGCCATTGATGCTGGTGATGTGGGCCAATGGGCAGGCAAGTCTCTGGATGACATACAAGTTGAAGGTAAATAAATACACATACTTACCAATACTGTAGTGGTACCTTACTTAAGGGAGACTTTCCTATGGACCTTTACATCAGATTCCACCTTTTCTGACCCTTAACCCCAATTTTACACCATCCAACCCCAATATGTTTATGGTATTATTTTTTGGGACCAGGAGTCAGAGTTGTATTCAAGTTCCCTGCAAGACGTTTCACAAATCCACTCACAAGTCTTTCCATAAATGCCATTCACAAGAAACTATTGATGAACAATGACAAATGAATGCTTTTGAAGCGGTTCATTTGAAAAGCTAGTGATAAGACTAAAAGACTTGTGATGGACTTGTAGGGACTTGTGATCCACTTGCAGTGCCTTGAATACAAATCTGAAATCAATGTAGCCTATTTACGGCATTAAAAATCTGCCTCTAAATAGGAGCTGAGACATAAGGGTGACATTGAAATGTCAGCATATTCCATTTTGTCTCCCTAAGGTGCTAGTTATGACCATTAAGTGTCTCCTTATTAAACGGCATTTGTGGTTATAAGAAAGAACAATTAATTCAATATAGGATTAAAAGTTAGGTTGTGGTCATAGTTGCAAGATTCAGACAGATGGGGTGTTGCATGCCATGACAGTAGAGTACAGAGCAGAAGGCACACTTTTCTTGCCAATATGATCACAACCTAGAGGTCTTTATTCTGCAGCAAGACTAAGCCTTTTCACATTTGGTCTGTTTACATTTACTTAATAATGAGAATATTGGCACAATAGATGTGTAGCACTACCAGAAAAACAAGTTTTCTCATCAAAATTTTCAAAATTGTCATAATCGTCTATATTGTCTGTCTGTCTGTCTGTTTGGTTGTTTGTTTGTCTGTCCTTTCTTTGGTGTGTTTGGGGTATTTGTTGTGTGTGGGGTATTTGTTGTTATATTGGGCTTCTAGTTTTTCTTACTGGCTACCCACTTCTTCATTGGATATTGTTTTTGTAAATTATATGCAGATATTGAGATGGAAGCAACTGATGAAATTGATGACGATGGAGATGAAGATGAACAGGAAATGAACCAGGGTAGATTTAACAAATTTTTTACAAACATTAACTTTACTATTCCTGTGCAGCTCATGCAGCTACATTATGGGATATAACTAACTCATGTTGGCTAAAGACATCAAATAAATTGAAACAAGGGTGCATTGCCTGCCTTGATTCATTACCATTATAATTGGAATTGAAATTACATAATGAATTGAGAGAGCCAGTCAGTAGCCGTGTCACGCACACAGCCCTGTTTGACGTCAGTTTCTCGTCCCGAGGTCAAGCACGCATGGCCCAAAAGCGTACGCAAGATTTTACGAGATGTATTCGAGATTACAGAAAAACACAAAAAGTGCCTCAATACATGCACTGTTTGGCCAAGATGGCTAAATAAGTCAAAAAGTGGAAATCGTGTGTTTTATTTTGATAACAAAAATAACTGCTTTTGACAAATATAAAGTGTTGTTATGGCCTGTCAAACAAAATCATATTTTTTATCAACAAAATCGAGGGCCGTTAATTTTTAGGTGTACATTCGATTCTTAAAAAAGGCCAAAACAAATGTCAAGGCTTAGTACATAAAGGCAAGTATACGCTTCATTTTCATGTGAAACACGTGCAGAAGTCTTCTAATGTTTGGTCCAAATTGCCTGTTAAAAAATGAAGACTTTTGCGAGATTTCATGATTCACAATCACATGTACGCATGTAAATGAACGTAAGTAGGCCAACAGCCTGAACAGCACGTGCGAACGTGCAATGAATGACTTATGAATATTAAGCAGGCCATCTCAAGCTCGACTAATCAGTGTGCAGGCGATGCGTATGGGGTCACAAGGTCACACCGTGTTTGGGTTCCTCACTCTATGCTTTACAATGGTGACGATCTTTTCGCGTTGTGAAAAATGAAAGTTGTTGGAAACATTAGGTGTACATAGAATTCTTTAAATACTAACGACATCACGTTCACGAGATTACTTGTAGATGAAGGTTCACTCTTTCCTTTGATTACTTTGGGAGACTTTCGTCGTTCTAAAAAAAACACCGGAAATTGCATGACCTAATTTTTAGTCGATTTGTCCGTGAAATAATATCGTCAAAATGCATGGAAATCTTTCTTTATAGAAAAAAATACCTTGATGAATGTATGTAGTAGGTCTTTAACTACCCAAAACAACTTTGTTTGTTTGGATCGGTTGTGGTTTGCCAAGAAAATTGCGAATTTTCTGAAGCCCTTTTTACGGCCATCATTCGCTGGCCTCGCGTTGCTATCAATTGTGTAGACAAGAAAATAGAGCAGCTACGAGTGACACGGCTACTGACTGGAGCTTTGAAAGATGACATAAAAATTACCTGTTACCTTCCTGTTTTCTTTGTGGAAAATTCTACGGATAACTGTTCAATGAATGTTTATAAATTCCATGCAAAATCATTTTGTTGAAATTTAATTTTCAATAAAAGTCTTCTTCTTTTTTTTCTAGTCTCACTTCAAACCTGTTTCAACAAGTCATCATCAGCCAGAGAACCAAGCCCTTCATGTGCACCTAGGTGTACTCCAAGAAGAGGTAGGTTGATATTTGCCCCCCCCCCCCCCAACTCATTAAATTTACACCACTATGACTTCGCGCCTCTTTTTCTTTTCTTTTTTCTTCTTTTTTTTTCTTCCTTCCTATTTTTTTTTGGTTGCTTTTCCAGGGGGGGGGGGGCAAGCGCCCCCCCTCCTTGCCCCCCTGTGCAACGCCCATGCCTAAGTGAAATTAAATTGAATTGTTACTAAAGCAACTATAAACATTTCAGTTTAACTTACTACTTTCTTGATACATGTACATGATATCAGGCCCATTGATAGTAGGCTGCTTATGTCGTGCCCGGCAATATCTTCCTCCAGCAGTTATGCTCTACTTGTATAAGTCCACAATGTGTGCTGTCATGGAATACTGTTGTCATATTTGGGCTGGTGCTCCAGCTTGTCATTTGTCCCTGCTTGAAAAAAATTTAAAGACGTATTGCAAATCTAGTAGGACGTGACCTAGCTTCTTCCCTGGAACCTCTCAGTCGTTCTGTAGCTTCTTTGAGCCTCTTTTACATATGTTAATTTGGCAGGTGCTCCAGTGGACTTCCACTGGTTGTTCCACCTAAACATACATTTTGCTGCTCCACATGTTTATCTGCCCATTCTCATCCTTACACTGTTTTCCCCAAAGCGAATACTAGGAGATACTCATCCAGTTTTTCCCCTCACTTCTTGCATCCTGCTTTCAATCCACTTACGATCTGTCTCAATTAAAATGCAACATCAATAGTCGTCTTTCTACTTTTTTCATTTCCTCTTTGATTATTCCCATTCTTCCTTTTTAGTCGTCACCTTGAGTGGCCCGTCTTGGGCCTTGTGATTGGCTATCCCAAAAAAATTTCAAGAAGAGGAACCATGCATCCAGAATGTGTGATCCACCTTAGCTGGGGAAACTCAGTCCTGCATTCTTGTGGTCTTGGGTTGAATGGTCAGTCTGTCTACATCCCAACCACTGCAAGATGTAGCTGTATTACATTAAACAATATAATGTGTAACACACAGGCAAGGAACAGGGCCTGCATCCTTAACATTTGTTTAGAAACATATTTTTTTTGTGTATTCTTTAGTCGAAACTGAAACCAGATCCAGCTCACGTGAGATGCCATCCGAGTTAGCTGAAGGATCAAGACCTCTTCGTGTATCAGGAAAGGGTGGGTTCCATGATATTGTTTGCAAAACACATGTTTCTGATAAAAAAAGATTGATCTGTGAAAACTCTTTAAAAATTTAAAACGACCTGCATACAGGGCGGTTCCACAAAAAAAAGGAAACCCAATTGTAATTTATATAATATCTAATGAACATTTCCAAATAAATTATAGACCAAATGAAAGATCCATGTCTCCTCTTTCCAGTGATACCCTGATTGTGTGTCTGTGACCATGGATGACTGAGCAGTCACTGTTATTCTGTCAAGGGTCAAAACCTGCACTGGGCCAAGTTGTTGCAAACTGGCAATTGGTATTCAGGGCATGTGAACCGGCTTTTTTTAACGAAAGAAGACAACATTTTCTTGACAACAAATTATTCAATGTTGACACTGTGATTAAACCACTCTCATTGTTGAAGTTAACTCCTTTTGAACCAATGTCTTTAATGTCACTTCCACCTCTACTTTCCACACAAAGCTTTGAATGTTGTCCCATTTCGCCCACTGCCATTTCAGCCGTTGCATAACAAACCAGCCAGTCATCCATGGTCACAGACACTTGTCTATAATTTATGAGGAAAAAGTTATTTGATTTTGTACATATTCATTTACTTTTGGGTTTCCTATTTTTATACACACCCCGTATATGTTTTAATTAATCATGTTAACATGTTGAATTTAACCCAATCAATTTTGATTTAACACTTCTGAGTGATTATAAAGTGCTGTCATTGACATAACTCTGTAAGAGTTGAGTTTGATTTGAGAAGTTGTATTTACATATAACTGTAGTGATTGTAGTTTTTATTTAAATAGGATTTATTATGGGAAATGCACCATTTCCACGTCTGAAACTGAGCCTTTCTCCCACCTTTCTAAAAAAGGTGACATTATATAATTTAGCCCAGACAATAGTGTTGCCATGGGCAATACGTGTAATGTAAATATTTAATTTATGCACTGATGGTGTAATTTATAACATCTTTCTTTTTATTATCATGATTGCATTTGAAAAAGACTTCTACATTTGTAATATAGGATGGTTGCTAAAATTGACTGCGTACATGTACATTGTACATTTATCATGTGGAATAATTTGTTTATAAAAATATTTATGTTTATTTACAAATATTTCTATTTAGGAGACAAATTTCCTTGGTCCAAACAAGAGACATCCTGCATCTGGGCACAAATGAGAGAACTCATCTTGAAAGAAAAGGTACCAGGGAAGAAGGAATGTCAAGCTTGTATCACAGCTTCAGTTCCCATATTGGACAAAAGAACCTGGCAGTGCGTAAGTATAAGGTCTATAATATAATAAACGCGGTCAGGAGAAAAAGCACAAGATAAAGGCTACTGCAGTACAAAGTACTACAGTGCTTTGTATTGGTACTGTGTGTTAAGTACCACACGAAACAGTAACGTACATGTAGCTTGAAGAGGGGCTCTAAAGTCTTTTTATTTTTTTTCTGCACTTTTTTTTCCAATAGTCAAAGAATCCTCAAGGGAGTAATCATGGCAGTGGGAAAACCTCCATTAAAATGTTGTCAAAAGTCTTTTTAGTTGATGCTCCTTTTGTATGAAACCTGAGCGTGACGACACTTGTACAAACAAAAAGTAGGCCTGTATATTTAATACAGCGTGTGTCCCAGAAAGCCTGCAGCTTTTTTGACGAGGCTCTAGCATCGGTGCGGAAAAAGTACCACTATTATTTTTATACCATTTTAAGGCTTGGAACCTGAACTTTATCGCCGCTGAGTATTGCCTTGATGTTTAAAATAGTTTTCAAATAAGTTGTGTTCAAAATGTAAAGGCATGTGGAAAAAAAAATCAACAGATTTCACGGACTATTTAAGTCAAGATTTTATTAAAGAATCTTAAATCTACCTCACTTTGATTGATAGTCATGCACACGCAGACATGAACTGAGAATTCCCTTTCAAAAAATGTACAGACCTACCGGTATATAGTTGTTAATATGACAAATTTTTTTTTCAATTTTTAATGGAAGGGTATCAAAATAAAATGATATTTTTTACCATTTAAATATTAGGCAAGAGACTTGTGATCTGTTTTCAACTTTCATAAGGACTCTGGCTATTAGAAAGTGTGTGTAGGAAAAAAATATTGAATTTGACCTGAGAGCCTCTTCTTAATAACCCATGAAATACATGTACATGCACCACATTTTCCTGCATAATCTTTAAAGTATTTGTGTTTCAATTAAACAACAGTGATTGGGTATTATCGATCGTTGGAGTTGAAAGTAATAATCGATTGTTGGAGTTGAAAGTAATTAATGTTAAAGTTGATGTTTGAGAATGTTTTTGATGAAAAACTTGGGGGATTTGCAAATCAAACCAATGTATTGTAATTAATGGATTTTTAACCAAAACATTCTATCAAGGGAGAGCCTATTTTCATAAAAAAGACAAACATTCACTTTCAGTCACATTATATTCACATTAAATTCTAATAATTTCAAGCTGAAAGGTTGGAGTAATTTTTTCTTATGTTGATTTTGTCCTCAAGTTGTAGGGCGGCAAAGTTATGAAGCTTCAGTTGATATATCATGTTTTTTTTTTCAAAGGAATTTTCTTACTAATTGTATGTTTTCGAATAATGCTTGTTTATGAAAATCACTTGACCCCAACTCATTGTTAGTCACCACTCTCGACAAATGCATTAAAGGTAGAGTACTGCCATTGGTGACTGGTGGAAATACAACTCTCAACTTTCAATGTAATTGTGAAATATGCAAATCAAAGGTTTATCGCCATCAAGGAAAGTATCAGGACTATTCGAGTGCTCATGCTAAAAATTTAATAACAGTTATTGGGCTTTGTCGATTGTTAGAGTGGTTATTGTAATAGTTGATGTTTGAGAACGCTTTTGACAAAAAAAACTTGGGTGGTTTGCAAATCAAACAAATGTATTGTAATAAATGGATTTTTCATCAAAACATTCTTTGTATGGAGAGCCTGTTTTCAGGGGGAAAATAAGACAAACAATAACTTCTATGAATTCAGTCACATTATATTCACAGTAAATTCTAATAATTTCAAACGGATAGGTTGGAGTATATTTTGTCTCCGTTGAATTTGTCCTCAAGTGGTAGGGCGGCAAAGTTATGAAGCTTCAGTTGATATATCGTGTGTTTTTTTATCAAAGGAATTTTCTTACTAATTGTATGTTTTCGAATAATGTGTGTATGAAAATCACTTGACCCCACCTCATAATAAGTCACCCCCCTCGACAAATGCATTAAAGGTAGAGTACTGCCATTGGTGACTGGTGGAAATACAACTCTCAACTTTCAATGTAATTGTGAAATATGCGAATCAAAGGTTTATCGCCATCAAGAAAAGTATCAGGACTATTCGAGTACTCATGCTAAAAATTTAATAACAGTTATTGGGCTTTGTCGATTGTTAGAGTGGTTATTGTAATAGTTGATGTTTGAGAACGTTTTTGACAAAAAAAACTTGGATGGTTTGCAAATCAAACAAATGTATTGTAATAAATGGATTTTTCATCAAAACATTCTTTATATGGAGAGCCTGTTTTCAGGGGGAAAATAAGACAAACAATAACTTCTATGAATTCAGTCACATTATATTCACAGTAAATTCTAATAATTTCAAATGGATAGGTTGGAGTAATTTTTTCTTATGTTGATTTTGTCCTCAAGTGGTAGGGCAGCAAAGTTATGGAGCTTCAGTTGATATATGTGTGTTTTTTATCAAAGGAATTTTCTTACTAATTGTATGTTTTCGAATAATGCTTGTTTATGAAAATCACTTGACCCCAACTCATTGTTAGTCACCACTCTCGACAAATGCATTAAAGGTAGAGTACTGCCTTTGGTGACTGGTGGAAATACATCTCTCAACTGTCAATGTAATTGTGAAATGCAAATCAAAGGTTTATCGCCATATCAGGACTATTTGAGCGTACCGGTAGAGTACAGTCATTAGTTGCTGGTGTAAAATGTGATTGTGAAATGCGAATCAAAGTTTTATTGTCATCCAGTAAAGTACCAGGACTATTTGAGTGTTCATGTTTAAATTTAATAAAAGTTATTGGGTTTTTCGATTGTTAAAGTGGTTATTGTAATAGTTGATGTTTGAGAACATTTTTGACAAAAAAACTCTGGGGTTTCGATTAAAAATATTTTATCCAGGGAGAATCTATTTGAAAACAAATCACATACCGGTACATAAAGTCAGTCACATTATAATATATATTCACAGCAAATTTCAACAATTCCAAAAAGTGGAAGTGATTTTTGTCTGTTGAATGGTCGATTTTACAGACTTGTATGTACTTTTCTGTAAGTTGAAGGGCGGCAAAGTGTTATTTGCAGCATTTTACCTCAAGACACAGTCTTTTCTCTAGTACGTGAGTTAAGGCCCCTGGAAAATTCTGCTTCAAAATGACATATTTTGGGGGGATCTTTATGTACATTTGTGTAGGTGTCTGCATGTAGTCAAGGGTAAAAGGTAGTTATGTATGGGTTTTGATGGGTTTTTTTGGTTTTATTTTGGAGGGGGATAAAACAATTTTCCTGACAAAAATAATGTCCGGGTCTTCAAAAAAGGGTACATAGGTAACATAAGCCGATGTTGTTTTTGGAAAAAATGTTGCAACCTGCACTTCAGCAGTTGTGTACAAAGTCTATAATCAAGAAAACTGTCCAAATATTTCCTAAAAAAATTGGAAAGTCCCGGATTCATGTCTTATCATCATTTTTTTGCAATAACTGACCTTCATTGAGATGATATATGAAGAAAAATTGGCGTCAGGCTGCAACATTATTTCCTTGTTTTTTTTGGGGGGGGGGTCCTAAATATAACATGTATACGGCATTATATTTCAGGAGCCGGATTTTAAGTAATGAGGCAAGTTGTATTGTTATTGCACAGAAGATGTGATCTTTGGAGACTGGACCCAATATTATGTGATTATCGCAAACGAAAATGTTTTTTTTTTTTTTTAGGATTTGTAAGGATTTGAAATCGGGACAGGTCACAACTGCTCTTGCTGTCATTTGAAAATAAATATTCAGTTTGAATAGTGATACTGATATAAGCCCCAAACATTGTGTCTGATTGTTTTCTCATATTCAGGCATGCAACTTTTCCTCAGATCAGCTGATTTCGTCTTTTTTTACTTCCCATGTGTGCCATTGAAAATAGAAAAACACTGTACAAAGTCTGGGAAAAATGTGAATTTCCTCTTTTGTTTGTGATTTCCCAGTTGCATGCCTGCATATTAATTCCGGAAAAAAATGAAGCAAATGGGTCTCCATAGGGTAACAACACATTCAATCCTTGAATAAAGTAGAAAGTCTGTGATTGGCTAAATTTCATGCACTTTTCTCATATTTAATCCGAAAAAAAATTGGAAGCAAAAGTGAATCATTACAACAAGGGTCTCCATGGGGTAACACATTCAATCCTTGAATAAAGTAGAAAGTCTGTGATTGGTTAAATTTCATGCACTATGCAAATTACCTACACACAATTCGTCTCCACAAGGATGATTTATAAGGATAGTCAGGCACTGATAACTTTGTCTCCACAGGGCAGGACTCCATAAGGTAGTAGATTCAGGTATGGGATGATATCCAGTGTGTAAAGATCGTGCCTGAGTTTGATAAACGCATTAAACTTCACACATATGTTTGATCTGGTACACGGTACCCTGTGGAGACATTTGCACAAAAGATTGTAAACGTCTCCACAGAGCAATTTCTATACGTGAATTTCCAAAAGGTTATCACGAAATAGATAAATGGATTTTGCTCAAAAACTAGGAATTTCGAATCGCAAATTGAAGTATTTTATGTAAGGGTTATTAAGTCCGAATTTCAACTCAGAAAATGAATTGTGGTTAAAAGAGGCGCATTTGCAGGTACACCTTCAAGCTTGAAAACTTAAGTACACGAGAACAAAGGAATTACTCCACAAGGATGCAAATTCCAGCATGCGTGTTCATGAGAAAACAAATCATGTGTGGAGCCATCATATCGAGAACTCACTGAATTTGTTGTGTTCACTTAAGCTCAAACCTCTGTGCAGGCCAGTTTCCGGGCGAGAATCCCGGTAAAAATGCCCCCTTTTTCGATGTTTCGAGTCATAGTTTGATAACCAAGCGGTCTTTTTCAATGGGGGTAAACGGTTCTGTACAATTTAACTCTTTCTCTTTCTCATGGTATATGTTATTTTTTTTATCTTGAAAAAAATCCACGTACTTTCGGCTTGGAAAATGTGAACTTTTCATCATTTTCCTGTGTAAACGCACCGATTGAGCGCCCTCGCGTCAACTCTTTTGACTGTAACTCCTGACTAGAGTATCAAATTGTGTGGGGGTAAACGGAATCGAATAGCTTAGCTCCTCCTCTTTCCTTACATGTTAAACTTGTTATGATTAGGTTGAAAAAAACCGCCGTACTTTTCACAAAGAAAAAAAGTGGCCAATGACAACATTCGATCGATAAGGCATCGTTCGAGACTTACATCAATGTACCATTGCTTACCACGTGTTTCGTGATCTTGGACTTTGCTCATCACCTGTTTTTCAAAACACATTTTCTCCAATTCTACTTTAGATAAGACATTTAAAAACTATCCATTTGTAAATCAGTTATCTGGCATTAAAACTGTGGTCTTTTTAGGAGTTAATTTCATTTTAAAATAATGTAATTTTGGATCTGAATACTGTTCACTTCAAGGCAGTTATAGAAATTTGTGATGGAAAGAACGTGCGCTTGTTTATTGGGCTGTACCATTTTGTTTGTGGGGAGGATATCTATATGCATATACACGTTAGTGTATACGTCAGATTTCTTGAAGAATGCAAAAATGAAATAAGATGTTTATATCAAGTTTGACAAAATCGGACAAGAAGTTGTACTACTAGGCACACCTTCACATCGATATGTGCACAAATCCTACATTGTCATGTATAGGTTTGTTTTAACCATTTTATGAATGGAATGTACCGGGCCACATTTTAGGGTTGAACGCACAGCCACACAGGGCCAGCGTTAATCCGATTATGTAGCCCTGGACCTCTGTGTGGTACTCTGCGCGCCAGATTTAAACTGTAAAATTAAGTGAACAAAAGTGGGGGTAGCAAATTCATATATAAAACTACCAAGTTGTTACGAAATACCTTAATAGGATGTTGGTAATAAATGACAGTCTAAAGCATACTGTAAAATTAGGGCATCTGGTGTGAAGTCATTTTCAAATGGTACTTTTGTATACATTTCCAACTTCGGTGGTCGGCCGACCACCGTTGAAAAAACCTAACCTAATTTACCATTTTTTTCAGTCCAAATTTTGTTTGCTATTTGTTCCATGCATGTTCATGAACGGGTGCAGGCAAGCTAGACTGGTTCCCTTACCTTACAATTTCCGGCATTTTTTATCCTTCATCTGTAGTGGAGTCTGGGAGCCAGACTACTTGAACATTTTGTTTTTCTTGGTTTTTCCAGCATTTTCGAACAAGCCACGAGGGTACATTGCTCCTTCTTCACATCATAATGGTTTTCTTATCCACTTTACACATGATGCTTCCTTAACGCAAACCTCCCATTATTTGATCTTCCGGTACTAAATGTTCACTGCATTTCTGTCTAATGAGTGTATCAAATATAAATCTCCATTTTTTTTAAGCTTCATGTCCACACCATTTGCTTTTCATAATGTCATTGTATATTTATATAATATAAAACTGTGGTGCATTATCAATTTTTGCAGTAATTATAGAGACAACAGAAATGTCAGCTGAAGAGGACATAATCTGTTAAAGATTGCAAACTGTAGACTGTATAGACGAGTATGTTTACTAAAAGAACTATAAAGTAAAGTAGGTGCTCAAAAGATTAATTTTATTTTAGGTCTTGTCGTAATTAGAATCTGTTGTTTGGGTTATTAGTCTGCACTGGAATTATTCTAGAAATTAAATTGTTCTAATGTGCACAAAACATGTACAAGTTTAGTTTACCATTTTGATTAGGGACAAAAGTCACAATGAGTAACATTGCCACGTTATGCTAAGTGACAGGACTTTCAGTTTAGTAATGCTGTTTGTGGTTACTTCACATTTTCAATGTACATGTATCAAATTGTTGCACATTTTTCCTTCAACTTCATCACTGGCGGTGACAGTTAACACTGAACTTTTGAAGAAACAGATTTATATACTTTGGTTTTTTTAAGATAACGAATGTCAGTGATGAATTGCGAACAAATAAAGCAGAAGCTGAATAGTGGATCAACTTTTATTTTCTCAGAAGTAAAATATGATCAAATAGCGTGCTTGTGGTGGATTGCAGAATAAAATACTTTATTTTTTAAATTTGACCCATGTCATTTTTCTCTCTAGCTTTTCTGAACTTGCAAGGATACCAGGAGATGTTTTCTTTTTGTACCCTATTTATATATAAAAAGGAGTTTAAAACAAAACATGATAAAGTCGCTCTTTCCATTTATACTTTCATTTCCTTTTTATACTTTCCTATACATGTAATACAAAACACATACTCCGCATGCCAAACGAAGAGCCTGCAAACGTGTATGCCCTTTATACACCACCCCAGCGGAGAAGGAGACCAGGAAGACAACTCACATCATACCTAACTTGTATTCAACGCTTGCTTGGAGAAAGTGATGGCATGCCGCGACCAGACCAAATCGCAACACTTGCCCAAGATCGCAATAAATGGAAGAAGCTTGAAGTCGACTACTCCGCAGCCGAAGGATGATGAATACCAAACAATTCCTAGAAAGTGAAATCAATAAGTTTTCTACAAAAAGTCATAAAAGGAAAGCGAGAGGTGAAACAGATGGTGCAGCTTGACTAAAATGAATGTTGGGAATACTTAGGAACCAATATTGGTTATTACAGTCAATCTGGGTTTTTTTTTAGAGCGTATAGGCTTAGGAATAACCTTCTTGGAAAAAATGACAACATTCATTGAGGGGGAAAAACTCTCGGAATGCAACTGATTTCAGTATTTCAACAAGCCAATGTTGCAATCAACAAAATTAAATTAATGCTTGAGATCTCAACATTGTGGCAAAGCTACCCATTGAACACAGATTAAATCAAATCAGGCTTTGCCCTTCATCGACATTTTAACACTGTTACCTCCCGAGTGAAAGTTGGAAATATCACTCTGGTGGGACTCGAACCCACGACCTCCCGCTTTCTAGTGCAGATGTCTTACCACTCGACCACCGAGCTAGATCGGTTGGCTGGTTCGAATCTGATGTACATAGCAGCGGGTACCGCATAAATGCGGCGAACACAGATTGGAAACAACATGCATTATATGGATGAAAAATCTCAATTGCCGAGTTAATACAGAAGGCGTTGGAGCAAGTCATTTAATATAATATCACCTTTTAAACGCAATGACCCTAAAACCTGTTTCGTCCCCAAAAAAGCAAGCATTTATTTTGTATTCCGACTGTTTGGAACAACAAAGAAAATGACACATAATACTTGTTTCAACAGCTGTCAACAACTGTAGTACACAATACAACCCTGCTTTGGCAAACAAAATGATTTATAAAATCTTTTTTTTTTAAGACGGGCCTCAAAAGGATTTTTTTAATATTTTTAACTTTTAAACTGGTTATCGCTGGTGATGTTGGAAGACAATTGTGACGAC
>NW_024037052.1:8672603-8723078 GCF_015706575.1 Patiria miniata | reverse complement strand
ACACGATATATCAACTGAAGCTTCATAAATTTGCCGCCACCCTACCACTTGAGACAAATTTCAACGGAGACAAAATAACTCCAACCTATCCGTTGAAATTATTAGAATTTACTGTGAATATAATGTGACTGAATTCATAGAAGTTATTGTGTTGTCTTATTTTCCCCCTGAAAACAGGCTCTCCATACAAAGAATGTTTTGATGAAAAATCCATTTATTACAATACATTTGTTTGATTTGCAAACCACCCAAGTTTTTTTTGTCAAAAGCGTTCTCAAACATCAACTATTACAATAACCACTCTAACAATCGACAAAGCCCAATAACTGTTATTAAATTTTTAGCATGAGCACTCGAATAGTCCTGATACTTTCCTTGATGGCGATAAACCTTTGATTTGCATATTTCACAATTACATTGAAAGTTGAGAGTTGTATTTCCACCAGTCACCAATGGCAGTACTCTACCTTTAATGCATTTGTCGAGAGTGGTGACTAACAATGAGTTGGGGTCAAGTGATTTTCATAAACAAGCATTATTCGAAAACATACAATTAGTAAGAAAATTCCTTGAAAAAAAAAAACATGATATATCAACTGAAGCTTCATAACTTTGCCGCCCTACAACTTGAGGACAAAATCAACATAAGAAAAAATTACTCCAACCTTTCAGCTTGAAATTATTAGAATTTAATGTGAATATAATGTGACTGAAAGTGAATGTTTGTCTTTTTTATGAAAATAGGCTCTCCCTTGATAGAATGTTTTGGTTAAAAATCCATTAATTACAATACATTGGTTTGATTTGCAAATCCCCCAAGTTTTTCATCAAAAACATTCTCAAACATCAACTTTAACATTAATTACTTTCAACTCCAACAATCGATTATTACTTTCAACTCCAACGATCGATAATACCCAATCACTGTTGTTTAATTGAAACACAAATACTTTAAAGATTATGCAGGAAAATGTGGTGCATGTACATGTATTTCATGGGTTATTAAGAAGAGGCTCTCAGGTCAAATTCAATATTTTTTTCCTACACACACTTTCTAATAGCCAGAGTCCTTATGAAAGTTGAAAACAGATCACAAGTCTCTTGCCTAATATTTAAATGGTAAAAAATATCATTTTATTTTGATACCCTTCCATTAAAAATTGAAAAAAAAATTTGTCATATTAACAACTATATATACGGTAGGTCTGTACATTTTTGAAAGGGAATTCTCAGTTCATGTCTGCGTGTGCATGACTATCAATCAAAGTGAGGTAGATTTAAGATTCTTTAATAAAATCTTGACTTAAATAGTCCGTGAAATCTGTTGATTTTTTTTTCCACATGCCTTTACATTTTGAACACAACTTATTTGAAAACTATTTTAAACATCAAGGCAATACTCAGCGGCGATAAAGTTCAGGTTCCAAGCCTTAAAATGGTATAAAAATAATAGTGGTACTTTTTCCGCACCGATGCTAGAGCCTCGTCAAAAAAGCTGCAGGCTTTCTGGGACACACGCTGTATTAAATATACAGGCCTACTTTTTGTTTGTACAAGTGTCGTCACGCTCAGGTTCATACAAAAGGAGCATCAACTAAAAAGACTTTTGACAACATTTTAATGGAGGTTTTCCCACTGCCATGATTACTCCCTTGAGGATTCTTTGACTATTGAAAAAAAAGTGCAGAGAAAAAAAATAAAAAGACTTTAGAGCCCCTCTTCAAGCTACATGTACGTTACTGTTTCGTGTGGTACTTAACACACAGTACCAATACAAAGCACTGTAGTACTTTGTACTGCAGTAGCCTTTATCTTGTGCTTTTTCTCCTGACCGCGTTTATTATATTATAGACCTTATACTTACGCACTGCCAGGTTCTTTTGTCCAATATGGGAACTGAAGCTGTGATACAAGCTTGACATTCCTTCTTCCCTGGTACCTTTTCTTTCAAGATGAGTTCTGTCTGCATCTTGTTTGGACCAAGGAAATTTGTCTCCTAAATAGAAAAATTTGTAAATAAACATAAATATTTTTATAAACAAATTATTCCACATGATAAATGTACAATGTACATGTACGCAGTCAATTTAGCAACCATCCTATATTACAAATGTAGAAGTCTTTTTCAAATGCAATCATGATAATAAAAAGAAAGATGTTATAAATTACACCATCAGTGCATAAATTAAATATTTACATTACACGTATTGCCCATGGCAACACTATTGTCTGGGCTAAATTATATAATGTCACCTTTTTAGAAAGGTGGGAGAAAGGCTCAGTTTCAGACGTGGAAATGGTGCATTTCCCATAATAAATCCTATTTAAATAAAAACTACAATCACTACAGTTATATGTAAATACAACTTCTCAAATCAAACTCAACTCTTACAGAGTTATGTCAATGACAGCACTTTATAATCACTCAGAAGTGTTAAATCAAAATTGATTGGGTTAAATTCAACATGTTAACATGATTAATTAAAACATATACGGGGTGTGTATAAAAATAGGAAACCCAAAGTAAATGAATATGTACAAAATCAAATAACTTTTTCCTCATAAATTATAGACAAGTGTCTGTGACCATGGATGACTGGCTGGTTTGTTATGCAACGGCTGAAATGGCAGTGGGCGAAATGGGACAACATTCAAAGCTTTGTGTGGAAAGTAGAGGTGGAAGTGACATTAAAGACATTGGTTCAAAAGGAGTTAACTTCAACAATGAGAGTGGTTTAATCACAGTGTCAACATTGAATAATTTGTTGTCAAGAAAATGTTGTCTTCTTTCGTTAAAAAAAGCCGGTTCACATGCCCTGAATACCAATTGCCAGTTTGCAACAACTTGGCCCAGTGCAGGTTTTGACCCTTGACAGAATAACAGTGACTGCTCAGTCATCCATGGTCACAGACACACAATCAGGGTATCACTGGAAAGAGGAGACATGGATCTTTCATTTGGTCTATAATTTATTTGGAAATGTTCATTAGATATTATATAAATTACAATTGGGTTTCCTTTTTTTGTGGAACCGCCCTGTATGCAGGTCGTTTTAAATTTTTAAAGAGTTTTCACAGATCAATCTTTTTTTATCAGAAACATGTGTTTTGCAAACAATATCATGGAACCCACCCTTTCCTGATACACGAAGAGGTCTTGATCCTTCAGCTAACTCGGATGGCATCTCACGTGAGCTGGATCTGGTTTCAGTTTCGACTAAAGAATACACAAAAAAAATATGTTTCTAAACAAATGTTAAGGATGCAGGCCCTGTTCCTTGCCTGTGTGTTACACATTATATTGTTTAATGTAATACAGCTACATCTTGCAGTGGTTGGGATGTAGACAGACTGACCATTCAACCCAAGACCACAAGAATGCAGGACTGAGTTTCCCCAGCTAAGGTGGATCACACATTCTGGATGCATGGTTCCTCTTCTTGAAATTTTTTTGGGATAGCCAATCACAAGGCCCAAGACGGGCCACTCAAGGTGACGACTAAAAAGGAAGAATGGGAATAATCAAAGAGGAAATGAAAAAAGTAGAAAGACGACTATTGATGTTGCATTTAATTGAGACAGATCGTAAGTGGATTGAAAGCAGGATGCAAGAAGTGAGGGGAAAAACTGGATGAGTATCTCCTAGTATTCGCTTTGGGGAAAACAGTGTAAGGATGAGAATGGGCAGATAAACATGTGGAGCAGCAAAATGTATGTTTAGGTGGAACAACCAGTGGAAGTCCACTGGAGCACCTGCCAAATTAACATATGTAAAAGAGGCTCAAAGAAGCTACAGAACGACTGAGAGGTTCCAGGGAAGAAGCTAGGTCACGTCCTACTAGATTTGCAATACGTCTTTAAATTTTTTTCAAGCAGGGACAAATGACAAGCTGGAGCACCAGCCCAAATATGACAACAGTATTCCATGACAGCACACATTGTGGACTTATACAAGTAGAGCATAACTGCTGGAGGAAGATATTGCCGGGCACGACATAAGCAGCCTACTATCAATGGGCCTGATATCATGTACATGTATCAAGAAAGTAGTAAGTTAAACTGAAATGTTATAGTTGCTTTAGTAACAATTCAATTTAATTTCACTTAGGCATGGGCGTTGCACAGGGGGGCAAGGAGGGGGGGCGCTTGCCCCCCCCCCCCTGGAAAAGCAACCAAAAAAAAAATAGGAAGGAAGAAAAAAAAAGAAGAAAAAAAGAAAAGAAAAGAGGCGCGAAGTCATAGTGGTGTAAATTTATGATGGAGTTGGGGGGGGGGCAAATATCAACCTACCTCTTCTTGGAGTACACCTAGGTGCACATGAAGGGCTTGGTTCTCTGGCTGATGATGACTTGTTGAAACAGGTTTGAAGTGAGACTAGAAAAAAAAGAAGAAGACTTTTATTGAAAATTAAATTTCAACAAAATGATTTTGCATGGAATTTATAAACATTCATTGAACAGTTATCCGTAGAATTTTCCACAAAGAAAACAGGAAGGTAACAGGTAATTTTTATGTCATCTTTCAAAGCTCCAGTCAGTAGCCGTGTCACTCGTAGCTGCTCTATTTTCTTGTCTACACAATTGATAGCAACGCGAGGCCAGCGAATGATGGCCGTAAAAAGGGCTTCAGAAAATTCGCAATTTTCTTGGCAAACCACAACCGATCCAAACAAACAAAGTTGTTTTGGGTAGTTAAAGACCTACTACATACATTCATCAAGGTATTTTTTTCTATAAAGAAAGATTTCCATGCATTTTGACGATATTATTTCACGGACAAATCGACTAAAAATTAGGTCATGCAATTTCGGTGTTTTTTTTTAGAACGACGAAAGTCTCCCAAAGTAATCAAAGGAAAGAGTGAACCTTCATCTACAAGTAATCTCGTGAACGTGATGTCGTTAGTATTTAAAGAATTCTATGTACACCTAATGTTTCCAACAACTTTCATTTTTCACAACGCGAAAAGATCGTCACCATTGTAAAGCATAGAGTGAGGAACCCAAACACGGTGTGACCTTGTGACCCCATACGCATCGCCTGCACACTGATTAGTCGAGCTTGAGATGGCCTGCTTAATATTCATAAGTCATTCATTGCACGTTCGCACGTGCTGTTCAGGCTGTTGGCCTACTTACGTTCATTTACATGCGTACATGTGATTGTGAATCATGAAATCTCGCAAAAGTCTTCATTTTTTAACAGGCAATTTGGACCAAACATTAGAAGACTTCTGCACGTGTTTCACATGAAAATGAAGCGTATACTTGCCTTTATGTACTAAGCCTTGACATTTGTTTTGGCCTTTTTTAAGAATCGAATGTACACCTAAAAATTAACGGCCCTCGATTTTGTTGATAAAAAATATGATTTTGTTTGACAGGCCATAACAACACTTTATATTTGTCAAAAGCAGTTATTTTTGTTATCAAAATAAAACACACGATTTCCACTTTTTGACTTATTTAGCCATCTTGGCCAAACAGTGCATGTATTGAGGCACTTTTTGTGTTTTTCTGTAATCTCGAATACATCTCGTAAAATCTTGCGTACGCTTTTGGGCCATGCGTGCTTGACCTCGGGACGAGAAACTGACGTCAAACAGGGCTGTGTGCGTGACACGGCTACTGACTGGCTCTCTCAATTCATTATGTAATTTCAATTCCAATTATAATGGTAATGAATCAAGGCAGGCAATGCACCCTTGTTTCAATTTATTTGATGTCTTTAGCCAACATGAGTTAGTTATATCCCATAATGTAGCTGCATGAGCTGCACAGGAATAGTAAAGTTAATGTTTGTAAAAAATTTGTTAAATCTACCCTGGTTCATTTCCTGTTCATCTTCATCTCCATCGTCATCAATTTCATCAGTTGCTTCCATCTCAATATCTGCATATAATTTACAAAAACAATATCCAATGAAGAAGTGGGTAGCCAGTAAGAAAAACTAGAAGCCCAATATAACAACAAATACCCCACACACAACAAATACCCCAAACACACCAAAGAAAGGACAGACAAACAAACAACCAAACAGACAGACAGACAGACAATATAGACGATTATGACAATTTTGAAAATTTTGATGAGAAAACTTGTTTTTCTGGTAGTGCTACACATCTATTGTGCCAATATTCTCATTATTAAGTAAATGTAAACAGACCAAATGTGAAAAGGCTTAGTCTTGCTGCAGAATAAAGACCTCTAGGTTGTGATCATATTGGCAAGAAAAGTGTGCCTTCTGCTCTGTACTCTACTGTCATGGCATGCAACACCCCATCTGTCTGAATCTTGCAACTATGACCACAACCTAACTTTTAATCCTATATTGAATTAATTGTTCTTTCTTATAACCACAAATGCCGTTTAATAAGGAGACACTTAATGGTCATAACTAGCACCTTAGGGAGACAAAATGGAATATGCTGACATTTCAATGTCACCCTTATGTCTCAGCTCCTATTTAGAGGCAGATTTTTAATGCCGTAAATAGGCTACATTGATTTCAGATTTGTATTCAAGGCACTGCAAGTGGATCACAAGTCCCTACAAGTCCATCACAAGTCTTTTAGTCTTATCACTAGCTTTTCAAATGAACCGCTTCAAAAGCATTCATTTGTCATTGTTCATCAATAGTTTCTTGTGAATGGCATTTATGGAAAGACTTGTGAGTGGATTTGTGAAACGTCTTGCAGGGAACTTGAATACAACTCTGACTCCTGGTCCCAAAAATAATACCATAAACATATTGGGGTTGGATGGTGTAAAATTGGGGTTAAGGGTCAGAAAAGGTGGAATCTGATGTAAAGGTCCATAGGAAAGTCTCCCTTAAGTAAGGTACCACTACAGTATTGGTAAGTATGTGTATTTATTTACCTTCAACTTGTATGTCATCCAGAGACTTGCCTGCCCATTGGCCCACATCACCAGCATCAATGGCCATCAATAACTTGGAGACCTTGCACAGTTCAATTGTTGAGTCCTGCACCCTGTAGAAGTCTTTATGTATGTTGACGCTATGGCCAAGATGGCTAGCAACCCATTCTAATTGGTGTGGCTGTAGGCTTAGAATCTGTGCAACTGTTGCAGTGTATTTCTGCATTTTAGTTGTGCGGATGTCTTGTGGTGAGTCAAGAGACACTTCTGAGATAATTTCTTTGAGAACATGACCAGCCTGCATGTGTGTGGATGGTGTGTTTCTCGCAAACATATACTGGTTGGATGGAGGAATGAAAAGATGCCTCAACTTGGAAATTGCATTTAGTGATTTACTGCAGTCTGGAGGAACAATAACAGGGACTGTTCGCCCCCGTTTTCCAATCATCTTCAAGAGGTCGTGACTCTCAAGCAGCTTCTTTTCAAGAGATGTCATCTGGCATAACAGCTCTTCTACCCTTGAGTTGTTCCATCCTGGTCGATTAATGTATGTGTCAGTGGTGATCTGTGAGAGCTCCAATGGCCGTCGTTTGTTGAACAACAAGAGACGTACAAGTGTGACTTTCTGCATCCGCTTTAAAAAGCTGTAGTTGGCAGTAGAAGAAGTTGTGAACATTTCATTGCATTTCTTAACCTCACTGGTAACATACTTGGACAGTTTCTGAAGGTCACTGGTTTTAGGTAAACTCACAGGTTTCTTGCTTTTGCGAGTGTTAAGGGTATTGCAAGCTGAGGCAGAAACTTTAAGACCCCATTCTGATCTATGTAGCTGCAGAAACTTATTAGCTTCCTCTTCAGATGTGATGTCATGGGATCGTATGGCCCTTCCTCTTTTAATCCGAGCAAGCCAGGCCAAATCATATCCTGCTTTGAGGGCAAACGATGGACGCTGTAGCTCATGATCACCACCTTCCCCCTCATCCTGTCCTGCCAAATCCTCAACAGCTTGAATTACAGCATCAAACTTAGATGGCTTTAAGAAGTCACCCATAGTTACTCCGCCATCATTTACAAGTTTTTCACAAAACAAACACGCATTGAATTTGTTGTAAGCTCGGATCAAACCACCCTCTACCTCCTTCTGTTTGTAATACTCGATGTGGATTTCATCAAATGAGGAGTCACTTCCATCAGAAGATGAATCAGAAGACGGTTGCACTTTGCCATTAGCTTCTAGCTCTGCTTTACCTCTGCAAGGCCGTGGTTGGAATTGTGAGCTATTATCTGTTAGCTGGTCAAATACAATTGATTCCTCATCAGATTCAGATTCATCTGACTCCGAACCATGATAGTCTGAACTATTCTCTGAAGTGTCTGATGAGTCCTCTTCAGTTGCACTTTCTGAATTGTCAGTCGTCATCTGCACAGTTTTGCCATGAGCTTGTATGACTTTATTTTGGAAGGGCAGTTTTACAGGCTCCTGCAACAAATGACGATCATCAATGATAGAATGAAAACTTTCCATATCTATGTGACATTCGGTTTTCTGATTGCCATACACATATCCTCCACAAATATCTTCCAGGATATCAAAAGCTGAAGGATCAGGACGACATGGCACGTCTGTTGACAACATGTGAATAGGAATGCTTGCTATATTTGGTTACATCAGTGGCACAAGACACCTCAGACAGACTGCTTGGACGAGTGCTTAAGAGCATTGTGCTATTGGTGGCATCATCAGTAGACCCGGAGTCGACAGTAGGAAGCACCTCAGACAGACTGCTTGGACGAATGCTTGTGAGCATTGTGCTATTGGTGACATTATCAGTGGACCTAGAGTCGACAGTAGGAAGCACCTCAGACAGACTGCTTGGACGAATGCTTGCCAGCATTGTGCTATTGGTGACATCATCAGTAGACCCAGAGTCGACAGTAGGAAGCACCTCAGACAGACTGCTTGGACAAATGCTTGCAAGCATTGTGTTATTGGTGACATTATCAGTGGACCTAGAGTCGACAGTAGGAAGCACCTCAGACAGACTTCTTGGACGAATGCTTGCCAGCATTGTGCTATTGGTGACAGTAGGAAGCACCTCAGACAGACTGCTTGGACGAGTGCTTGCTAGCATTGCGCTATTGGTGGCATCATCAGTTGACTCAGAGTCCACAGTAGGAAGCACTTCAGACAGACTGCTTGGACGAATACTTAAGAGCATTGTGCTATCGGTGACATCATCAGTAGACCCAGAGTCGACAGTAGGAAGCACCGCAGACAGACTGCTTGGACGAGTGCTCGTGAGCATTGTGCTATCGGTGGCATCATTAGTGGACCCAGAGTCGACAGTAGGAAGCACCTCAGACAGACTGCTTGGACAAATGCTTGAGACCATTGTGCTATTGTTGACATCATCAGTAGACCCAGAGTTGACAGTAGGAAGCACCTCAGACAGACTGCTTGGACGAGTGCTTGTGAGCATTGTGCTATCGGTGGCATCATTAGTGGACCCAGAGTCGACGGTAGGAAGCACCTCAGACAGACTGCTTGGACAAATGCTTGAGAGCATTGTGCTATTGGTGACATCACCAGTAGACCCAGAGTCGACAGTAGAAAGCACCTCAGACAGACTGCTTGGACGAATGCTTGTAAGCATTGTCCTATTGGTGGCAATATCAGTGGACCCAGAGTCGACAGTAGGACGCACCTCAGACAGACTGCTTGGACTAAGGCTTGTGAGCATTGTGCTATTGGTGACATCACCAGTAGACCCAGAGTCGACAGTAGGAAGCACCTCAGACAGACTGCTTGGACGAATGCTTGAGAGCATTGTGCTATTGGTGACATCACCAGTAGACCAAGAGTCGACAGTAGAAAGCACCAAAGACAGACTGCTTGGAAGAATGCATGTGAGCATTGTGTTATTGGTGACATCATCGGTAGACCCAGAGTCGACAGTAGGAAGCACCTCAGACAGACTGCTTGGACAAATGCTTGCGAGCATTGTGCTATTGGTGACATTATCAGTGAACCCAGAGTTGACAGTAGGAAGCACCTCAGACAGACTGCTTGGACAATTGCTTGCGAGCATTGTGCTATTGGTGACATTATCAGTGGACCCAGAGTTGACAGAAGGAAGCACCTCAGACAGACTGCTTGGACTAAGGCTAGCGAGCATTGTGCTATTGGTGACATCATCAGTGGACCCAGAGTCGACAGAAGGAAGCACCTCAGACAGACTGCTTGGACTAATGCTTGCAAGCATTGTGCTATTGGTGGCATCATTAGTTGAATCAGGTTTGACAGTAGGAAGCACCTCAGACGGACTGCTTGGACGAGTGCTTGCCAGCATTGTGCTAGTGGTGACATTATCAGTGGACCCAGAGTCGACAGTAGGAAGCACCTCAGACAGACTGCTTGGACGAATGCTTAAGAGCATTGTGCTATTGGTGACATTATCAGTAGACCCAGAGTTGACAGTAGGAAGCACCTCAGACAGACTGCTTGGACGAATACTTAAGAGCATTGTGCTATCGGTGACATCATCAGTAGACCCAGAGTCGACAGTAGGAAGCACCTGAGACAGACTGCTTGGACGAGTGCTTGTGAGCATTGTGCTATTGGTGACATCATTAGTGGACCTGGAGTTGACAGTAGGAAGCACCTCAGACAGACTGCTTGGACAAATGCTTGAGAGCATTGTGCTATTGGTGACATCACCAGTAGACCCAGAGTCGACAGTAGGAAGCACCTCAGACAGACTGCTTCGATGAGTGATTGAGAGCATTGTGCTATTGGTGACCTTATCAGTGGACCCAGAGTCGACAGTAGGAAGCACCTCAGACAGACTGCTTGGACGAGTGCTTGTGAGCATTGTGCTATCGGTGGCATCATTAGTGGACCCAGAGTCGACAGTAGGAAGCACCTCAGACAGACTGCTTGGACAAATGCTTGCGAGCATTGTGCTATTGGTGACCTTACCAGTGGACCCAGAGTCGACAGTAGGAAGCACCTCAGACAGACTGCTTGGACTAAGACTGGTGAGCATTGTGCTATTGGTGACAGTAGGAAGCACCTCAGACAGACTGCTTGGACTAAGGCTTGTGAGCATTGTGCTATTGGTGACAAGACTGCTTGGAATGCTTGACACAGGACAATTATCTTCAGGATTGCAGTGAATATCTGGGTGTGTAGTTTGTGAAATGCATCTATTACTCTTCCTCCATGGCAAACAGATGTCACCATAGTCATAGGTAAGTTCTTGCCCAACGGAAATGTCCCTTAATGCAAAAAGAAACAAGTAAGGGATGCCACTGAAGACTCTTTTTTTCATGACACACAAGGGAATGACATGGTCATCATTCACTAGTCCTCCAAGCCTGGAATCATCATGGGTGGCATCAATACTGCAGGTCAACAAGACAAAAAAAAACAGTGCATAAGTTTGACTGCTCAATAAAAATACATCAGGCACATTTTCCGAATTAGAGCATGATAAGGGCATTCATCACAAATCATGGGTTACACATTTTCTGAATTTGATTATTTTCCAAACATGCATGGACTTACTCCATAGAGCATTCATCACCAATCATGGGTCACACAATTTTCTGAATTTGATTATTTACACATTTTCTGAATTTGATTATTTTCCAAACATGCATGGACTTACTCCATAGGGCATTCATCACCAATCATGGGTTACACATTTTCTGAATTTGATTATTTTCCAAACATGCATGGACTGACTCCATAGGGCATTCATCACCAATCATGGGTTACACATTTTCTGAATTTGATTATTTACACACTTTCTGAATTGGATTATTTTCCAAACATGCATGGACTTACTCCATAGGGCATTCATCACCAATCATGGGTTACACATTTTCTGAATTTGATTATTTTCCAAACATGCATGGACTGACTCCATAGGGCATTCATCACCAATCATGGGTTACACATTTTCTGAATTTGATTATTTACACACTTTCTGAATTGGATTATTTTCCAAACATGCATGGACTTACTCCATAGGGCATTCATCACCAATCATGGGTTACACATTTTCTGAATTTGATTATTTCCCAAACATGCATAAACTGACTCCATAGGGCATTCATCACCAATCATGGGTTACACATTTTCTGAATTTGATTATTTTTCAAACATGCATGGACTGATTCCATAGGGCATTCATCACTAATCATGGGTGACACATTTTCTGAATTTGATTATTTCCTAAACATGCATGGACTGATTCCATAGGGCATTCATCACCAATCATGGGCTACACATTTTCTGAATTTGATTATTTTCCAAACATGCATGGACTGACTCCATAGGGCATTCATCACCAATTTTTTTTTTAAACAGTTTTCTGAATTTGATTATTTTCCAAACATGCATGGACCTACTCCATAGGGCATTCATCACCAATCATGGGTTACACATTTTCTGAATTTGATTATTTACACATTTTCTGAATTTTATTATTTCTCAAACAAGAATGGACTGACTGTGATATGATATGATAGAATAATGACAAGACTAACGATGTATTAAGTGAAGTTCTGTAGCTCATGTTCCACGCTCCATGTACAGTAATCAAGTTACCCTGGGAGGTATAGATCAAAGGTTATATGAATATGCATGGTCCCATTACATCCCCCCTTTTGAGAACAAAATCTATGAATGAAAGTGAGGGTTAAATGAACTAGATTTTGTAGCAAATTTGGAAATACATATACAATGCATTGTCCTGTGTGTCGAAGGAATGAACTAATCGCCAAATTATCATCTAATTTGCTGAACCAAGTAGGAAACTTTTCTACTTGGTGTTGTAACACATCCTTTTCGCACAATTTTCTCTTATTTTCTAAATGACAAAAACAAAACTTAAAATTTGTCTGCATAAAAAATTGTTTCTTTGTTGAACAAAGTGAACTAAAATTGTCTTTACTTAGTTACTTTTTTCTTTTACGCTAGTACTTCTTTCTGTGCCTTGTAACGACAAAAAAAAATACATTAAAAGAATAAAACTTAAAAAAAAAATGAATTTGTTGTCTCTAAGCGTTACTTGAAACAGGCTTATGTTTCAATCAGTCTTTGTGGTTTCTTCACTACGCGGCCACTGCGTGTACGGTATGGTTCAGTAGGCACAGCAGGTAAGTTAGTGATAGAGTTGTTGTTGTCACTGTGTTGTTTCTGATCAGTAGACTTGCTCCCAGTCTTCCTCAGTATAGACTTGGGGGCATGTGGGTTGAGTGACGGGGTATGTACGCTAGCAACTGGTGGGTCTGCAAAGCGGAGTGTCTTTCTCATTGGTTCAGTATTGCGAATGTGCACTCTGTTACGGCGTAAGCTTTGTCCAGTTGGTGTCTGAACAATGAATGATCTGGGTTCTGGACAAGCATCTTTGACAACTGCGGGTGTCCATTTCCCAGTGTGATGATCTTGAACCGTCACGTGTTGTCCCGGTACCAGTGATGATAGTTTGCGCATACCATCACGGTCATGGTACTCCTTCTGTTTGTCTTGGCGCTGGGCCAACCTGGCATACACGTCATCTTTGTCGTGCCGGTTGTGTCGAATCTTCGACGGAAGATTGTCCTTGAGTTTGCGACCATTGAGTAGCTCTGCAGGTGAGGGAAGAGCACTGTCTATCGGAGTTGTGCGGAGGCATAGGAGTGCAAGGTAGGGGTCCATGTTGGACTGCTTTGCCTTTGTCAAGGTCAATTTCACAGTCTGTATCATCCGCTCGATGAAACCGTTACTCCTTGGATACCTTGGGCTTGATGTTACGTGATCAAATTCCCAGTCTTGGGAGAATTTGTGGTACTCACGGCTGTCGTACTGCGGCCCATTGTCACTTATGACTTTGGTGGGGATACCTTGCTCACTGAAGATTTGTTTTGTGAGAGTTATTACCGCTGCACTCGAACACCGACCACTCACGCGACGTACAAATGTAGCTTTGGAATAATAGTCCGCGATGATGAGGTAGTCAGCATTGTCAAAATGGAATAGATCCGTTCCGACGGTCTGCCAAGGCCGCTGGGGTATCTCATGAGGTAGTAGAGGCTCATAAGACTGCTTGCGCTGATGTGTTTGGCACACAACACATTTCCCAACCAACTGTTCAATGTCCTTGTTGATACCTGTCCAATACACGCACACTTTGGCTCGCAGTTGGCATTTGTTGACACTTTGGTGTCCGGCGTGTATTTTTGCGAGTGTCTCTCGTTGCATGGATTCGGGAATGATGATTCTGTCTCCCTTGACGACTAGGCCGTTGTCGACCGACAGTTCGTCTCTACATGACCAGTAGTGACGTATGCATTTAGGCAGATCCTTGGGATCCTCCGGCCAGCCAGTCATGATTGTCTCAGACAATGGTCGTAGAGTAGAATCACTAGCTGTCTCTTGCTTGAGCTGAGTGAGTCTAGCTTGAGAGAACTGTATGGCGTAGATTGTCGTATCAAAGTTGATCTGAGGGCCATACGCGGGATTGAGTCGCGAAAGAGCGTCTGCGAGTAATAGTTCGCGTCCCGGCTTGTATACGATCGTGAAATCATAGGGCTGCAAACGCAACATCATACGCTGGAGTCTTGGGGGTGTGTTAGCGAGGCTTTTGTGTTGGATGTTCTCCAAGGGCTTGTGGTCAGACTCCACAACGAACTTTGACCCGTAAAGGTAAGTGTGGAATCGTGTACAACCAAACACCACTGCAAGCAACTCGCGTTCGATGTTTGCGTATCGTTTCTCAGTTTCTGTCAGTGCTTTGCTCGCGAATGCCACAGGTTTGTTGTTTTGCAGGAGTGTCGCTCCGAGTCCTTTCAGAGACGCGTCGACCTGTAGCACTGTGGGTTGTTGAGGGTCGAAGTGGGTGAGCGTACACTCAGTACCGATTAGCGACTTGACATTTTTGAATGCTTTCTGGTGCGATTCCGTCCACTGCCACTCGCTTTCTTTGCGTAGCAGTGCGCGGAGTGTGTCCGTATGATCAGCGAGTCTGGGGAGAAACGGCGCGAGGTACTGCACCATGCCCAGAAACTGCTGAAGTTCGTTGACATTCTGCGGTGCAGGAAGTGCATGTATGTCTTGCACCTTCTCCGGGTCGGGGTGCACACCAGAGGCATCGTACAGGCATCCGAAGAACCTAATGCAAGGGGTTCTCACCTCGCACTTGCTGAGATTGAAGATCAGGCCGTATTTGCGAGCGACTTGCATGACGTTGTGTAAGTGTTTGTCATGTTCTTCGACTGTAGAACCGAAGACTGCGATATCATCTGCAATCCCCAAAGTGCCAGGGCATTGCTCCAGGATCATGTCCATTTTCTCCTGGAAGATATCCTGGGAGACTTTCAGCCCGAAGGGTAGGCGACGGAAACGATACCGTCCAAATGGCGAATTGAAGGTTGTCAAGATACTGGACTCCTCATCCAGCACGATGCTCCAGTACCCATGTCGTGCATCCAGCTTGCTGAACACTTTAGCGCCACTGAATTGATGTGTGATTTCTTCCAGTGTTGGCGTTTTGTGATATGTCCGCTTGGAGGCTTTGTTCAGTGCTTGCGGGTCTAGGCACACGCGAAGACTGCCGTTGGGCTTTCTGCTGAATGCCAGTGACGAAACCCAGTCTGTGGGCTCCATGACCTTGGTAATGACATTCATGCTTTCCATTCTGTCCAGTTCAGTCTTAAGCTCCTCCTTGATCTGGATTGGGTACTTTCGTGGAGGATGTACGACCGGACATGCATCCTCTCGTAGCGTGATATGGTATTCACCGGGGAATTTACCAATCCCAGTGAAGCGATCAAGATACATGCTCTGGAGGTCATCTTTCGTTGGTATTGGCTGGATGGGCTCACGTTGTGTCTGCGATGTGCGATGAACACCCACGGAACTGTCACTGCGTCGCGGTGTTTTGCGTATCGCACAGTTGAGTGTGATGAGGTGGAGAGCTCGTGAGGTTGGAAGTCCAAGGATTGCCGGACCTGTAGTATCGGCGACGAAGAAATCTGCGTCAAGCCAGTCTGTCTCACCGTAGCTGCATGGAATTTTGACGCATCCGTATTGTTGAATTCGGGTTCCATTGTAGGCTGTGAGAAACGTACTTTGCGGTGTAGTGGAGCCCGGCTGAGGATACCCATCTGCGTCCAGTGATCGCGGAAACATGCGTCGAAATGTGCGAAGGGGGAGTAGGTTCCCTTGTGCGCCTGTGTCGACCTTGACATTAAACGTGTGTGATCCAGGACGATGTTTCAGTTTGATGCGAAGTATTGCGAAAAGTTCATCGCGAGTATCAGTTGAACGCTCAACGTCATCGTGATTGTGCTGGGCTGTGATGGTGTCGAAAGCGATGTTCTCAAACTGGTCCTGCATATCAGTCACTTCATACTCAACCGCGTTTACCTCGTTGGATTTACGAGGTTTGGAGCGCGATGAAGACTGACGACCGCGTTTAGGTGAGTATGATCCCCTGGTACGCGTGCGTGATTTGCGTGTGGTACGTGGTTTAGTCTTAGTGCCTGCTGTACTGAGGCACATGTGTTGCCAGTGTCCATCTTTGCCGCAACCATTGCATGTTGTGCCGTATGCGGGACACTTATCGCGAGGTCGATATGGGTGTCGTCCACCACAGTTTTTGCATTGTCCAAAAATGCATGAACTGAGTCCATCGGGCATTCATCACCAATCATTAGGGTTACACATTTTCTGAATTTGATTATTTCTCAAACAAGAATAGACTGATTCCATAGGGCATTCATCACCAATCATGAGTCACACATTTTCTGAATTTGATTATTTCCCAAACATGCATGGACATGACTCCATAGGGCATTCATCACCAATCATGGGCGACACATTTTCTAAATTTGATTATTTCCCAAACATGCATGGACTGACTCCATAGGGCATTCATCACCAATCATGGGTTACACATTTTCTGAATTTGATTGTTTTCCAAACATGCATGGACTGACTCCATAGGGCATTCATCACCAATCACGAGTTACACATTTTCTGAATTTGATTGTTTTACAAACATTCATGGACTTACTCCTTAGGGCATTCATCACCAATCATGGGTTACACATTTTCTGAATTTGATTATTTCCCAAATATGCATGGACTGACTCCATAGGGCATTCATCACCAATCATGGGTTTCACATTTTCTGAATTTGATTATTTTCCAAAAATGCATGAACTGAGTCCATAGGGCATTCATCACCAATCATTAGGGTTACACATTTTCTGAATTTGATTATTTCTCAAACAAGAATAGACTGATTCCATAGGGCATTCATCACCAATCATGAGTTACACATTTTCTGAATTTGATTATTTCCCAAACATGCATGGACTGACTCCATAGGGCATTCATCACCAATCATGGGTGACACATTTTCTGAATTTGATTATTTTCCAAACATTCATGGACTTACTCCTTAGGGCATTCATCACCAATCATGGGTTACACATTTTCTGAATTTGATTATTTCCCAAATATGCATGTACTGACTCCCTAGGGCATTCATCACCAATCATGGGTTTCACATTTTCTGAATTTGATTATTTTCCAAAAATGCATGAACTCAGTCCATTGGGCATTCATCACCAATCATTAGGGTTACACATTTTGTGAATTTGATTATTTTCCAAAAATGCATGAACTGAGTCCATAGGGCATTCATCACTAATCATGGGTTACACATTTTCTGAATTTGATTATTTCCCAAATATGCATGGACTGACTCCATAGGGCATTCATCACCAATCATGGGTTTCACATTTTCTGAATTTGATTATTTTCCAAAAATGCATGAACTGAGTCCATAGGGCATTCATCACCAATCATTAGGGTTACACATTTTGTGAATTTGATTATTTCCCAAATATGCATGGACTGACTCCATAGGGCATTCATCACCAATCATGGGTTTCACATTTTCTGAATTTGATTATTTTCCAAAAATGCATGAACTGAGTCCATAGGGCATTCATCACCAATCATTAGGGTTACACATTTTCTGAATTTGATTATTTCTCAAACAAGAATAGACTGATTCCATAGGGCATTCATCACCAATCATGAGTTACACATTTTCTGAATTTGATTATTTCCCAAACATGCATGGACTGACTCCATAGGGCATTCATCACCAATCATTAGGGTTACACATTTTCTGAATTTGATTATTTCTCAAACAAGAATAGACTGATTCCATAGGGCATTCATCACCAATCATGAGTTACACATTTTCTGAATTTGATTATATTTCAAACATGCATGGTCTGACTCCATAGGGCATTCATCACCAATCATGGGTTACACATTTTCTGAATTTGATTATTTCCCAAACATGCATAAACTGACTCCATAGGGCCTTCATCACCAATCATGGGTGACACATTTTCTAAATTTGATAATTTCCCAAACATGCATGGACTGACTCCATAGGGCATTCATCACAAATCATGGGTTACACATTTTCTGAATTTGATTATTTTCCAAACATGCATGGACTGACTCCATAGGGCATTCATCACCAATCATGGGTTACACATTTTCTGAATTTGAATATTTCCCAAACATGCATGGACTGACTCCATAGGGCATTCATCACCAATCATGGGTTACACATTTTCTGAATTTGATTATTTCCCAAACATGCATGGACTGACTCCATAGGGCATTCATCACCAATCATGGGTTACACATTTTCTGAATTTGATTGTTTTCCAAACATGCATGGACTGAATCCATAGAGCATTCATCACCAATCTTGAGTTACACATTTTCTGAATTTGATTATTTTCCAAACATTCATGGACTTACTCCTTAAGGCATTCATCACCAATCATGAGTTACACATTTTCTGAATTTGATTATTTTCCAAATATGCATGGACTGACTCCATAGGGCATTCATCACCAATCATGGGTTTCACATTTTCTGAATTTGATTATTTTCCAAAAATGCATGAACTGAGTCCGTAGGGTATCATCACCAATCATTAGGGTTACACATTTTCTGAATTTGATTATTTCTCAAACAAGAATAGACTGATTCCATGGGGCATTCATCACCAATCATGAGTTACACATTTTCTAAATTTGATAATTTCCCAAACATGCATGGACTGACTCCATAGGGCATTCATCACAATCATGGGTTACACATTTTCTGAATTGGATTATTTCCCAAACATGCATGGACTGACTCCATAGGGCATTCATCACCAATCATGGGTTACACATTTTCTGAATTTGATTATTTCCCAAACATGCATGGACTGACTCCATAGGGCATTCATCACCAATCATGGGTGACACATCTTCTGAATTTGATTATTTCCCAAACATGCATGGACTGACTCCATAGAGCATTCATCACCAATCATGAGTTACACATTTTCTGAATTTGATTGTTTTCCAAACATGCATGGACTGAATCCATAGAGCATTCATCACCAATCATGGGTTACACATTTTCTGAATTTGATTGTTTTCCAAACATGCATGGACTGAATCCATAGAGCATTCATCACCAATCATGAGTTACACATTTTCTGAATTTGATTATTTTCCACACATTCATGGACTTACTCCTTAGGGCATTCATCACCAATCATGGGTTACACATTTTCTGAATTTGATTATTTCCTAAATATGCATGGACTGACTCCATAGGGCATTCATCACCAATCATGGGTTTCACATTTTCTGAATTTGATTATTTTCCAAAAATGCATGAACTGAGTCCATAGGGCATTCATCACCAATCATTAGGGTTACACATTTTCTGAATTTGATTATTTCTCAAACAAGAATAGACTGATTCCATAGGGCATTCATCACCAATCATGAGTCACACATTTTCTGAATTTGATTATTTCCCAAACATGCATGGACTGACTCCATAGGGCATTCATCACCAATCATGGGTGACACATTTTCTAATTTGATTATTTCCCAAACATGCATGGACTGACTCCATAGAGCATTCATCACCAATCATGAGTTACACATTTTCTGAATTTGATTGTTTTCCAAACATGCATGGACTGAATCCATAGAGCATTCATCACCAATCATGGGTTACACATTTTCTGAATTTGATTGTTTTCCAAACATGCATGGACTGAATCCATAGAGCATTCATCATCAATCATGAGTTACACATTTTCTGAATTTGATTATTTTCCAAACATTCATGGACTTACTCCTTAGGGCATTCATCACCAATCATGGGTTACACATTTTCTGAATTTGATTATTTCCCAAATATGCATGTACTGACTCCCTAGGGCATTCATCACCAATCATTGGTTTCACATTTTGTGAATTTGATTATTTTCCAAAAATGCATGAACTGAGTCCATAGGGCATTCATCACTAATCATGGGTTACACATTTTCTGAATTTGATTATTTCCCAAATATGCATGGACTGACTCCATAGGGCATTCATCACCAATCATGGGTTTCACATTTTCTGAATTTGATTATTTTCCAAAAATGCATGAACTGAGTCCATAGGGCATTCATCACCAATCATTAGGGTTACACATTTTCTGAATTTGATTATTTCTCAAACAAGAATAGACTGATTCCATAGGGCATTCATCACCAATCATGAGTTACACATTTTCTGAATTTGATTATTTCCCAAACATGCATGGACTGACTCCATAGGGCATTCATCACCAATCATTAGGGTTACACATTTTCTGAATTTGATTATTTCTCAAACAAGAATAGACTGATTCCATAGGGCATTCATCACCAATCATGAGTTACACATTTTCTGAATTTGATTATTTTTCAAACATGCATGGTCTGACTCCATAGGGCATTCATCACCAATCATGGGTTACACATTTTCTAAATTTGATTATTTCCCAAACATGCATGGACTGACTCCATAGGGCCTTCATCACCAATCATGGGTGACACATTTTCTAAATTTGATAATTTCCCAAACATGCATGGACTGACTCCATAGGGCATTCATCACAAATCATGGGTTACACATTTTCTGAATTTGATTATTTTCCAAACATGCATGGACTGACTCCATAGGGCATTCATCACCAATCATGGGTTACACATTTTCTGAATTTGAATATTTCCCAAACATGCATGGACTGACTCCATAGGGCATTCATCACCAATCATGGGTTACACATTTTCTGAATTTGATTATTTCCCAAACATGCATGGACTGACTCCATAGGGCATTCATCACCAATCATGGGTTACACATTTTCTGAATTTGATTGTTTTCCAAACATGCATGGACTGAATCCATAGAGCATTCAACACCAATCTTGAGTTACACATTTTCTGAATTTGATTATTTTCCAAACATTCATGGACTTACTCCTTAAGGCATTCATCACCAATCATGAGTTACACATTTTCTGAATTTGATTATTTTCCAAATATGCATGGACTGACTCCATAGGGCATTCATCACCAATCATGGGTTTCACATTTTCTGAATTTGATTATTTTCCAAAAATGCATGAACTGAGTCCGTAGGGTATCATCACCAATCATTAGGGTTACACATTTTCTGAATTTGATTATTTCTCAAACAAGAATAGACTGATTCCATGGGGCATTCATCACCAATCATGAGTTACACATTTTCTGAATTGGATTATTTCCCAAACATCCATGGACTGACTCCATAGGGCATTCATCACCAATCATGGGTTACACATTTTCTGAATTTGATTATTTCCCAAACATGCATGGACTGACTCCATAGGGCATTCATCACCAATCATGGGTTACACATTTTCTGAATTTGATTGTTTTCCAAACATGCATGGACTGAATCCATAGAGCATTCATCACCAATCACGAGTTACACATTTTCTGAATTTGATTATTTTCCAAACATTCATGGACTTACTCCTTAGGGCATTCATCACCAATCATGGGTTACACATTTTCTGAATTTGATTATTTCCCAAATATGCATGGACTGACTCCATAGGGCATTCATCACCAATCATGGGTTTCACATTTTCTGAATTTGATTATTTTCCAAAAATGCATGGACTGACTCCATAGGGCATTCATCACCAATCATTAGGGTTACACATTTTCTGAATTTGATTATTTCTCAAACAAGAATAGACTGATTCCATAGGGCATTCATCACCAATCATGAGTCACACATTTTCTGAATTTGATTATTTCCCAAACATGCATGGACTGACTCCATAGGGCATTCATCACCAATCATGGGTGACACATTTTCTAAATTTGATTATTTCCCAAACATGCATGGACTGACTCCATAGAGCATTCATCACCAATCATGAGTTACACATTTTCTGAATTTGATTGTTTTCCAAACATGCATGGACTGAATCCATAGAGCATTCATCACCAATCATGGGTTACACATTTTCTGAATTTGATTGTTTTCCAAACATGCATGGACTGAATCCATAGAGCATTCATCACCAATCATGAGTTACACATTTTCTGAATTTGATTATTTTCCACACATTCATGGACTTACTCCTTAGGGCATTCATCACCAATCATGGGTTACACATTTTCTGAATTTGATTATTTCCTAAATATGCATGGACTGACTCCATAGGGCATTCATCACCAATCATGGGTTTCACATTTTCTGAATTTGATTATTTTCCAAAAATGCATGAACTGAGTCCATCGGGCATTCATCACCAATCATTAGGGTTACACATTTTCTGAATTTGATTATTTCTCAAACAAGAATAGACTGATTCCATAGGGCATTCATCACCAATCATGAGTCACACATTTTCTGAATTTGATTATTTCCCAAACATGCATGGACTGACTCCATAGGGCATTCATCACCAATCATGGGTGACACATTTTCTAAATTTGATTATTTCCCAAACATGCATGGACTGACTCCATAGAGCATTCATCACCAATCATGAGTTACACATTTTCTGAATTTGATTGTTTTCCAAACATGCATGGACTGAATCCATAGAGCATTCATCACCAATCATGGGTTACACATTTTCTGAATTTGATTGTTTTCCAAACATGCATGGACTGAATCCATAGAGCATTCATCATCAATCATGAGTTACACATTTTCTGAATTTGATTATTTTCCAAACATTCATGGACTTACTCCTTAGGGCATTCATCACCAATCATGGGTTACACATTTTCTGAATTTGATTATTTCCTAAATATGCATGGACTGACTCCATAGGGCATTCATCACCAATCATGGGTTTCACATTTTCTGAATTTGATTATTTTCCAAAAATGCATGAACTGAGTCCATCGGGCATTCATCACCAATCATTAGGGTTACACATTTTCTGAATTTGATTATTTTCCAAAAATGCATGAACTGATTCCATGGGGCATTCATCACCAATCATGGGTTACACATTTTCTGAATTTGATTATTTCTCAAACAAGAATAGACTGATTCCATAGGGCATTCATCACCAATCATGAGTTACACATTTTCTGAATTTGATTTTTCCCAAACATGCATGGACTGACTCCATAGGGCATTGATCACCAATCATGGGTTACACATTTTCTGAATTTGATTATTTCCCAAACATGCATAAACTGACTCCATAGGGCCTTCATCACCAATCATGGGTGACACATTTTCTAAATTTGATAATTTCCCAAACATGCATGGACTGACTCCATAGGGCATTCATCACAAATCATGGGTTACACATTTTCTGAATTTGATTGTTTTCCAAACATGCATGGACTGAATCCATAGAGCATTCATCACCAATCATGGGTTACACATTTTCTGAATTTGATTATTTCTCAAACAAGAATAGACTGATTCCATAGGGCATTCATCACCAATCATGAGTCACACATTTTCTGAATTTGATTATTTCCCAAACATGCATGGACTGACTCCATAGGGCATTCATCACCAATCATGGGTGACACATTTTCTAAATTTGATTATTTCCCAAACATGCATGGACTGACTCCATAGAGCATTCATCACCAATCATGAGTTACACATTTTCTGAATTTGATTGTTTTCCAAACATGCATGGACTGAATCCATAGAGCATTCATCACCAATCATGGGTTACACATTTTCTGAATTTGATTGTTTTCCAAACATGCATGGACTGAATCCATAGAGCATTCATCATCAATCATGAGTTACACATTTTCTGAATTTGATTATTTCCAAACATTCATGGACTTACTCCTTAGGGCATTCATCACCAATCATGGGTTACACATTTTCTGAATTTGATTATTTCCTAAATATGCATGGACTGACTCCATAGGGCATTCATCACCAATCATGGGTTTCACATTTTCTGAATTTGATTATTTTCCAAAAATGCATGAACTGAGTCCATCGGGCATTCATCACCAATCATTAGGGTTACACATTTTCTGAATTTGATTATTTTCCAAAAATGCATGAACTGATTCCATGGGGCATTCATCACCAATCATGGGTTACACATTTTCTGAATTTGATTATTTCTCAAACAAGAATAGACTGATTCCATAGGGCATTCATCACCAATCATGAGTTACACGTTTTCTGAATTTGATTTTTTCCCAAACATGCATGGTCTGACTCCATAGGGCATTGATCACCAATCATGGGTTACACATTTTCTGAATTTGATTATTTCCCAAACATGCATAAACTGACTCCATAGGGCCTTCATCACCAATCATGGGTGACACATTTTCTAAATTTGATAATTTCCCAAACATGCATGGACTGATTCCATAGGGCATTCATCACAAATCATGGGTTACACATTTTCTGAATTTGATTATTTTCCAAACATGCATGGACTGACTCCATAGGGCATTCATCACCAATCATGGGTTACACATTTTCTGAATTTTATTATTTCCCAAACATGCATGGACTGACTCCATAGGGCATTCATCACCAATCATGGGTTACACATTTTCTGAATTTGATTATTTCCCAAACATGCATGGACTGACTCCATAGGGCATTCATCACCAATCATGGGTTACACATTTTCTGAATTTGATTGTTTTCCAAACATGCATGGACTGAATCCATAGAGCATTCATCACCAATCATGAGTTACACATTTTCTGAATTTGATTATTTTCCAAACATTCATGGACTTACTCCTTAGGGCATTCATCACCAATCATGGGTTACACATTTTCTGAATTTGATTATTTTCCAAACATGCATGGACTGACTCCATAGCGCATTCATCACCAATCATGAGTTACACATTTTCTGAATTTGATTATTTTCCAAACATGCATGGACTGACTCCATAGGGCATTCATCACCAAACATGGGTTACACATTTTCTGGAATTGATTATTTTCCCAAAATGCATGAACTGAGTCCATAGGGCATTCATTACCAATCATTGGGGTTACACATTTTCTGAATTTGATTATTTCTCAAACAAGAATAGACTGATTCCATAGGGCATTCATCACCAATCATGGGTTACACATTTTCTGAATTTGATTATTTTCAAAACATGCATAAACTGACTCCATAGGGCCTTCATCACCAATCATGGGTGACACATTTTCTGAATTTGATTATTTTCCAAACATGCATGGACTGACTCCATAGGGCATTCATCACCAATCATGGGTTACACATTTTCTGAATTTGATTATTTCCAAAACATGCATAAACTGACTCCATAGGGCCTTCATCACCAATCATGGGTGACACATTTTCTGAATTTGATTATTTTCCAAACATGCATGGACTGACTCCATAGGGCATTCATCACCAATCATGGGTTACACATTTTCTGAATTTGATTATTTCCCAAATATGCATGGACTGACTCCATAGGGCATTCATCACCAATCATGGGTTTCACATTTTCTGAATTTGATTATTTTCCAAAAATGCATGAACTGAGTCCATAGGGCATTCATCACTAATCATTAGGGTTACACATTTTCTGAATTTGATTATTTCTCAAACAAGAATAGACTGATTCCATAGGGCATTCATCACCAATCATGAGTTACACGTTTTCTGAATTTGATTATTTCCCAAACATGCATGGACTGACTCCATAGGACATTCATCACCAATCATTAGGGTTACACATTTTTTGAATTTGATTATTTCTCAAAAAAGAATAGACTGATTCCATAGGGCATTCATCACCAATCATGAGTTACACATTTTCTGAATTTGATTATTTTTCAAACATGCATGGTCTGACTCCATAGGGCATTCATCACCAATCATGAGTTACACATTTTCTGAATTGGATTATTTCCCAAACATCCATGGACTGACTCCATAGGGCATTCATCACCAATCATGGGTGACACATTTTCTGAATTTGATTATTTCCCAAACATGCATAAACTGACTCCATAGGGCCTTCATCACCAATCATGGGTGACACATTTTCTGAATTTGATTATTTTCCAAACATGCATGGACTGACTCCATAGGGCATTCATCACCAATCATGGGTTACACATTTTCTGAATTTGATTATTTCCCAAACATGCATGGACTGACTCCATAGGGCATTCATCACCAATCATGGGTTACACATTTTCTGAATTTGATTGTTTTCCAAACATGCATGGACTGAATCCATAGAGCATTCATCACCAATCATGGGTTACACATTTTCTGAATTTTATTATTTTCCAAAAATTCACGGACTTACTCCTTAGGGCATTCATCACCAATCATGAGTTACACATTTTCTGAATTTGATTATTTTCCAAACATGCATGGACTGACTCCATAGGGCACTCATCACCAATCATGGGTTACACATTTTCTGAATTTGATAATTTTCCAAAAATGCATGAACTGAGTCCATAGGGTATTCATCACCAATCATTAGGGTTACACATTTTCTGAATTTGATTATTTCTGAAACAAGAATAGACTGATTCCATAGGGCATTCATCACCAATCATGAGTTACACAATTTCTGAATTTGATTATTTCCCAAACATGCATGGACTGACTCCATAGGGCATTCATCACCAATCATGGGTTTCACATTTTCTGAATTTGATTGTTTTCTAAACATGCATGGACTGACTCCATAGGGCATTCATCACCAATCATGGGTTACACATTTTCTGAATTTGATTGTTTTCCAAACATGCATGGGCTGAATCAATAGAGCATTCATCACCAATCATGAGTTACACATTTTCTGAATTTGATTATTTTCCAAACATGCATGGACTGACTCCATAGGGCATTCATCACCAATCATGGGTTACACATTTTTTGAATTTGATTATTTTCCGAACATGCATGGACTTACTCCATAGGGCATTCATCACCAATCAATGGCCTTTTTCTGACTAGAAAAGAATGCAGGGGAAAGCATAAAAACATTTACTTACCACATCTTCTTTCCATCGTGAATAAAATCATACATGAAAGAGCCATGTTCCGCTGAATATTGACTGTTCGTGCGACGGCAGTTGCATTATCAATCAATTCTCCTACATACCGGAGCAGACAGTCACCCTTATGGAAGCTGGTCGTAGCAATGACACCTCTTCCTGTTAAACGAAGCCATAATTCATGTACTCATTCACAAAGTTTTGTTTCAAAATTAGAACAGAACCATTGGTTAGAGCATTCATGTAATACTTCACTGGTTTCAAATACAGACCCCTCCCTGGGCCAGGCAATGAACACAGGTACGGTCATTTTGAGCATATACACTACATGCTCTTTGCAGGGAAAATGTTTTACGCTGTTAATCACTCCCTTTAATTTGAACTTTTCCTGATAACCAGTCACTAACTTAACAAATAACATTTATCTTATCAATATTGTCAAGTAGCATTTAATTTAACAAATAGCATTTACTCTCTACACTCTTTGATTAAAAAATTGCAGATACTATGACACCTTAAAAAGATTAATTTTATCTCCAATAATTTATAAAGATCTGTAAAATAACCTGTACAAAAGTGTTAATATTCTTACTCCTTAAAGGACAACACATGACCTCTAAAATCAATTCTGTGCAAATTCTGTGCAAAGCTGGGGCTTTAGTCATTAAGTACTTGAGCCAGTTTTCATGCATCACGTACCTTTCTCTTTGTTGATCAGCACTGATTTCAACCCTTCCCTGTCTTTCAACAAAAACTGTTGTGCATCTTCTTCTGGTGTCTAAAATAAAGTAAACAAAAATATTATATATTTTTTAATATTAAAAACATTATTTTGCGATCAAATGAGCAATGTTTTTTTTTCTGTAGGGTGTGAGTTTTTTGTTTTTTACATTATTATTATTGTAACAAGCAATGCCCTCCATAGCGGTTGTCTTGTTTATTTGTTTAATGCGACACCATTTTAAATGGTGGGTAGTGCCAGGTGCGGATTCAGAGGAGGGAGAGGGGGTTCAAAAAAATATACTGCTGACACTAAATAAATATTATATACCGTATATCCAATTTTTACCTACCAATTTCTAAATGTATGACACAATTATTGTAATCAAACAGCAAAATGACATTCTGCAGGGGTAATTCGTGGGAGACTGGCTAGAATGTCGTCTCCATAGAGCTATAATAAATTACTAGAGTGCTAACTCCTCATTCTGCGCGGATAGACGCTTTGAAGCCATCCTGGGCGCAGACATTTTGAGTTCATGTGCGTGTTTGTAGAACATAATGAAATTAGATGGATTGAATTTTTAAAGTGAACACTACATGCAAGTGCATGCGCAAGTTTAAAATAGCGCGGGGGACTCAAATTGCGCTCGACAAATATACCGGTGCTCAATTTAAAATATATTGTAATGTGAAAGTATACTTGTGAACAAGTTGAACATTAGACGCAATTAGAATCCTTGGAAAATGCAACCCAAGGGTCATTTAACTGTAACTGAGAATTTATAAATTTACAATTATAACTTGAGACTTAAAAAAAAAAAGAAAATATGTCTGTGGTAGAAATTGACTGACATACATATATGTTGCAATAAAACAAAACAGAAAAACTGTATTTTTTCCATGTAGGGTAAGAGGGGGTATACTCGTGTTTTGAACTTTTTTTTCTTTATCGATGAAAATCCCGCCCGCAAGGTTCACAAATTGCGATCACCTTTGCGCAACTAACGTGCGCACGCAAATTAAAATGGCGCAGTGTAATTTGTGTGCTTCGGGAGTCCCTCGCGCAAGTTTAAACTTGCATGCGCAAGTTTAAACTTGCGCGGGGGACTCAAATTGTGCTCGACAAATATACCGGTTCTCAATTTAAAATATATTGTAATAGGAAAGTATACTTGTGAACACGTTGAACATTGGACGCAATTAGAATCCTTGGAAAATGTAACCCAAGGGTCATTTAACTGTAACTGAGAATTTATAAATTTACAATTATAACTTGAGACTTAAAAAAAGAGAGAAAATATGTCTGTGGTAGAAATTGACTGACATACATATATATGTTGTAATAAAACAAAACAGAAAACTGTATTTTTTTACCTTTGTGCATTCTCTGGTTCTTTTGGATCGTCTGATAGGGGCCTATTAGAAATTATAATAAAGAGAAAAAAAATATATCACAAAAAAGTCCAACAATAATTCATTTCTATTTTAAGTGGGGTTGTGCCGCAGCCGGGGTCATGGCTCAGCCGGATGCGGGGAAATTAATTGTAAAGAAAAATGCATTAATTACAAATACATAGTACATGTACGTGTACAAAACAATTTAGTTTATACAGATTTGCACAAAACTTGTATTATTGAATGAAGTAATTGTATTATGTTGATTTATTTTACAAAATACAATTAGACAGATTAAAAGTAAAATACAGACAACTCGCCTTATATTGGGTACCGGTAGCTTCTTTTCGTTTTGGCATATTTCAATCTACATGTATCTGAAAAAAAAACAATTATAATAAGCCAACAAGGTTTGTACAAGATATCCGCAGTACATGTATCAATTATGCCCAAGGTCCAAAGATGCACTACATTTTATTTATTTATTTTTACACAGGTTAAATGATCTACACTTACCTGTTTTGTACTTTGTAGGAACAATCTTTGTTATTAGGTAGACCTAACAAATAGAGTCGTACACATATTGTGTACTTCTCAAAATAAACAATGGGAGTATTATTGAACAGTTTTTTACCCACACCGTATTTTAAGCATGTTCACACTAGGGAATATAGGCCTATAAATGAGGATTCTGTACGTCATTAAATGTTTGTATTAAAGTACGTTTAGGTAGGCCTACTGCAACCTTCTACACAATTCAAGGTTGTAATTGAATATAATGTATGATGCTTCACCCTGATCCATGCAGGTTTATCTTGGCTAACAGTTATGAGACCAAGTAAATAAATCATGTTTAGCATCCTGCTTTTTGAAAAAAATGAACGCGGAGGACCTTTTTTTTTTTTCCCCCTTCCAAAATGGCCGACCAACCGGGCTATTTTTCAAGATGGGTTCCACTTTTTTTTTTTTAAATGGCCACCACTTGGACTCAGTCCTGACATTACCGGCTTTGAATGGGCTAGATGCAACAGATAAAGAGGCCAGAATGATGTCACTGTTTAAAATTTATAATTTGGGGGTTTTTTTTAAGAAAAAAAGAAAAGAAAAAAAAGGACGAGGCCTCCAAAAGGGAAGTGGGCGGGGACGCTAAACATGTTTTTTTTTATTTGGACTAACCATACTTCATGTCAGTATGGCCAACTTTGGATTTTATTTACGTGTAAAACCAAAAAAAAGAAAAAAGTTTACGCCACTTTCACTGCAGTAGGCCTACACAATGAAATACCCAGGGAGAGTGCAAGTTTTTTTCACTCATTAAGATTTAAAATTATTATGCTTTACCGACATAGTTTACTTTCCAATCTGCATACATCTTTGTAGAAATAAACAAAGGTGGGCCTATTCTGAAGTTCTCAATTTTCATATAATTTTAAGGCCAGAATCTGCAGATTCTGCTGTTTATCTCAGGTTTATCATTCATGCCTAATGCCAAGGTCAACATGGTCAAGGAATCAAGGAGCCAAATTGGCTAACTAACTTTAGGTTAAGGCCTATAAGTAACACACCCCTTCTTCCCTGTTGTACAATGTAGGTTGACCATTCTACTTACTCGGTATATGATACATGGCAGATGTTTCCGGACGATATTAAAAGTAAGAAAAGAAATCTCCAAATCATCATACAAAAGAGCCCAGTGATCAGTTATATAAAATCCGTACTGGAGACAAATGTTAAATTCATTACAAAGCTGAACTATATTATTCATCACCCAGAACTCTTTTGTAACAAAGTAGCACATGCCTGGCATTTTGCTAAAGGTTTTAGCACACAAGGTACCTCATCAAACCCAAATGTGTTAATTTCTTTGCCAAGGTTTATAAAACTTACCTACAATGCACTGGACATGCTGGAAAAAAGATGGCACATCATGCACATGGCCTTACACACTGCCGGCCATGCACAATGTTTCCTTGTGGAGACTTTCCAGGAATGAAACAAGCATTCTGATTGGTTGAAAGTTCACAGTGTAAATTTCATGAAGAGCGCCCCCATCAGGTAGGTCAAGTTTAGTTGCACACTCACACATAATGTCTCCACTGAGAATCCCAGTGGAGACTTTTTAAAAATCAGTGGAATAAACTGAAACCAGTCCTTTGATCACTTTTACAAGTTTTTCCTTGTGGAACAATTTTTTAGGTTTCCACGGTGGCCTAATGAGTGCCCCGCCCCCACTTTTAAAAGACATACCACGCCTCTAAAAGGGTGGGTTAATGATCATGGTTTCATACCTGATTTTTTTGTGTTCTCATGAACATGAGTCTGCATGAAGTTTAATTCATTTAGAAAGGGTAGGCACATTTTTTTTTTCACGGTGGGCAAAAAGAGTCAACCCCCCCCCCACCCAACTTTCAAATTTGCGCGCGCAAGTTTCAAACTTGCGCAAGTACCAAGTTTGCGCTCGACAGTACTAGTAGTAACGATTGCGCGAGGAACAGCGTGCGTGCGAAGGTTTATTAGTCAGACCCTATTTATATCTAACAGTACGTCTAGATTCCAGACTAGCTGCTACAACTCCCCAGTTCATTAGGAATTTTACTGAAAGGTATGCGACAAGGTATACAATAAAATTCACGACATTGCAAACAAATTCGCATACGTGTGCGCACATATTCGCGAATTGTTTCACGACATTGCATACGTGTGCGCACACATTCGCGATAAATTTCGCGACATTGCATACGTATGCGCACACGTTCGCGATAAATTTTGCGACATCGCATACGTATGCGCACACGTTCGCGATAAATTTCGCGACATCGCATACGTATGCGCACACGTTCGCGATAAATTTTGCGACATCGCATACGTATGCGCACACGTTTGCGATATGAGATGTCCCTTCAGGGCCACCATATGGCGGCGCCCTTCCTCATGAGCAGCTACTTCCCGTCTTCACATTTTTTTTACAGCGGAGCCTCGTATCTTTCCCTTTATACGATCTTTGATTGTTCTCATCGTGGTCGTTTGCAATATCTGGAAGGATGGAACATCAAACAGATTTGGAGTTTTAAAAAACCCCGAAAACACCCCTATTTATTATAACAAACTAAACAAAAACGAAAGATAAAACAACCCCTACAAACCAAGTGCTTAAATCACGATTTAAATCGGTGATTTCTTTAAATAGGCCTAAATGTGATTTAGATAATAAAAAAAATCCCCGGCCCTATAGGCTATATCTGATTACAATTAATTTCTCCGTCCTCACTTCTGTGACGTCAAAAACTTTGAAGGGGCATAACTTTGCCGAAATGACAATTAATCTGCTCACCTGTGATTTGTGTTTAAGGGGGTTAACTGATATTTTGTGAATAACAGACGGATTGTTATTCGCAAAATATCATTTAACCTCCCTCAAACACAAATCACAGGTGGGCAAAATAATTGTCATTTTTTTCTAACAATTTGAGAGAAAAGCTTGACTTTTTATTCATCGGCATCGTGGAAGTTTGCAATTTCTGGAAGGAAGGAACATCAGGCAGATAGGCCTATGGAGGGAAAAAAGCTTGACATTTTAACAGGTCTTGAAGGGTTTTTAAAACCCAACATTGTTTTAAACCCTACATAAAAAAATGAACACAGCCATAACTGATGCACAGAGACATCAGGGTCCATGCCGTGAAATTTAAAATAAAGAGTGCCCTTTTTTGTTAACATTTTCCTTTTTCTGAAAAAGTGCCTTTTAAAAACAAATGGTGCCCTTTTCGTGACAGCGACCTTTACGTGTGCCTTTTTTCGCCCTGAATAGCGCCATGTATATTGTCTGTTAGTGCGTTTACTCTTCGGTTTTGAGCGTCGCCCCCGTCGACAGATGGTACCAGTCCCCCAGCCCCCGCCCCCTTTGATTTGCGGAGGCCAAGTGTCCGGAGAGAGAAAACGTGTCACATTTCAGCACAGATGCGCAAGTACCCTTTTCAAGTACCCCCCCCCCCCCGCCAATCAAAATATTATTATTCAATTTTCACACGCTTTTAACAAAACTCAGTTTTAAAGTTTGGTCACCCTCTTTAATCACCGGGTCGAGAGTATGCGTCATTACAGATAATTTTTGTCTAACCTCCCGATTTTAAGCATTCAGTGAATTTGTCTATATAAATTAATTCAACGAAATTCATTTCTGAATAAATGAATACTCCGGGACGAAAACGTGTGCTCATTGTTTGCATTTGCTTCTTTTATTTGAACTGAATTTGCTGACGGACGAAATTAAACATTGGAAGTGCATGCGCTTAATCGATGTTGTTGGACGAATGTAGGTTTTCCAGGCTATTTTGAAACATTTTTATTCAAATTCAACAACTTTAATATTTCGTCCACAAAAGTTTTCACACGCTTTTATCATGGAGGAACATGTGCTTTTATCAAGAGCAATTTGGTCATTTTAAAGCAAATTCAAACAATGAGCACGTTTTCGTCCCCGGGAGTATTGAATTTCGTCTCGTCTAATTGCCAAACCATGTTATTCAGAACTCGAATTCCTCTAATTGACTTAAATTATATGAGGCGAATTCGATCTCTGAATGATGCCATTGGGCAACATCTTATTTTAGACGAATTTGATCTGAAATGACGAATATTCTCGACCCAGCGGCTAAGGAGGGTGGACTGGAATGCTCAGCTGTTTCGGCCGTGCATAGGCCTACTGATTGTCTACGTTGGGCGAGATCTCCACTTGCAGATGTTTAAAGCAGTCATGTCTTGTTTTGTTTCTTTTTGTGTATTGTTCGCTTAGCACAATACACGGTATGTCAACTGCGTGACTACACACGTGTACTGGTGATACTATGAATAATAAGCAAGTGCACTTTCTTTGATGCCGGATAGCGTTTCCTGCCGAGACCTACCCCAAGTTTTATCGCCATTCGGTTGCATGCAAGTATTTTTATCTTCATTTGGATATAAATATTACTTCTCTCTTTCATTCTAACCCGTTAGATGTTGGATCGTAATGGTGAGTTTTCGGCCTATTGCTTTTGTTGATTTATTTGTTTGACAAACGGCCTGAGGCGAACGTTACACGAAAAAGCGGCAAAACGCCATCTTGGATTTGAATATGAAGTCGATCATCAACACATGTATTTATCCCTTGGACCTCTTGGAAGGATTTCACGGTCATCGGAGTCCTCATAGTGAATGGTGTATGAAGGATATATAACTTCTAACATCACCGACGCACATTTAGTATATGAAAAAAAAAAAAAAAAAACAGTCCCCAAAAATTAAAGCTTTATGTAAGTATTAAAAGTTAGTGTAATTAGAGTCAAAAAATCGCTCGGCCAAGAAAGTAGGCCTACGTGTTTGGTTGTATACAGCGTCTTTGGAAAGTTGCGTTCAGTTTCAGAGAACACTTTTCAACAAAATCGGATTTTTTTTTCAGTCTGAGTTTCATGTCTTCTCAATCAAAAAATTTGATTGGAAAAAAAAGGTGGCGTCAGGATGCAACATTCTTTCCTTTGGGAAAGAATGGAGAATCGCGATGCCACTTCTTTGGTTGAAACGAAATCTGTGGAAAGTTGAGTGCATTTTCAAAGTAATTTCTTATAGAATTAACAATGTTTCTCAGTATCAGATTCATGTCCTTTCAACATTTTTGCAATGACTGACCTTCAGTCATTTCAGTAATGTACGATGAAAGAAAAAGTGACGTGAAGATGCAACATTCTTTACTTTTTGCGTTTGATGTCTCATTCAAAAGTGAAAGCACCATCGATTTTCCAAAGGAAAATCATTCAAAAAGAGCAAGGGCAAAAATCCTCCGCCTCCATGTAAAAACTACAAACAACCATGGAGCTATAAAAGCTCCATGAAACAACCTAGCAGCCTCAATCCTCCAACATCATCTGTTCATTCTTGAATGTGGCCCTTTTGAGGGGTAACCACTGCTTCAATGAATCCTGCAAATTCTTATGTCTGGGTCGAAATGTATGTACGGCTGAGCACAAACAATACAAGGTCCGGCTCAAGACGTCCTTGACAAAGTGTATCCTTCAAAATAAGCAACACATTTTTGTCTCCATCAATCCTGCAAAATCCTTAATTATGCAAAGAGGAGTTTTGTGGATTTAGGAATAGGGTTAGAAACATGAACTGATGACAAGAAAATTACTTTTACCGGTAGCGGACCGTGGCTTTTGCCTTGCCTTGACATGCTGTCGTGGTGGTGGGCGGGGGGGGGGGGGGGGGGGGGGGGGGGTCAATGACGCGTCATATCCATACTGAACTTCAGAAAACCTAAAACCACCATTTTTGTGCTGTCCAAATAATTGTAGCAGTTTCATGTGTGTGTCTGTTCACAGATACGTGACCTGTAATCGGTTTGATCTCCGATCACCTTTCTTTTTTGGTTTCGGGTTACTTTTTCAAAGAATGAAGAGGTACAATGGAACACATTCTTGAAAGTGGTCCTGAAATTTCATTTTAAAAAGAAAAAAAACGTAAAATTTGTTCTTGTTTCTATTTCGTTTAATTTCATTTTTTTGTACGAATATGGGAAGATACCAGATAATTTCCTTTATCCCCAACATTATAGCGGGGAGGGGATGGAACTGCAAAGTTACTTTGTTTGATTTTTGTAGTTTACGAGCATAATTACATTTGCGTCCAAACTCGGATTGGTATACTTTTGATCGCTGCAGTGGTTATTACCATAAAACGTACGTTTACCGTGTTTTCTCGAAAAAAAATAAAAACCAGCAGACTACGTACATTATGGGCTATTTGCAGTATGGATTATGTTCAAGCTGGACCGACAAGGGAAAGAATGCTGCAACCTGACGCTGTTTTTTTTTCATATATCGTCTCAATGAAGGTCAGTCATTGCAAAAATGATGATAAGACATGAATCTGGGACTGTAAAAAAAATTCCAATTTTGTTAGGAAATACTTATAAAATTGTCTTGACTCTCCATAGACTTTGTACACAACTGCCAAATAGCGTCAGGTTGCAACATTCTTTCCCCGACAAAGTTGGGTCATATTTAAATTTTTGGGGATGGCTGGCCCGGTCTTTCGTGTTTTTTATTTTTGTTTTAGCATCATCTCAATTAAGTTCAGTCATTGTAACAAAAGACATGAATTTGGGACAGAGAAACAGTTCGAATTTAATGCACTCATCACTCCACATAGACCTGTTTCCAGTGCCCATGATAACGGTGTCAAAGCGTCGACGCAGCGATAATTAACGAATAATTTTGACACTGAATTGCTCTTTCTTGTCATGGAGAACTTTTTCTGTTAACTCTGGTCTTCTGGTTTGAAACCCCTTGTTACATAATGTATCATGTTGCAAGCCGGTAATTGGACCAAAAATTGCCTACGCCAGGCAAATCACGATTTGCATGCCCTCAAATTCTCTAGTTTTAAAGAAACTTGTTGGTCATAAACTTGAGGATTTGTAAACAAGCATGGTGGAAGCCGGGCACACGACTGAGAGCTTCTATTTCTATAACAATTTGACGAAATTGGACCTTGAAAGTGCTCTATTTTGCAATGGAGCGTCTCCTGTCAATGTGATGGGCTCTGGTGGACAGCTTTCGTCGATTTAAAAGTTAAGTAGTTGTAAAGTTTACCCCCTCTTGAACTCGGGTCTGAAAATTTGGATCACTGTCCTCTTTTCAGATCTGGGGGCAGGACAACCGTGTTGTTTTGTTTGATGTAGTGTGGGCCCTTGTCTCTGTGTTGAAGTCTAAGAGTTTATTTCCGAAACCCGCGATCTTGCCATTTGGAACACTTGCGCAAAATGTCTGAAATTGTGCGACTGAAAATTCTGATATTTTGGGAGCTTTATTGTCTCCAACAAGTGGAAATTGAGTGGGCGCAGCATGAAAAGCATAACGAAATCATAGCATCGCGTCTGGCTGGAAGTGAACTCTTTCTTTGCATGTGTTTGTGTTATTTATGTATGTGTTGAATTTTGAAAGATGTACATTTGTGACTGATATTAACATAGTGCTGCCTATATTTGGCAGTCTTTTTTCTGTCTTTTTGTCCGTGTGTCCTGTGCAGGTCCATGAGGAAGAAGATGAGGGTCGCTGGTGAAGAAGATGACGGGCAGCTTTCGTCGATTTAAAAGTTAAGTAGTTGTAAATTCTACCCCCTCTTGAACTCGGGTCTGAAAATTTGGATCACTGTCCTCTTTTCAGATCTGGGGGCAGGACAACCGTGTTGTTTTGTTTGATGTAGTGTGGGCCCTTGTCTCTGTGTTGAAGTCTAAGAGTTTATTTCCGAAACCCGCGATCTTGCCATTTGGAACACTTGCGCAAAATGTCTGAAATTGTGCGACTGAAAATTCTGATATTTTGGGAGCTTTATTGTCTCCAACAAGTGGAAATTGAGTGGGCGCAGCATGAAAAGCATAACGAAATCATAGCATCGCGTCTGGCTGGAAGTGAACTCTTTCTTTGCATGTGTTTGTGTTATTTATGTATGTGTTGAATTTTGAAAGATGTACATTTGTGACTGATATTAACATAGTGCTGCCTATATTTGGCAGTCTTTTTTCTGTCTTTTTGTCCGTGTGTCCTGTGCAGGTCCATGAGGAAGAAGATGAGGGTCGCTGGTGAAGAAGATGACGGGCAGCTTTCGTCGATTTAAAAGTTAAGTAGTTGTAAATTCTACCCCCTCTTGAACTCGGGTCTGAAAATTTGGATCACTGTCCTCTTTTCAGATCTGGGGGCAGGACAACCGTGTTGTTTTGTTTGATGTAGTGTGGGCCCTTGTCTCTGTGTTGAAATCTAAGAGTTTATTTCCGAAACCCGCGATCTTGCCATTTGGAACACTTGCGCAAAATGTCTGAAATTGTGCGACTGAAAATTCTGATATTTTGGGAGCTTTATTGTCTCCAACAAGTGGAAATTGAGTGGGCGCAGCATGAAAAGCATAACGAAATCATAGCATCGCGTCTGGCTGGAAGTGAACTCTTTCTTTGCATGTGTATGTGTTATTTATGTATGTGTTGAATTTTGAAAGATGTACATTTGTGACTGATATTAACATAGTGCTGCCTATATTTGGCAGTCTTTTTTTTCTGTCTTTTTGTCCATGTGTCCTGTGCAGGTCCATGAGGAAGAAGATGAGGGTCGCTGGTGAAGAAGATGACGGGCAGCTTTCGTCGATTTAAAAGTTAAGTAGTTGTAAATTTTACCCCTCTTGAACTCGGGTCTGAAAAGTTGGATCACTGTCCTCTTTTCAGATCTGGGGGCAGGACAACCGTGTTGTTTTGTTTGATGTAGTGTGGGCCCTTGTCTCTGTGTTGAAGTCTAAGAGTTTATTTCCGAAACCCGCGATCTTGCCATTTGGAACACTTGCGCAAAATGTCTGAAATTGTGCGACTGAAAATTCTGATATTTTGGGAGCTTTATTGTCTCCAACAAGTGGAAATTGAGTGGGCGCAGCATGAAAAGCATAACGAAATCATAGCATCGCGTCTGGCTGGAAGTGAACTCTTTCTTTGCATGTGTATGTGTTATTTATGTATGAGTTGAATTTTGAAAGATGTACATTTGTGACTGATATTAACATAGTGCTGCCTATATTTGGCAGTCTTTTTTTCTGTCTTTTTGTCCGTGTGTCCTGTGCAGGTCCATGAGGAAGAAGATGAGGGTCGCTGGTGAAGAAGATGACGGGCAGCTTTCGTCGATTTAAAAGTTAAGTAGTTGTAAATTTTACCCCCTCTTGAACTCGGGTCTGAAAAGTTGGATCACTGTCCTCTTTTCAGATCTGGGGGCAGGACAACCGTGTTGTTTTGTTTGATGTAGTGTGGGCCCTTGTCTCTGTGTTGAAGTCTAAGAGTTTATTTCCGAAACCGCAATCTTGCCATTTGGAACACTTGCGCAAAATGTCTGAAATTGTGCGACTGAAAATTCTGATATTTTGGGAGCTTTATTGTCTCCAACAAGTGGAAATTGAGTGGGCGCAGCATGAAAAGCATAACGAAATCATAGCATCACGTCTGGCTGGAAGTGAACTCTTTCTTTGCATGTGTATGTGTTATTTATGTATGTGTTGAATTTTGAAAGATGTACATTTGTGACTGATATTAACATAGTGCTGTCTATATTTGGCAGTCTTTTTTTTCTGTCTTTTTGTCCGTGTGTCCTGTGCAGGTCCATGAGGAAGAAGATGAGGGTCGCTGCTGAAGAAGATGACGGGCAGCTTTCGTCGATTTAAAAGTTAAGTAGTTGTAAATTTTACCCCCTCTTGAACTCGGGCCTGAAAAGTTGGATCACTGTGCTCTTTTCAGATCTGGGGGCAGGACAACCGTGTGTTTTGTTTGATGTAGTGTGGGCCCTTGTCTCTGTGTTGAAGTCTAAGAGTTTATTCCGAAACCCGCGATCTTGCCATTTGGAACACTTGCGCAAAATGTCTGAAATTGTGCGACTGAAAATTCTGATATTTTGGGAGCTTTATTGTCTCCAACAAGTGGAAATTGAGTGGGCGCAGCATGAAAAGCATAACAAAATCATAGCATCGCGTCTGGCTGGAAGTGAACTCTTTCTTTGCATGTGTATGTGTTATTTATGTATGTGTTGAATTTTGAAAGATGTACATTTGTGACTGATATTAACATAGTGCTGCCTATATTTGGCAGTCTTTTTTTTCTGTCTTTTTGTCCGTGTGTCCTGTGCAGGTCCATGAGGAAGAAGATGAGGGTCGCTGGTGAAGAAGATGACGGGCAGCTTTCGTCGATTTAAAAGTTAAGTAGTTGTAAATTTTACCCCCTCTTGAACCCGGGTCTGAAAAGTTGGATCACTGTCCTTTTCAGATCTGGGGGCAGGACAACCGTGTTGTTTTGTTTGATGTAGTGTGGGCCCTTGTCTCTGTGTTGAAGTCTAAGAGTTTATTCCGAAACCCGCGATCTTGCCATTTGGAACACTTGCGCAAAATGTCTGAAATTGTGCGACTGAAAATTCTGATATTTTGGGAGCTTTATTGTCTCCAACAAGTGGAAATTGAGTGGGCGCAGCATGAAAAGCATAACGAAATCATAGCATCGCGTCTGGCTTGAAGTGAACTCTTTCTTTGCATGTGTATGTGTATTGATGTATGTGTTGAATTTTGAAAGATGTACATTTGTGACTGATATTAACATAGTGCTGTCTATATTTGGCAGTCTTTTTTTTCTGTCTTTTGTCCGTGTGTCCTGTGCAGGTCCATGAGGAAGAAGATGAGGGTCGCTGGTGAAGAAGATGACGGGCAGCTTTCGTCGATTTAAAAGTTAAGTAGTTGTAAATTTTACCCCCTCTTGAACTTGGGTCTGAAAAGTTGGATCACTGTCCTCTTTTCAGATCTGGGGGCAGGACAACCGTGTTGTTTTGTTTGATGTAGTGTGGGCCCTGTCTCTGTGTTGAAGTCTAAGAGTTTATTTCCGAAACCCGCGATCTTGCCATTTGGAACACTTGCGCAAAATGTCTGAAATTGTGCGACTGAAAATTCTGATATTTTGGGAGCTTTATTGTCTCCAACAAGTGGAAATTGAGTGGGCGCAGCATGAAAAGCATAACGAAATCATAGCATCGCGTCTGGCTGGAAGTGAACTCTTTCTTTGCATGTGTATGTGTTATTTATGTATGTGTTGAATTTGAAAGATGTACATTTGTGACTGATATTAACATAGTGCTGCCTATATTTGGCAGTCTTTTTTTTCTGTCTTTTTGTCCGTGTGTCCTGTGCAGGTCCATGAGGAAGAAGATGAGGGTCGCTGGTGAAGAAGATGACGGGCAGCTTTCGTCGATTTAAAAGTTAAGTAGTTGTAAATTTTACCCCCTCTTGAACTCGGGTCTGAAAAGTTGGATCACTGTCCTCTTTTCAGATCTGGGGGCAGGACAACCGTGTTGTTTTGTTTGATGTAGTGTGGGCCCTTGTCTCTGTGTTGAAGTCTAAGAGTTTATTTCCGAAACCCGCGATCTTGCCATTTGGAACACTTGCGCAAAATGTCTGAAATTGTGCGACTGAAAATTCTGATATTTTGGGAGCTTTATTGTCTCCAACAAGTGGAAATTGAGTGGGCGCAGCATGAAAAGCATAACGAAATCATAGCATCGCGTTTGGCTGGAAATGAACTCTTTCTTTGCATGTGTATGTGTTATTGATGTATGTGTTGAATTTTGAAAGATGTACATTTGTGACTGATATTAACATAGTGCTGCCTATATTTGGCAGTCTTTTTTTTCTGTCTTTTTGTCCGTGTGTCCTGTGCAGGTCCATGAGGAAGAAGATGAGGGTCGCTGGTGAAGAAGATGACGGGCAGCTTTCGTCGATTTAAAAGTTAAGTAGTTGTAAATTTTACCCCCTCTTGAACTCGGGTCTGAAAAGTTGGATCACTGTCCTCTTTCAGATCTGGGGCAGGACAACCGTGTTGTTTTGTTTGATGTAGTGTGGGCCCTTGTCTCTGTGTTGAAGTCTAAGAGTTTATTTCCGAAACCCGCGATCTTGCCATTTGGAACACTTGCGCAAAATGTCTGAAATTGTGCGACTGAAAATTCTGATATTTTGGGAGCTTTATTGTCTCCAACAAGTGAAATTGAGTGGGCGCAGCATGAAAAGCATAACGAAATCATAGCATCGCGTCTGGCTGGAAGTGAACTCTTTCTTTGCATGTGTATGTGTTATTGATGTATGTGTTGAATTTTGAAAGATGTACATTTGTGACTGATATTAACATAGTGCTGCCTATATTTGGCAGTCTTTTTTTCTGTTTTGTCCGTGTCTCCTGTGCAGGTCCATGAGGAAGAAGATGAGGGTCGCTGGTGAAGAAGATGACGGGCAGCTTTCGTCGATTTAAAAGTTAAGTAGTTGTAAATTTTACCCCCTCTTGAACTCGGGTCTGAAAAGTTGGATCACTGTCCTCTTTTCAGATCTGGGGGCAGGACAACCGTGTTGTTTTGTTTGATGTAGTGTGGGCCCTTGTCTCTGTGTTGAAGTCTAAGAGTTTATTTCCGAACCCGCGATCTTGCCATTTGGAACACTTGCGCAAAATGTCTGAAATTGTGCGACTGAAAATTCTGATATTTTGGGAGCTTTATTGTCTCCAACAAGTGGAAATTGAGTGGGCGCAGCATGAAAAGCATAACGAAATCATAGCATCGCGTCTGGCTGGAAGTGAACTCTTTCTTTGCATGTGTATGTGTTATTGATGTATGTGTTGAATTTTGAAAGATGTACATTTGTGACTGATATTAACATAGTGCTGCCTATATTGGCAGTCTTTTTTTTCTGTCTTTTTGTCCGTGTGTCCTGTGCAGGTCCATGAGGAAGAAGATGCGGGTCGCTGGTGAAGAAGATGACGGGCAGCTTTCGTCGATTTAAAAGTTAAGTAGTTGTAAATTTACCCCCTCTTGAACTCGGGTCTGAAAAGTTGGATCACTGTCCTCTTTTCAGATCTGGGGGCAGGACAACCGTGTTGTTTTGTTTGATGTAGTGTGGGCCCTTGTCTCTGTGTTGAAGTCTAAGAGTTTATTTCCGAAACCGCGATCTTGCCATTGGAACACTTGCGCAAAATGTCTGAAATTGTGCGACTGAAAATTTGATATTTTGGGAGCTTTATTGTCTCAACAAGTGGAAATTGAGTGGGCGCAGGATGAAAAGCATAACGAAATCATAGCATCGCGTCTGGCTGGAAGTGAACTCTTTCTTTGCATGTGTATGTGTTATTGATGTATGTGTTGAATTTTGAAAGATGTACATTTGTGACTGATATTAACATAGTGCTGCCTATATTTGGCAGTCTTTTTTTCTGTCTTTTTGTCCGTGTGTCCTGTGCAGGTCCATGAGGAAGAAGATGCGGGTCGCTGGTGAAGAAGATGACGGGCAGCTTTCGTCGATTTAAAAGTTAAGTAGTTGTAAATTTTACCCCCTCTTGAACTCGGTCTGAAAAGTTGGATCACTGTCCTCTTTTCAGATCTGGGGGCAGGACAACCGTGTTGTTGTTGATGTAGTGTGGGCCTTGTCTCTGTGTTGAAGTCTAAGAGTTTATTTCCGAAACCCGCGATCTTGCCATTTGGAACACTTGCGCAAAATGTCTGAAATTGTGCGACCTGAAAATTCTGATATTTGGGAGCTTTATTGTCTCCAACAAGTGGAAATTGAGTGGGCGCAGATGAAAAGCATAACGAAATCATAGCATCGCGTCTGGCTGGAAGTGAACTCTTTCTTTGCATGTGTATGTGTTATTGATGTATGTGTTGAATTTTGAAAGATGTACATTTGTGACTGATATTAACATAGTGCTGCCTATATTGGCAGTCTTTTTTTCTGTCTTTTTGTCCCTGTGTCCTGTGCAGGTCCATGAGAAGAAGAAGATGAGGTCGCTGGTGAAGAAGATGACGGGCAGCTTTCGTCGATTTAAAAGTTAAGTAGTTGTAAATTTTACCCCCTCTTGAACTTGGGTCTGAAAGTTGGATCACTGTCCTCTTTTCAGATCTGGGGCAGGACAACCGTGTTGTTTTGTTTGATGTAGGTGTGGGCCCTTGTCTCTGTGTTGAAGTCTAAGAGTTTATTTCCGAAACCCGCGATCTTGCCATTTGGAACACTTGCGCAAAATGTCTGAAATTGTGCGACTGAAAATTCTGATATTTTGGGGCTTTATGTCTCCAACAAGTGGAAATTGAGTGGGCGCAGCATGAAAAGCATAACGAAATCATAGCATCGCGTCTGGCTGGAAGTGAACTCTTTCTTTGCATGTGTATTGTTATTGATGTATGTGTTGAATTTGAAAGATGTACATTTGTGACTGATATTAACATAGTGCTGCCTATATTTGGCAGTCTTTTTTTTCTGTCTTTTTGTCCTGTGTCTCTGTGTCAGCAGGTCCATGAGGAAGAAGATGAGGGTCGCTGTGTGAAGAAGATGACGGGCAGCTTTCGTCGATTTAAAAAGTTAAGTAGTTGTAAATTTTACCCCCTCTTGAAATCGGGTCTGAAAAGTTGATCACACTGTCTTTTCAGATCTGGGGGCAGGACAACCGTTTGTTTTGTTTGATTTGTTGTGTGGGGCCCTTGTCTCGTGTTGAAGTCTAAGAGTTTATTTCCGAAACCCGCGATCTGCTTGCCATTTGGAACACTTGCGCAAATGTCTGAAATTGTGCGACTGAAAATTCTGATATTTTGGGAGCTTTATTGTCTCCAACAAGTGGAAATTGAGTGGGCGCAGCATGAAAAGCATAACGAAATCATAGCATCGCGTTTGGCTGGAAATGAACTCTTTCTTTGCATGTGTATGTGTTATTGATGTATGTGTTGAATTTTGAAAGATGTACATTGTGACTGATAATTAACATAGTGCGCCTATATTTGGCAGTCTTTTTTCTGTCTTTTGTCCGTGTGTCCTGTGCAGGTCCATGAGGAAGAAGATGAGGGTCGCTGGTGAAGAAGATGACGGGCAGCTTTCGTCGATTTAAAAGTAAGTAGTTGTAAATTTACCCCTCTTGAAATCGGGTCTGAAAAGTTGGATCACTGTCCTCTTTTCAGATCTGGGGGCAGGACAACCGTGTTGTTTGTTTGATGTAGTGTGGGCCCTTGTCTCTGTGTTGAAGTCTAAGAGTTTATTTCCGAAACCCGCGATCTTGCCATTTGGAACACTTGCGCAAAATGTCTGAAATTGTGCGACTGAAAATTCTGATATTTTGGGAGCTTTATTGTCTCCAACAAGTGGAAATTGAGTGGGCGCAGCATGAAAAGCATAACGAAATCATAGCATCGCGTCTGGCTGGAAGTGAACTCTTTCTTTGCATGTGTATGTGTTATTGATGTATGTGTTGAATTTTGAAAGATGTACATTTGTGACTGATATTAACATAGTGCTGCCTATATTGGCAGTCTTTTTTTCTGTCTTTTTGTGTCCGTGTGTCCTGTGCAGGTCCCTGAGGAAGAAGATGAGGTCGCTGGTGAAGAAGATGACGGGCAGCTTTCGTCGATTTAAAAGTTAAGTAGTTGTAAATTTTACCCCCTCTTGAACTCGGGTCTGAAAAGTTGGATCACTGTCCTCTTTTCAGATCTGGGGCAGGACAACCGTTGTTGTTTTGTTTGATGTAGTGTGGCCCTTGTCTCTGTGTTGAAGTCTAAGAGTTTATTTCCGAAACCCGCGATCTGCCATTGGGAACACTTGCGCAAAATGTCTGAAATTGTGCGACTGAAAATTCTGATATTTTGGGAGCTTTATTGTCTCCAACAAGTGGAAATTGAGTGGGCGCAGCATGAAAACATAACGAAATCATAGCATCGCGTCTGGCTGGAAGTGAACTCTTTCTTGCATGTGTATGTGTTATTGTGTATGTGTTGAATTTTGAAAGATGTACATTTGTGACTGATATTAACATAGTGCTGCCTATATTTGGCAGTCTTTTTTTTCTGTCTTTTGTTCCGTGTGTCCTGTGCAGGTCCATGAGGAAGAAGATGAGGGTCGCTGGAAGAAGATGACGGGCAGCTTTCGTCGATTTAAAAGTTAAGTAGTTGTAAATTTTACCCCCTCTTGAACTCGGGTCTGAAAAGTTGGATCACTGTCCTCTTTCAGATCTGGGGGCAGGACAACCGTGTTGTTTGTGTTTGATGTGTGGGGCCCTTGTCTCTGTGTTGAAGTCTAAGAGTTTATTTCCGAAACCCGCCGATCTTGCCATTGGAACACTTGCGCAAAATGTCTGAAATTGTGCGACTGAAAATTCTGATATTTTGGGAGCTTTATTGTCTCCAACAAGTGGAAATTGAGTGGGCGCAGCATGAAAAGCATAACGAAATCATAGCATCGCGTCGTGGCTGGAAGTGAACTCTTTCTTTGCATGTGTATGTGTTATGATGTATGTGTTGAATTTTGAAAGATGTACATTTGTGACTGATATTAACATAGTGCTGCCTATATTTGGCAGTCTTTTTTTCTGTCTTTTTGTCCGTGTGTCTGTGCAGGTCCATGAGGAAGAAGATGAGGGTCGCTGGTGAAGAAGATGACAGGCAGCTTTCGTCGATTTAAAAGTTAAGTAGTTGTAAATTTTACCCCCTCTTGAACTCGGGTCTGAAAAGTTGGATCACTGTCCTCTTTTCAGATCTGGGGGGCAGGACAACCGTGTTGTTTTGTTTGATGTGTGGGGCCCTTGTCTCTGTGTTGAAGTCTAAGAGTTTATTTCCGAAACCCGCGATCTTGCCATTTGAACACTTGCGCAAATGTCTGAAATTGTGCGACTGAAAATCTGATATTTGGGAGCTTTATTGTCTCCAACAAGTGGAAATTGAGTGGGCGCAGCATGAAAAGCATAACGAAATCATAGCATCGCGTCTGGCTGGAAGTGAACTCTTTCTTTGCATGTGTATGTGTTATTGATGTATGTGTTGAATTTTGAAAGATGTACATTTGTGACTGATATTACATAGTGCTGCCTATATTTGGCAGTCTTTTTCTGTCTTTTGTCCGTGTGCCTGTGCAGGTCCATGAGAAGAAGATGAGGGTCGCTGGTGAAGAAGATGACGGGCAGCTTTCGTCGATTTTAAAGTTATAGTAGTTTGTAAATTTTACCCCCTCTTGAACTCGGGTCTGAAAGTTTGGATCACTGTCCTCTTTTCAGATCTGGGGGCAGGACAACCGTGTGTTTTGTTTGATGTAGTGTGGGCCCTTGTCTCTGTGTGAAGTCTAAGAGTTTATTTCCGAAACCCGCTGATCTTGCCATTTGGAACATTGCGCAAAATGTCGAAATGTGTGCGACTGAAAATTCTGATATTTTGGGAGCTTTATTGTCTCCAACAAGTGAAAATTGAGTGGGCAGCATGAAAAGCATAACGAAATCATAGCATCGCGTCTGGCTGGAAGTGAACTCTTTCTTTGCATGTGTATGTGTATTGATGTAGTGTTGAATTTTGAAGATGTACATTTGTGACTGATATTAACATAGTGCTGCCTATATTTGGCAGTCTTTTTTTTCTGTCTTTTGTCCGTGTGGTCCTGTGCAGGTCCATGAGGAAGAAGATGAGGGTCGCTGGTGAAGAATGATGACGGGCAGCTTTCGTCCATTTAAAAGTTAAGTAGTTGTAAATTTACCCCTCTTGAACTCGGGCTGAAAGTTGGATCACTGTCCTCTTTTCAGATCTGGGGGCAGCAACCGTGTTGTTTTGTTTGAGTAGTGTGGGCCCTTGTCTCTGTGTTGAAGTCTAAGAGTTTATTTCCGAAACGCGATCTTGCCATTTGGAACACTTGCGCAAAATGTCTGAAATTGTGCGACTGAAATATTCTGATATTTGGGGAGCTTTATTGTCTCCAAACAGTGGAAATTGAGTGGCGGCCAGCATGAAAAGCATAACGAAATCATAGCATCGCGTCTGCTGGAAGTGAACTCTTTCTTGCGCATGTGTATGTGTTATGATGTATGTGTTGAATTTTGAAAGATGTACATTTGTGACTGATATTAAAATTAGTGCTGCCTATATTTGGCAGTCTTTCTTTTCTGTCTTTTGTGTGTCCGTGTGTCCTGTGCAGGTCCATGAGGAAAGAAGATGAGGGTCGCTGGTGAAGAAGATGACGGGGCAGCTTTCGTCGATTAAAAGTTAAGTAGTAGTTGTAAATTTTACCCCCTCTTGAACTCGGGTCTGAAAAGTTGGATCACTGTCCTCTTTTCAGATCTGGGCAGGACAACCGTGTTGTTTTGTTTGATGTAGTGTGGGGCCCTTGTCTCTGTGTTGAAGTCTAGAGTTTATTTCCGAAACCCGCGATCTTGCCATTTGGAACACTTGCGCAAAATGTCTGAAATTGTGCGACTGAAAATTCTGATATTTGGGAGCTTTATTGTCTCCAACAAGTGGAATGTTGAGTGGGCGCAGCATGAAACATAACGAAATCATAGCATCGCGTCTGGCTGGAAGTGAACTCTTTCTTGCATGTGTATGTGTTATTGAGTGTGTGTTGAATTTTGAAAGATGTACATTTGTGACTGATATTACATAGTGCTGCATATATTTGGCAGTCTTTTTTCTGTCTTTTGTCCGTGTGTCCTGTGCAGGTCCATGAGGAAGAAGATGAGGGTCGCTGTGTGAAGAAGATGACGGGCAGCTTTCGTCGATTTAAAAGTTAAGTAGTTGTAAATTTTACCCCCTCTTGAACTCGGGTCTGAAAAGTTGGATCACTGTCCTCTTTTCAGATCTGGGGCAGGACAACCGTGTTGTTTTGTTTGATGTAGTGTGGGCCCTTGTCTCTGTGTTGAAGTCTAAGAGTTTATTTCCGAACCCGCGATCTGCCATTTGGAACACTTGCGCAAAATGTCTGAAATTGTGCGACTGAAAATTCTGATATTGGGAGCTTTATTGTCTCAACAAGTGGAAATTGAGTGGGCGCAGCATGAAAAGCATAACGAAATCATAGCATCGCGTCTGGCTGGAAGTGAACTCTCTTTGCATGTGTATGTGTTATTTATGTATGTGTTGCAATTTTGAAAGATGTACATTTGTGACTGATATTAACATAATCCTGCCTATATTTGGCAATACTTTTTTTTCTGTCTTTTTGTCCGTGTGTCCTGTGCAGGTCCATGAGGAAGAAGATGAGGGTCGCGGTGGTGAAGAAGATGACGGGCAGCTTTTGTCGATTTTAAAAGTTAAGTAGTTGTAAATTTTACCCCTCTTGAACTCGGGTCTGAAAAGTTGGATCACTGTCCTCTTTTCAGATCTGGGCAGGACAACCGTGTTGTTTTGTTTGATGTAGTGGGGCCCTTGTCTCTGTGTTGAAGTCTAAGAGTTTTATTTTCGAAAACCGCGATCTTGCCATTTGGAACACTTGCGCAAAATGTCTGAAATTGTGCGACTGAAAATTCTGATATTTTGGGAGCTTTATTGTCTCCAACAAGTCGAATTGAATGGGCGCAGCATGAAAAGCATAACGAAATCATAGCATCGCGTCTGGCTGGAAGTGAACTCTTTCTTTGCATGTACTGGTTATTTATGTATGTGTTGAATTTTGAAAGATGTACATTTGTGACTGATATTAACATAGTCCTGCCTATATTTGGCAGTCTTTTTTTTCTGTCTTTGTCCGTGTTCCTGTGCAGGTCCATGAGGAAGAAGATGAGGGTCGCTGGTGAAGAAGTTGACGGGCAGCTTTCGTCGATTTTAAAAGTTAAGTTGTTGTAAATTTTACCCCCTCTTGAACTCGGGTCTGAAAAGTGGATCACTGTCCTCTTTTCAGATCTGGGGGCAGGACAACCGTGTTGTTTTGTTTGATGTAGTGTGGGCCCTGTCTCTGTGTGAAGTCTAAGAGGTTTATTTCCGAAACCCGCGATCTTGCCATTGGAACACTTGCAGCAAAATGTCTGAAATTGTGCGACTGAAAATTCTGATATTTGGGAGCTTATTGTCTCCAACAAGTCGAAATTGAGTGGGCGCAGCATAAAAAGCATAACGAAATCATAGCATCGCGTCTGGCTGGAAGTGAACTCTTTCTTTGCATGTGTATGTGTTATTTATGTATGTGTTGAATTTTGAAAGATGTACATTTGTGACTGATATTAACATAGTCCATGCCTATTTGGCAGTCTTTTTTTTCTGTTTTTTGTCCGCTGTGTCCTGTGCAGGTCCATGAGGAAGAAGATGAGGGTCGCTGGTGAAGAAGATGACGGCCAGCTTTTGTCGATTTTAAAAGTTAAGTAGTTGTAAATTTTACCCCTCTTGAACTCGGGTCTGAAAAGTTGGATCCTGTCCTCTTTTCAGATCTGGGGGCAGGACAACCGTGTTGTTTTGTTTGATGTAGTGTGGGCCCTTGTCTCTGTGTTGAAGTCTAAGAGTTTATTTCCGAAACCCGCGATCTTGCCCATTTGAACACTTGCGCAAAAATGTCTGAAATTGTGCGACTGAAAATTCTGATATTTGGGAGCTTTATTGTCTCCAACAAGTCGAAATTGAATGGGCAGCGCATGAAAAGCATAACGAAATCATAGCATCGCGTCTGGCTGGAAGTGAACTCTTTCTTGCATGTGTATGTGTTATTTATGTATGTGTTGAATTTTGAAAGATGTACATTTGTAACTGATATTAACATAGT